>NC_090437.1:563769700-564074786 GCF_031143425.1 Pleurodeles waltl | reverse complement strand
GCTCCGGGCGTCGGTTTTTCGGTCGCGTTTCCTGCGGCGTCGTTTCTCAGCTGCGGAACCGGCGTCGCGTCGTTTTCTCAGCCGCGATCGGATTCGCGTCGATCTTTTCTCCGCACGGCGCTCGGTGCGTGTATTTTTGTCCTTAGGCTGCCAGCCTCTCCTTTCAGGGTCCCAGGAACTGGAAGGGCACCACAGAGCAGAGTAGGGGTCTCTCCAGAGACTCCAGGTGCTGGCAGGAAGAAGTCTTTGCTATCCCTGAGACTTCAACAACAGGAGGCAAGCTCTACATCAAGCCCTTGGAGATTTCTTCTTCAAGATGGAAGGCACACAAAGTCCAGTCTTTGCCCTCTTACTCTGGCAGAAGCAGCACTGCAGGAAAGCTCCACAAAGCACAGTCACAGGCAGGGCAGCACGTTTTCCTCAGCTATCAGCTCTTCTCCAGGCAGAGGTTCCTCTTGGTTCCAGAAGTGTTTCTGAAGTTTGTAAGTTTGGGTGCCCTTCTTATACCCATTTTAGTCTTTGAAGTCACCTTTCTTCAAAGGGGACTCACACCTTCTTGTGAAATCCTGCCTTGCCCAGGCAAGGCCTCAGACACACACCAGGGGGCTGGAGACAGCATTGTCAGAGGCAGGCACAGTCCTTTCAGATGAGAGTGACCACTCCACCCCTCCCTCCTAGCAGAGATGGCTAATCAGGAAATGCAGATCACACCCCAGCTCCCTTTGTGTCACTGTCTGGTGTGAGGTGAAAAACAACCCAACTGTCAAACTGACCCAGACAGGGAATCCACAAACCAGGCAGAGTCACAGAATGGTTTAAGCAAGAAAATGCTCACTTTCTAAAAGTGGCATTTCCAAACGCACAATCTTAAAATCAACTTTACTAAAAGATGTATTTTTAAATTGTGAGTTCAGGGATCCCAAACTCCACATGTCCATCTACTCTCTAGGGGAATCTACACTTTAATCATATTTAAAGGTAGCCCCCATATTATCCTATGAGAGAGAGACAGACCTTGCAACAGTGAAAACGAAATTGGCAGTATTTCACTGTCAGGACATATAAACCACATTACTATATGTCCTACCTTATCCATACACTGCACCCTGCCCTTGGGGCTACCTAGGGCCTACCTTAGGGGTGCCTTACATGTAAGGAAAGGGAAGGTTTAGGCCTGGCAAGTGGGTACACTTGCCAAGTCGAATTTACAGTGTAAAAATACACATACAGACACTGCAAGGGCAGGTCTGAGACATGATTACAGAGCTACTTATGTGGGTGGCACAACCAGTGCTGCAGGCCCACTAGTAGCATTTGATTTACAGGCCCTGGCACCTCTAGTGCACATTACTATGGACTTACTAGTAATTCAAATATGCCAATCATGGATGAACCACTTACATACAATTTAAACAGGAGCACTTGCACTTTAGCACTGGTTAGCAGTGGTAAAGTGCCCAGAGTAACAAAAACAGCAAAATCAGAGTCCAGCACACATCAACAACCTGGGGAACAGAGGCAAAAAGTTAAGGGAGACCACGCCAAGGATGAAAAGTCTAACACCCACATATAATAAATATTCCTTTGGGAGGTGTCAGGCCTATGGACAAGCCTGTTGTGTCATTTCTTTTGTAGTCCAGGCTCAAAGTTGTATTGCAAATACTATGTCCCACATCAATTCCGTGTTTGCTAGTGTCTGCATTACCTCTTGAGCATTTGAAACACCATGGTGCCTTTATTTCTGTATCTATGGCCAGGCATGGTATTCGTTGTTCTGAGCCATGATCCCTTTCAGTGTAACCCTTCCATCTTTCTGTTGTAAATGCATTCAATACATTCTCTTCTTCTTTCTTTGGATTCTAATCTCCTACACTTCTTTCTTCTCCTTCTATCTTCTTCCTTCAATTTATTTGACACTCTTTCTACCAATTTTCCTTGCATATCACCTACATAAGGTACATCTTCCAAACCATACTCATCCCTTTTTCTCCTCATTTCTCCTTTGTTTATATTTTCTCTTATTCTCTCCTTTTTTTTCTTTTCCCTGTACTCATTCCTTTTAAATTTCCCCCTAACATATTATCTAATATGTTACGTGCCACGAATTCTGTGAGGGGCATTTAAGTGTAATTTCTTTTCTCCTGGCTAGTGGTCGGTAGGTGGGTACATATATAACAATCAGACACATTTGCTAGTTCTTTGTACATTGATACCATTTGCACAAATGTATTGTCCTTATAATCTTTTCCATCTTCTTTCCATTTCGTATATTTCACCCATTTTGTTTTATCCTCCACCCTCTCATGTTATTTTGAGATATTGTTGTTCTCACCACCTGTTGTTCTTTCACCTTGGCCATTTTTGGGGATGTAGTGTTCCTGGTCGAGCCATGGAATATGTATGTCGTCTTTATATACTATCAGGATTGTTGTTAGTACTATAGCTGCTACTGGGGTGAGTAACGCTGTGACCACCACGGGCCACTTCTTCTGCTCCTTTTTCTTACGTTGTAATCATAAATCCATGTCGCCTTATAGGGTGTGGTCGGATGTGGCTAGCACTTGAAACCAGTTCTATTGGTATGTAACCTTTGATACCTCCTTGTTCCTGTAGGAGTGACACACGAGTAGTCTATTCCTTCTGTATATTTTCGGTGCGACATTGAATGCTATTTAACACTTGTAGTTATGCAGAGTATAAAGGGATGAATCCCAGTGTCCAGTTCTAAGGGACTTGGGTGCGATAGTCCACTGACCAGAGGGATGGCCCTTTTGTCCTATTTTTGCTGTATTCCTAATTGGAAGAGGCACCTCCCAATGGGGCTACAAACCGCACTGATCCTAGTGACCAGCCGCTTCCGTAGGACTGGGATCTGTACCTCTTGGCGCAAATTTTTCTAGCGGACTTTTAGTATTCTGTTCATTTATATCCTGATGTCTTTAATACTTAAGTGGCCTTGCTTGACTCTCCGACTCCTGTGGAGAGTAGCACGAGCAGTTCTGAAAGAGAATCCTGGTGTCTTGAAGGACCCGCTTGCACCCTCCGACTCCTGTGGGGTTGCAGCACGAGCAGCCCAAGAACAATGCTCTGGTGTACTGGGGAACCCACTTACACTCTCCGACCCCTGTGGGAGTGTAGCACGAGCAGTTCCGTCAGTGTTGACTGGTGGCGCTTGTTGAACGAAGGTTGTACCGCTGTGGTGAAGGTGTCATTACTCTCATCGCCAACTTTGTTGGCGACTTGTCGTCCTTTGGTCCAGCGGCCTTCTTGGTGTGTGAGGTATGGACCCAGGATGTGATGCCCTCACACTTGACTGCTGTGGCTGTTGTCAACAGGACTTGGCATGGTCCCCTCCACCGTGGTTGAAGGCAGTGACGTCTGGTGTGGCCTTTACCCACACCCAGTCTCCAGGATGCAGTTGTGTTCCGGTGGTGTACCTTCTTGGTGTAATAGCTGTGGATCCAGGAGGTCATTCCCTCCTACTTTTCAGGAGACCCAAGCCCAATCTCCCTGTTGGAGATCATGTCCAGGTAGTGCTGTCCAGCCAGGAAGGGCCTGCAGCACCTAATGCTGAAGGTAAGGCAAACTGCTGTCAAAATGTCCTATCAGATAATAACTTCTCAGCACCAGACATGTTCATAGGCCAGTCAAACAGTATCTCAGTCGGTGCTCACTTTGACAACTTTGTCAAGGGTGCCTTTCTTGACCAATGAAGCAAGCGGTATTGCATCAATCTAGAACCGCTCAGCAGATGCACAAAATCTTATAAAGGGACATATCTGACTTGTTTATGGGGTAACTAGCACACTCTTAAACTCAAATAAACCCTAAAAAATAAATAACAATTACACTCAGTAACAGTGGAATATTCACACAAACTATTTCACCAAACAAATGGTGATCCAAAGGTCAGGCGAAAACACATGTTACACTGGTATACAGCCAGTATAATTTTTTAACATAGCATTGTATCCTATTATTCTATTTCAACACCCAGAATATCTGCATCAATGCTGGAAGGGTTGGGACTTTGCAGGCATCACAGCCATCAGAAGTCACTTCCCCTTTCTCGTACAAGTGTGATGTTCTGAAATGCTGATGTTCCTTTAAGATATTATATTTATTTTATTTATTTATATTTGGCACCCTCATCATCAGAGGTATATTACTCATAGCTGTATTGCAGTACTACATAGCACATCCTAAGGTAGTAATAACTCTATCCTAATATAGGTATTTTCAATACCCAAAACCAGTTTGGAGAATATTTAGTTGCAATCTACCAACACATGAAGGCAATCCATTTCACTGCGCTCATTTAAGATGTACCACGGAAGACTCCCATTAATTATGAAAACATAAAACGTAACATAGACAGACGGATACAGAAACCACATCTTCTCGTCCATGTTCTGAAACCTAGGGAAAAACATGTATAGAAAAATACTCCTACGTAGATACATACATCCTGCGTCCAGGGTGTATATAAAAAAAATCCTATTCCATTCAGCTGTACATTTATTTTACATTTCTACTTGGAATGTCATGGTAACATATCGCAACAATCCGTGGCTTTGCCCTTGGAGTCATGCCCAGAGTCTGTGGTTTTCAGAAATGGGGAAGGTAATCTTAACTGCTACAATTTAATATAGGGACGGGACCTGGCAGATAAATGCACAAAATAAAATACCATAAAAATAAAACACATTTGTGACAAATGTGCTGCATTTTTACCCATTCATTGCCCTTTTGACACCCTGGTTGCACTCACATGACTTCAACATACTACATGTACTGCAGATGTTTAAACATCCACTTGTGTTATTTTCTTTTAGCCTCTCATTAAGTGAAATCGATCAGTCACTAACACGTCATGTGTAATCATTAAAACTGCACTAATGTGTTTATTTTAAATATAAATACACCTTAGTAGAAGTTTGTTATCACATAATTAACTCACTCTACACCCCAACAAAAACCCACATTTTTATATATCTCTTATTTACTTATATTATTTACAATTCATCACATTTAACACTTCTTTTAATTTCTATATCTCTTCTTTCATTGAACATGACTAAATTATTAGTATGTACTCTATAGAGCTATGAAGAAATACACAACCAGGGGTATGGAACTACCGTAAACAAATGCCCAGCACAATTCTTCCAGAATGCTCTCTCATCAGATGCAAATATCTGCAGAAGCTCGAAAGCAAAATTTTGTTATTCCTTCCTTTCAAAATACCTTCACAAACAATGTAACTAGGAAAGAAACATTCTGCTAAACTACCATGATATTTTAGGTGTCATTTCTTTGAAGCATCATTTAGTAAAATGTGCGGATGCATCGTGGTATTTCCAACATTTATATTCATAACAGGAAAAATCAATGTAACCTTTTCATCAAAGTTACACATTGCCATAGTAGTTCCTGGCATGAACAAAACTACTTTGTGCCAAAACTACTTTGTGCCAATATTCTTCGTATGGAAGAGCAGAATGGTGTCACTACCACTGAAGCCAGCCAATAAACAGAGAGACAGAATTCAGATAACAAAAGATCTGTGATAACCAGTTTATGGCAGAATTCTCAAAGAAAATCACAAAGTACACCCATGGTATCTGTTCCTGCATTAGTGCAAATTTACAGCTTTTATACATGAGCTAGCATTTAATGAGGCAGACCAGGAAATCGAACTCCTAGACAATATTTGTAAACACCATTTTAGCAGGAGGAAAATATGCATGTCTTTTTACAGGACAAGTAGACTGATGACACAAACTGTCCCATGGACAATTTAGACATTTTATAAAATTCCACACTCCTGACAACATATTGTTAACTGCTGCAAATGAATCCTCTGTTCCCTCCAGACTAAATTTGTTCACTGTAAGAATTTTGGCAACCTTTGCATGGGTCAAATATTTTTAAATGTAATCCCTACATAAGAAAGTTCTAATTTGTTGTACACCTGTGGTTCCTAACCTTTTTACTCCTGGGGACCACCAGTGAAACGTTACTGGAAGCCAGGTACCCCCAAGCAATTTGCACAATTTAAATTTCAAACATGAAATCATTCTTTTTATATTGAAAAAATATGCAAAAATCTAAACATTTTATTGGAAATGTTGGTGCTGCATCTTGGCGACCAACTTTTCAATTTTTAACCATAAGTGCCTCTCTTCTCTCCCTATCCTTTTTGTCACATTTAATTAATTTTTATTATAGCATCTCTCATACCAGTGTAGGTGTTGGAGCACTTTACAGCACTTTAAAATGAAAGACTGGGAAAAAACAGCTTTCTAATTTGTGCTATGCAGTTGGCATGCAGCTCCTTAATTGCAGTTCATAGCTCAATGTGCTAGATTACTATTATGAACTGTACAGTAACTAAAGAATCTCTGTGACAAAAGCAGTAACCCACTGTGCCATCCACATAAAATACTGTTTTTTTTTTTCATAATACACATCCTTTGCAACCTGCATATTAACCATCTGCACTATCTTTCAGTCAAAAATGCCACTGTCCAAAACTCTCATTCCTCCCCAGCAGGTACATTAATCACTGGAGTTATCTTGACGCTTTTATTTTTGCTGTACAATGCTCTTTGCAGTACTTTTAAAGCAAATAACAAGTAATAAAATCTGAAATTTGTGTCTTATTACGTGTGATACCTTAACAATTAAACTTAAATTTTCTACAGTGTGTAAGCATGTTACAGCCATCCCTTGTTTACTTGCAAACCTTTCCCATACTCAGTGTAGTGTCAAATTATAGTGTAGTAATTGGAGTAGTGGCCACATATTTCAGGCCAGTGTATCGCCTTCTTACAATCCTCCCACCAATCTCATGGTACAATAATGCTAAACAATGTATCCAGATCCTTCCAAAGCAGCCCTTCCCATGGCTATTATTCTGTTTAACTCTGTACATTTTTATGTACGTCGAGAGACTGTGTCTTGTGATCTCCAGCTGTGTGTTTGTATTGCTGAGCACCTCCTTCCACATCTTGATGTTATGGATTGTGTGATGTGCATACGTGGACATATCCCATAGTAAATTGTGTGATCCCTCTCGCCCCTTGCCAATACATTTTTCCATTTCATTTGATATCTGTTCGTACTTCTGTTAATTTTTTCTAATTGCATTAGCCACTTCCTCTTTACCCTTGCTATGGAATAACTGTCTAATTCTTTCACAAGGTCTCTTACGTTTTGCTTTTATTTTTCACTTCCTCATCCATCAAACGCCATTCCAGGGTGCGGCTTTCACGTTCCGTCTCTGCCTGCTGTTGTAGAGGCAGCTCAGAGTGTTTGGTCCCTGCTGTGGTGCCCTCACGCTGTAGTGTATTTCCCAAATGTCTTCAAACAAAATCGATATTTTGTTCCTGTGACTGTGCACTTGTCACAGGAAGAGAGCTTGACAAGCCCCTATTATCTCTTTTTTTTTTTTTTTTTTTCCGTCCTCCAATCTTCCCTGCCCTTGTCAGCCCCCCCACCATGTGGAGGAAACCATTCTTCAGTTCACTTTATTTATTTCTCTTTTTTTTTTTTATCCTCCACGTACAGGACAGCCCCACATTCAATGCACATCCCATATGCAACTAGCATGTAGGCAGCATTGTAAAGCACCACAAATGTCCGCAAAGCTACAGAAACACTACTGTCATTTTCCTTGCAAAGTCAAAGTCTAAGTACAGTAGTGCCTATAGGCCTTCTTTCGCCTCTATTTGGTATGCTGGACTGTCCTTGGGGCTATGTTGATGTGTCTCTACTTTGCCTTTACTAAGAGGGTTCCTCGTGACTGTCTTACCCTAGCCTTTTGTTACATAACACGAAGACAATTACAATCGTTCCAGAAAACAGTAGGATGTCGGTGTATTTTTTTTACACCGCTCATACCCCGTGACACAGAAGGGATAACAATGGGTATATTCACACACGCAGCCTCTCTTTGCCAGCCGCAATTATTGATTAGTAAAAGCAGGAAGCAAGCCGGTCTGCATCCACGCCACAATTTCAGCCAGCCATGTCCACCTTAGCTCACACAAAATTTGAAATCAGACAGTACCCAAGGTGCTAGTGATGGCGTCCACACTGGCGTCCTTTGGGGTGAATCAAGAGATGACAGAATAGTCAGGAGGGACAGGGTGCAGCTGTATGATATTGGAAGCTGGACCAGATCCTTGGCCAGTGACACACAGATAACGCAATAGCGGTGAACAAGTCAAGCAACCACATGTGACGGCAGAACCATAGACAAGGGTCACAGTACAATTAGCCCTGTGGGGTGATCCTACTCCCACCCCTTGTATCAATATGTAGCAAGTGCAGGGGGGGTTTGTACTGTGTGATGTTTGCAGATTAAATCAGTCAATTGTCATAAAAATCTGTATTATGTCTCCCAGGAGTCCACCCACCTAGTCTTAAATTTTCTAAAAAATTCTTATCCTAAATCGCAAATGCATGAAGTCAAAATAAATCACAGTACACCACCTTGTTGTCAACCCTTCCTTCATCAATCAAAAACCACTTTCGCACACACACTTATTTATATCTCAAAAACCACTTTCAGACACACACACGGATTTATACCTCAAAAACCACTTTCACACACACACACGTAATCAAACCAGCATCTATAGTTTACACCATTTCACATGAGTATCCGATAGTTCAATATGCCATAAGCATTGTTCAAAGAGCTGCAATATCACAGGAAACAGATAACATAACAATTGTTTAACACGACAAACAGAGCCTGCCTGCTCCACTGGAATGAACCACTATCATCCAGTTACTGGAATGAACCACTATCACTCCTATAAACACAAGGATGCTGACATCACATGCCAGTTCCTCTTAAATGTACACATAGAACCTGGAACGGACCTCTACCATTCCATTTCACATCTGGGCAACGCCCTTTTAACCAGGGGTTGGCTTGGCGCCCACAACACCCTCTCTGGCCAGAGTTATCCGCACCAGCCCCTCCGGCTGGGGACTGCAAACAGCGACTCGCGCTGTGTTCTGAAGCAACACCACTAGTTGCCTCTATTCCTCAGACTTCTTTTTTTAACAGTAACAAGCTACATGAAATACAGGAAGCTATTCTAAGTATACAGCTGCAGCGCCGGGAGGAAGGAAATGGTGTAATACAATGGAAGAACCAAATTAACACAGAATGCTAGCAGCCTGCGGACGGTTATAGTTAACTATCTGAATGTTTTCACAAGGTGCATTATCGGAGCCCGCAACAGAGGACAACAGAGGAAGAAATGCCCTTGGCATGCCACCGGAGACAGAGAAGAAAAACAAATATCATTACAAAAAGCTGGCTAAGGGGTACGGCAAAATAGAAATATTAACCATAAATGCATAACCACTGTATGCAGGAAACATATTAACGAAACACCCCAGTTAACGCCCTTTTTTTGCAATATTTACACCGAAAACACAGAAGAGCAAACAGCGAGAGCAGGACCACGAAGCAGCAATAGATACTCACGACAGCTCCAAACTCCGTCGCAGGAGGGGCCCTGTCCAATGGGTCAGCTGTCGCCCCAACCGAAACAGGAGCCGGGCTGAAGGAAGCTATTCGCTGAACGAGACCGCAGTTCTTCCATTCTCCACCAAATGTAGAAGCCTAATTATTCAGCACCCATTCAGGATACAAACGACCGTTAGCCAGCTCTTCTAGATAAACATAATGAATTTATTAGGGATAGAATAGAAAGACATGTACATGGAGGATGCTCTGTACTAGTGTACACTCGAGCAGCCTAATACAAGGAAGTAATACATGATCTTTTATAGTATTAAACCACAAACATAATTCAACGTCTTATTGGTTCTTTGGCTTTGACGTATGATTGACGCATGACTACTTCTCCATTATGGCTGAGGTCGTTTTTCCTATCATACCATATATAGTAACAAAAAGCATAGAAAAGGATTTTACACAAGGTGGCCTACGTGCCTAATATCACATGGTCCATCTTGTGACAGAACTTGAGAACATCACGTACTCAGACTGGTACTTTCCAGAAGGGAGATTGCTTCAGCTAGCATGCAATGACGAGGATCTTTCATGATGTCTGTTCAGAGGGCAAGCCTTGCAACATAATGCGTTCCTAGCAGTAGCGAATTACATTTGTAGGCCTCTTTACTTAATGATAGGCCTGTTCAGAGATTGTCATTGTGTATCACAGGGGCCACTAGGCATAGCATACCTAAGAACTGTAAAATGCGATTCCACACAAATAAATTACTTGACTGTACTTACCTATACTTACCTGGGATGGGGTCACCCATCCTCCTCTGAATAGATTAGCTGCAAAAAAGGATAGTTTTCAGCTTCTTCCTAAAAAGAACTTCTGAAGGTTCGTGGCAAAGTTCAGAGGGCAGAGCATTCCAGAAACAGGCAGCCATAATGGTAAAAGAGTTACCTCCCCGTGATCTCTTGACATGAGGTATATAAATCTGTCGAGAAGATATTGATCTCAGGTGTCTAGAAGGAGCATAAATAGAGATCCGCCTTCTAAAAAAGAGGGCCCCTATTATGTAAAGCTCTATGGATTTGAAATGAATACGCTGTTTGATCAGGAGCCAGTGAAGTGTTACCAGCGCCGGTTTGTCATAGAGGGGGAGTTAGTAAGAAGTCTAGTTGCCGCGTTCTGCACAATCTGCAGCCTCCTTATTACGTACTCTGGAGAACTAAGATACAGGGAGTTCCCATAGTCCAGGCGAGAAAGAACCATAGCTTGGACAAGAATTCTTCTGGCAGTAAAAGGTAGAAGATTAAGAGTCTTCCTAAGAGCTCTGATAAAACCAAAACATAAACAGACCGCAGAGATTCTTTTTACTTGCAGCTCCATCGTCAAACGAGGGTCAAGCAGGAAGCCTAGGCTTTTTACCTGTGCCTTTGGAGGAGGCAGGCCATTAAAAGCCTCTGAATGCAGTGCCAAAGGGGAGGCAGGGGGACCATTGCCTACAATCAGTACTTCCGGTTTATCATCAATATATTTAAGTTTAGATTGGGTCATCCAATCACCGATATCCTTCATACAACAAGCCAAATTATCGGAAGAGGAATCCCCAATACTACAAAGGGATACCACTAATTGGGTGTCATCGGCATAGGTGACCATTGAAAGATTAAAAGGAGTGACTACTTTGGCCAAAGATGATAAATAAATATTGAAAAGAGTTGGGCTCAGGGAAGAGCCCTGAGGAACTCCACAAGTCAGAGACACAACGTCAGACAAAAAGGAACGATCCAAAACTTGGAAAGATCTTCCTATAAAGAAAGGAGAAAGACAAGAAAGGGCCATGCCTCCTAGCCCTGTCTTGGAGAATCTGTCACAAAGGAGGGTGTGATCAACAGTATTGAAGGCTGCACTAAGATCAAGAAGGATAATAGCAACATGACCTCCTTGATCTAAAAGTTGACGAGCCGGTTCAGTCACCGTATGGAGCGCCGACTCCGTGTTAGATGGGTCTAGTGCCAAAGTATAAATATGGAGTTTGTTTTGCACACAATTTGTGATTAAAAAAACAAAGCAAATTCGGCGGAAAACGAATATAAATATGCCCCTTACTTACTTGTATTTCACACTATTACTATATGTTTCTGACTGTGCCTAAAATTGAAGCTCATTTAGGACCAAATTTGTGCCACAAGCACTGCATTTACAATTTTTGCAGTGTGAGCTACATGAATTACAGAAACTGGATGTATGTATTCGTAACATTGTCTTACTGGGCTTCAGTATATTGAGTGAAATTAATTTTCTGTAAAGCACCATTTTAGGATCTTTATAACCAAATTACATAATTTTTCTAAAAGGAAGTGTCAAAGAAAGTGAGCTTACTGTGCAAACAGCAACAAAGTCCTCTTCCAGACAACCAATGTCCCTGTTTCTTTGAACAGTAGGTTCATTTCAGGCCTGATTTACAGTTAGGGGTATGTTATTTACTCCATCAGGGCCACAAAGTAATATACTCCATGCCCTTTTGGAGTAACTATTGCCCATATTTATACTATGTTTGCGCCAGATTTGTGTCAATTTTTTACGCAAATCCAGCGCAAACGTAACCCCATATTTATAAAATGACGCTAGCCCTGTCTAGCGTCAAAAATATGGAGTTTGTGCCATTTCAGGGATGTGTGAAACTGCCTTGCATCAATCAGATGCAAGGTAGGCGTTCCCGTCCAAAAACTCAAATACCCTAGCACCATATTTATCCAACAGCGCAACAATGACGTACAGGTGGGAGGTGGACCCGAAAAATGACACTAAGCCTAATTTGAGTCAAATTTTAATGCCAGGGTCAGGGCAGGTGTTAAAATGAGGCAAACACAGCACTACGTAAGGAAAACACACCCAAGCAATATCATAGCTCAACAGGACAACATGGTGGTGCTACTGATGCAGCATGCTAGACGACGCAGAGCACAGGACCAACAGCAGCATCCACCACCAACCCAACGTGGCCCTCAAAGGCAATGCAGAAGGCAGCAGAGGGTCTTCAGGACCAGGACAAACCTCCGGGGCCTCAGGGAACAGGACATCATCCGGAGGTATAGACTCAACTGGCAAGCCATCCAGCAGCTGCTGCGCCAAATTGAGCCACATTTAATAGCCAGCCTGCAGACACCACACAATATACCCATGGTGACTAAGCTGCTAGCTGTCCCGCATATGTTGGCAAGTGGCTCCTTCCAAACAATGAGTGCCCGGCTCATTGGGGTATCACAGCCCTCATTCTCCGCCTTCCTTCCCAAGTTCCTAGATGCCATTGTCTCCTTCACACCCCAACTTCCCCAACTCCCAGCAGAAGCAGCAGGAGATCAAACAGGGGTTTTATCAAATACAAGGCTTCCTGCATGTGCTTGGTGCAATTGACTGCACCCATGTCCGGATTGTACCACCTGCAGCAACAGAGCATCTATTACGGAATGGAAAGAACACCCACTCCATAAATGTGGAGGCCATAGTTGACCACCAGGGTGTCAACACCAGAGCAGTACGCGCTCTATTGGCGACAAAAATGCAAAAACCCAGCACTCTCAAAACAACGTAATTTATGCATTGTGCTGATATGTTGTGGTTTAACCTTTTGCATTGCAGAGTTCAATCCTGAAAACCTATTTTTAATATGCTTACAAATACTGTTTCTTTGCAATGTATTGCTGCAGGTTTTCAGAGTGTGTTAGGGTGTGGCCCCTTTCCAGGGCCTTCCAGAGACTTTCCCTGCAACATGCCTGGGCGTGGTTCTGGGCTGGGCCAAGACTCTATAAAAGAGAGCCAGCCCAACTCCCAGTGCTCACTATTCAGAGGTCCCGGTGCAGAGCAGCAGCTTCTTCCTGAGCTCTTGTCCCGGCGGCCTATTTGGATCTTCCTGTCTTCTGCCCTTCATCCTTCATTGGTGATCATTGTTCCAGGCGGTAAGATGGTGGTTGGACTGTTCCGACACCGTTATTGAGAATTTTCATGTTCTTGGTTTAATTCTTAAATGAGTAACAGATTACTTGCGCGCTACCATTTCTTGACATTTATATGGTAGTTTACAAATAGGCAAGATGCGCGATTTGTTTCATAAAGATTTGACTTTGTTATTCATTGCGTGCTACCATTTCTTGACATTGGCATGTTGGCTTAAGAATCGGCAGGACGCGCAATTTGTTTTATGGTGTTTAACTATTGTTGTCCATTGCCCGCTACTATTTCTTGACATTTACATGATGTTTTACGAATTGGCAAGACACGCAACTCGTTTCATGAGGATTTAACTTTGTTGTTCATTGCGCGCTACCATTTCTTGACATTTACATGGTGGCTTAAGAATCGGCAAAAGAAGCGTGATTCGTTTCATTGTACTTTGATCTTGTTATTTATTTGAGCTGTTATTTCTTGACATTTACATCGTGTTTTACGAATCGGCAAGACGCGCAATTCGATTAATGATGATTTGACTTTGATATTCATTGCGTGCTACCATTTCTTGGTATTTTACATGGTGACACTCGAATCTGCAAGGCGCACGATTCTCTCATCGAGTTTATTTCATGTTGTTTATTGTATGCCACTATTCTAAGATATTTATTATGTAATATTCGAGTTGACAAGTTATGTGATTTGTTCCTGAATCCATATTGTGTTATTCATGGTGCACAATCCTTTTATGGTGTTTACTATATATATATATATATATATATATATATATATATATATATATATATATATATATCTCTCTGCAATATGCGCAATTTGTGTTGAAACATTTTAAGAGTACACAGAAGGCCAGAGTTTCTAGATGCAATATTGTATGGTCCTAGTATACATTCTACAAACAGGATTTATATGACTGGTTTAAAATTTAGTCAGAATGTTTTTTTTGATTCTCATGTAAAGGAAAGTACTTGAATAAGAAAGTTTTCATTTAATTCATCTTGATTCCCTTACAGGTATCTGGCCATCTTGAAACTTAATCATTTTAAACTTAACTCTTCGATTGTTCATGTTTTCAGAGTGACTAGGCTTAGAATCATAGTCTAGTATTGATTTCAGGAGATATAATTTTCATATCGTGTGTTCTAACCTTTTTCTTACTACAGGTCTCCTTCCCAGCTGTTCCCTTCCTAATCCCCTCTTCCCCTCTTGAACTCTCTCAGTCTCTGTGATTTATCTATCAGAGTCTTGGAGCTGTTCAGTGGTGGACTTGTTGGGAACGTGCACAGACCCCGAGGATCTGGTGACTCTGACACAGGGATTGTTTACCAACATTTTTGGCTAAGTATACTGGGAGTGTACATGATTCCGTCATCTTCCGCCACAGCACTATCAATCAGCACTTCCAGGATGGACGAAATGGCAATGGCCTTCTTGTCTGTAAGTCCATAAACCTAGCAATATACACATGGCACAGCATCCCTGTAGGACACACAATACACACAACACTACATTGACACCTGGGCAGGAAGACACTGAGGTGTGAGATATGTAGTTATGTTGTACACCCTGACACAATGGGATACACACCTATGGACAAATGACGGCTGTCAATAACATTAGCTGCCACTCTAGAGCTACAAGGGACCAATGTCAAAGCACACAGTGACAATGACATGGCCTGCACTGGAAGTACAACTTAGAAGATGAACCATTTACTATGACATTAGGCCACATAGTCAATCCAACACCCTCCCAAGCAATATGTAGTGTGGAAGGGGTGTGCAATGTGTGTTGGTGCAGGTCTAACATCATGAGACACATAGCATGATGATGCAGACTCACATGTAGGTGACACGGAAATACTGAGGCAGTCCCAACATCATACATCACTCCTAGGGTGCAGTTGCCAGGTAGAAATAAGGAAGTGGACTGTGCTATGAACACATATTGATGTGCCACTAATGCAAACTCCACACTGCTGCACACACTGAAAGAGCCAATTGTCCATCAAAATAACAGATGTACAGGGAGATGGCCTTTCCTGCACAGATACATCCACCTCCACAAGGCATTTAGCCAGGTTACCTGGAGCAAGTTTGGTAGTGTAGGTGCATGGTTGCACATGAGCCACTGGCAGAGGGAACTACAAAGGTTTGCATAGAACCAAGTCACACATGGGACAATTGTGCATTGTCAATACTGAACACCTCAGTGCTGCCAACTTATGGAGATGTGTTGTGCATTGTCACCAAGCCATATCAAATGGCCTCACTGTTGCATTTCATCTGCCATGACATATGTCTAATTGGATGGGATATCCGGGCCATGTAGTGCAACCATGTTACCACCACATCGGAATCTATTGTGTGTGTGGAAGTATCATGTCCCCTCCAGTGAAAGCACACTAAAACATGTTGCTCGCTACACAACGCATGGTACATATATACTGATCAGCAGTTCAGAAACAAAATCATAGATACCAGGTCAATGAGCCAAACACAAGTTATCAAGTCAAACAACCCACTGCAGAAAAAACCTCACAGAAGCCCAGGATCTCAAACAATACCACAAACACATATGAGTCACAGACAACACAAGATATCAACTACCATGCTACATGACCTTCCTGTTGCAAGCACCAACAAAATACTCCTATTTTCTTTTTCAGCTGATCAGGGTTATGGGATCCAGCCATGGATCATGACCCCATTCCCCAAGCACAGCAACTGAGCATGCCTATAATGAGGCTCATCTGAGAGCACACACCATTGTAGAAACGACCTTTGGCATCCTGAAGCCCAGATTCAGGTGCTGGACATCGCAGGAGGCAGCCTCCTATATGCCCACACATTCTGTGTAGAATACTTGCTATCCTGCACAACATTTGTGTGAGGAGGAACATCCCCTATATGAACCTGAGCAAGAACTGCATGAGGAGGAGGAGGTGGAGCAGGAGGAGGAGGAGGAGGATGGTGGCAGGGAAAATGAGAGGGAACATCAAAGCACAGCTGCAGGAATGCACCGCAGACAGCAGATTGTTCAAAACATTTTTCGCCAATAGTCACTCTAAACACCTTGTTAGGATATAAAATTAAACACCTTACTTTATCACACAATCCTGCTCTGGTTACTTATTTCTCCATCACATGTTCTTTAGTAATGTGAGTATTACCCCAGGGAGCATGTCACAAAGACAAATCTGTCTACTTCTGATGCAACATCACTTGTGATGAGTATGATTGTACAGCAAACATCACACACATATAAAAAATCTTTTGAATTTCACATATGAAGGACAAAATCATAGGACCACAGCATATGACGCACATCTATGTTGCCAACATGGTCTACTGTAACACATGACACCCAACTATGACATCTCCAATCATAAGGTAAATAAGCGCACCATACATGAGGCAGTGTAATGTCCACAAAGTCAAACAACCACACACATCAAATGAGTCAACACATATTACAAACACTTATCATGGCTGTTGTAAATCACTGATTGCCATCTGATGTAGATACCCATTTGTAACACATTCATACATGAGCATTACGTCAAATGTATTGCATGCCGTCCTTTCAGAAGCACACATATTGTTGTTACAGATCATTCACACGCAAAACACATAGGCCATGATTTATACTTCTGTTGCGCCGTATAGCTGTCATTTATTGACCTAAAAGTGGCACAAACTTACAAAATACAATTGTATTTTCTAAGTTTGCACTGCTTTTGCATCAGAAAATGAAGGAAATGCAGCGCAAAGAAAGTATAATTCTGGGCCACAGTTGCATGCTCTACCACGTGTCCAACCACTATACCACACACTGCAGGTCATACATCCTATCTCCACCTTGATACAGAATGCATGCATGTTAAATAATTGAAAATCATGCAGACACAGTTTGAGTCAAAAATGTGGACGCAAATGCATCGAAAAACAACACAAACGCTAACTAAACATACATGGGCCCTTAGCGTTAATTCCACTAGTGCATCACACGCATTGGGATATCCATTAAAATAGAATTTTCCCGGTAATGCGTGGTATTTTGCAGCACATGTTGGTTATGTGTCAAAAATATTCACACAAACATTGTATGCTTCAAAAATATTACACGCAAGATGGGGACAGTAAGTAATGTAATAGGAAATCCTGTTAACAGACATGGTACTGTGGGTGTACTTTCACTTTCACTTTACAGTCTGCTTTTTCTTGACTGTGTGGCTGTGTCTTGGTCTTGCTCATGTCTGGATTGCGTTTCTTGTATCTTGTGGTGTCTCTCTTGTGTCTTTTTGTCTAATCTATTTGTATAGTGTACCTGTTTAAGTGCTTTTGTGTAGTTTAGTGTTTTTTGGATTGTATTCGTACTGTCGGGTGTCTGTTTGGGGGTTACATTGTTTGGGTTAGTTGGGGTTCGTAGTTTGGGTTGTAAGTTTCCTTTTTTCACATTTATTTTCCTTCCTTTTTCCCTTTTTCTGTTTAAGTTGTTGTGCACGGACATGTTGGGAAGGGCAAGGCTGACCCGCATGGGTGAGGAGGAGCTTGGGTCCTTTGTGTGGCTGGTATGCCACTTTCTGCAGTTGATGCTGGAGATGAGTGGGCATGTGATACAGGGAAATCACACAGAGGCAAGGCGGCTGCGGTGGGGCAAGATGCTCTAACGCCTCAAACGTGTATTCAACACAACAAAGAATGAGCACCAGCTAAAGCATCGCTGGGCTGACCCGGTTGCCCAAGAACAGGACCTACTGGACTACCTGGGTGTGGTGATCGGTGGCCTTATTGGTGAGTATCACATTGACAAATGTGTACAGTTGAATGCTCCTGAGTGACAGTAGCAGATGTCTTGACGTGCTGTATGCAATGTTTGTGGACCATGTTGAATGCAAGTAGAACAAACTGTTAGTGTCCCAGTATTGAGATGTATTCCGCATGTCTACACATGTTAACAATGCAGTCCTGAGCTTTGTTGAGTCATGTTCGACTATTACTTAGGACCACATGTACCAAGCTATTTTTAATTCTCACAAACGGCCTAGTTTTCAGATTTATTGTGTTTACGTCAGGAAAAATGTTCATTCAAATGCACACCCCCAATTTTGCCATTTTGCTATCACATTACCCAATCACAAAACAGGGTTTGCTGGTGGCATTTAGGAAGGGATATTCCTTTCCTATTAGCGAGTCGCAGTCCACTGATTGATTCTTTGTTGACCGCAAATGCTGGCAATAAACAATTGCAGTTACCATCTGTTTCAAGTTTTTGCTAACCCATTACAAAAGGGGAGGGGTCCCCATGGCATCCCTTCCCCTTTGTGAATGCATGCCTAAAAATTGTTTCTGAGCAGTAAGTTGTCCCACGGACCACTGACTGCTTCAAAAACATTATTTGAGTCATAATATAGGTTTTTGAAATGTTTTCTGTTTACCCCTCATGAAATAATGCTGCATTTAAACAAAACTATACATCTCTATTTGAAAGCAATCACAGAGATGGTGGTCTGCTGAGCCCACCAGGCCAGCATCCCTGTGAGTCCCGCCATTCCCAAGGGGTTTGCAAAATGAGACCTACCTCATCAAAATTCATGAAGTAGGTAATTTGCTACCCCATTTGTGATTTGCAAACAGTGTCATTGACAGAGTTGTACCTCATATTATCCTTCTTGCAAATTGCGAGTTGCTAAGTTTCGCAATGTGTGAATCACAAAACATGATCTTGGTACATGTGGCCCTGAGTAAGGCATTTCAGGTGCAATGACAAAACCTGTGCCCATGCATTCTGTCAATGATGATCAGGAAAGACACTGTCAGCATACCATATTTCACTGTATTGGGACAGAATAGTGGGCTATCCATGTTTAGCACTACATTGTCATCTTTGCACACACATGATCCCTGCCATTATGTTGGGAAAGGGGGCATATACGGCTTAGGGGACACTGCCAATGGGGCATTTGTTACCTACATACAACTGTGCCACATCTGTTATGGAGCACTGAATGTGTGATATTTGCTGTCTGAAAATTGAGCCACATGTCCATCACACAGTAAATCAGTGTCCTTTGATGCACAAGCCACAATACCTGAGTCACTTGTATTGCAGGGCACTAGGGAAGTGCCATTAAAATTGTCACCCAATTACAAATCATGACATGGAGTACCATCTGAAATGGATTACACACAAATGTTGGTAGTCAGGTTTAGCACCACATGATTGTTAGGCCCAGTGCATGTGTGCAGATGTGTGTCTATCACTCATTGGAGTGTCAGTGTCAATGTGAGTTTGCAGTGGTATGTCTGTTGGAGTGTCTACATGCAGGATCAGCAGCTCACTCAAATAAAATTTTACACACTGTGGTATGTTGTCCACACATTTGTACAGTGATCTAACATTGAGCATATATTTCCATTCCATGTCTTACAGGTGGACCGGCCCCCTGTACCATCGGGGAAGTGGCTCGATTTGAGGACCCAGACATATCCAGTAAGTGTGACAATGTCTGTCCTGTGTGGTGATTGCAGCTGTTGTGTGAGTGACTCTTGTGTGTTGCACTCATTGCAAGATATGATGAGCTGGCACGTGACCTGATATATTACTTGACTGGATGCTGACATAGTGTTCCATGCAATGGTTCAACATTAACAGACAGAGAGTCATATCTTGGGGGTCTTGTGCTGCGCAATTGGCAGAAGCACGTGAACAAGGTGATTAGTAGCCACATGTAGGCCCACATGTGACTTGGAAGTGCTCCAGTGTCAGAATATTGTCACTGAGTCATACCCTCATTTTCACAAGACAGTGATGCATCATTTTTCAACACAAAATTGTGCATCCCTGTATTGTAATGTAGATGTAGGACTGTATGGGTAACTGTCCCCCAACATCTATCCCCATAAGTTGTACTCCATTTACGTGACACTTCTGTGGTATGTAATAGGCGTGCATGCAGGTCAAGGCCAGACATGTGCTGTCATCAATATGGGTGATTTTGGATTGTGTTGGCAGATTAGGTGTTGATGGTTGTCCACAATTGGACACAGGAACGTAGATGTGATTGACATATGGATACCACATTCTTAGGTGTCAGCCCTCCTCACATGTGCTCCACTCACTAAATCCATGTCCAAGTGACATGGCTTTGTGGTTGTCCTCCACAGTTGTGATGAGGTACTGCATGCCCATCTCCCCTGAGGCACAGGGGAGGGGAAAAACATATATGTAGGTAGATGTGATGGTCACACTGTAGATGACAGTCATCTCGTTTAAGGATGCATGTGTCCCAAACAACAATGACACCTTCTGATTAGCAGCTGCATACCATCCTGACAATTACATCTACAAATCACTGGTATTGTGTGCCTTGAAGTTGACTCAGATGATAAAAATAAGTCGGCCTGGCCCATGTGAAGTGCTTGCTGCATTTGCATTATGACACATTCCACTTCATCAATGGACAGATCACTTTATTTGGTACAACTCTTGTGCGTCGCTGCTATTAAATACTTGATGGGTATGCAGCATTGCCATTTCATTCATCAAGGACATTATGGGGGTCATTACGACCCTGTCGGAAGGCGGAGAACCGGCGGTAAGATGGCCAACAGGCTCATCTGCCGGTTCTCCGTTACGCCCGCCGGGCTGGAGACCTGGGTCTCCAGCCCAGCGGCCGTCACTATACCACTGGCGGTATTTGGACCCGGCTTACCGCCGTGGATTTCCAGCGGTTTGAACCGCCATGAAATCCATGGCGGTAAGCACTATCAGTGCCAGGGAATTCCTTCCCTGGCACTGATAGGGGTCTCCCCCACCCCGACTCCCTCCCCTACACCCCCCACCACCCCTGCCACCCCCCAAAGGTGGCAGGGCCCCCCTCCCCACCCGACCCCCAACATCACATAACTCACACACACCCGACACGCATGCAGGCACCACCAACACACCCGACATACATGCCAACATCCACACACACAGTCAGACACGCACACCCACATTCAAACATACACGCACACATCCATACAGACATACCCACAGACATACACGCACTCATTCCCAAACACGCATCACCCCCACAAGCATACACGCACTCACACACCCCCTCTACATACTCAGACGCTCACCCCCATGCACGCACACAACACACAACACCCCCCCACCCCGCTCCCCTAACGGACGATCGACTTACCTGGTCCGTCGATCCTCCAGGAGGGGACGGGAGCCATGGGGGCAACTCTGCCGACACCACACCGCCAACAGAACACCGCCACGGCGAATCACAGGACTTGATTCGCTGGGTGGTGTTCTGTTGGCGTGGCGGTGGAGGTGGAGCAACCTCCACTTCCCCGCCGCCCTCCAGTATGGCTGTTGGCGTCTCTCCATCTGTAAAGGGAAGGAGAGCTGCCAACGGTCATAATAGGCCGAGCGGCAAACCGCCTGCACTGGAGGTCTTCCGCACGGCGGACCCTCGGCGGTCTTTCAAAAAGACCGCCGAGGTCAAATTGACCCCCTATATCATCTGTACTGTGATATGGACTGCAAGTGCAATTTGAGGGAGAGTGTTAGATTATCATCTTTACATGCATCACACAAAGATAACACTGATGGTTGCCTGTCTAATTTTTTACAGCTGCCAACATGAATGCAGCGGAGATCAGGGATTTCCAGAAGCGGGCAGTGAGGTACAGACACTTCTTGGATGTTGAGTCTGGGTACCGGAGGATGGCAAGACGCTATCAGAGCAAGAGAGCCGGAAGAGAATGGTGGGCTTTCAGCTAAGGGAGACCGGCATTGGCCACAACGGGTGGAGCCACAAACACAACTCCACCCAGTAGTACAGCGACCACCATCACATCCGCCCCACCTGCTGCACCTTCAACCTCGGGACCAACAACCACTATACCTGCTGCACCTTCCACTTCATCAGCACCAACCACCACACCTGCAGGAGCAACAACCTCTGCAACACAGACCACCACAACTGCTGCTTTGGACATAGCTGCCATTTTCCAGCTCCAGAGTGACATGTGTAAAGTTATGAAAAAGCCTGACACTCTCCAGCGGGACGTGGACAAAAATAGCCAGAGTCTAAAATCTATAAAGAAGACTCTGAGGAGGGCAACTCTCTGAACTCCTGCCGCCCCTTACCTCTAATTCCAACCCCTCCCTCCTGGTTCCTTGTCCAGTTTTTTAGTGGGATTATAGGGTTTAGTGATAGGTTAGAGTAGGGTAGTAGTTTAGATAGGATAAGTAGATGGAGGTTCATATTATTACATGTTAGTTTGTGGGTGGGTGTAAATGTTGGGGCTTTTGTGTATTGTAATTAAAACAAATATATAAATAAAAAATTCAAAAAATACAAAAAATATATATTCGTTTAGTATTAGTTAGTATCTGTTTAGGTTAGTATATGTTGTCCTACATGTGTCTCCTCATATAAGGTGGTTGGGGGGCAAATGTTTACAGTGTGTTGTTAAATGTGGTAGGTAAGCTTAGCATAGGGTAGTTAGGGCCAGTTGTGGGTAAGGTATAGTTAGGATAGATTAGGTTAGTATAGGTGCATTACATAGTTTTAAGTTCTGTTTTGTACATAGTTATTAAAGATGTAGGTACTCCCTTATTGCATGTGTCATATGCTTGGGGCTCTGGGTCTTTGCATGAGTGTACAGTGCCAATTGTCTGTTGGCCTGTGTATTCCATCCTGCATCCACATCCCTCTCTTGACATGTTAATTCCCACTTCCAACTAAGCTGTCACATTGGCAGCTACAACAAATCTAAATCTCTATGCATCTGCCCCCCCATTGTACCCAACAATCAACGTGACTATGGTTCCCATGTATTGGACTGGTAGGTGTCATTTTAAAGCTCTCATCGTTTGGGTCCTGTATCTGAATGTTGGGCACTGTGGGATGTCTGCCTGCAGCCTGATGGTCATGTGAACACTGCTAAACTGAGTAGTGTAAATCTCAGATGAGGTCAAGTATACAAATTTCACGCCTATGTGTTTTAATTGTACTCACAGTTGACGTTATTGGCCAAACACTCTTACACAGCCATTCCTGCTGTATGTTGGGCCAGAAATATTCTATTATTGCACTGCATTTGCCTCATTTTTTGATGCAAAAGCAGCACAAACTTACAAATTACAATGATATTATTTAAGTTTGTGCTGCTTTTGTTCAAAAAAAGATGCCAATGCAGCACTGAAGAATTAAAATTCATGGCCCTTATGCGTAAATATCTGCCCACATTATTTCTGCACTCTGGTATTGACACTCTGTGACCATACACATGTTACATGCATCACAAATCTGCAGCAAAGTGGATGTGTCACATTACACAGAGAAAAAGTGGTTGTGTAGGTGCTTTTTATTTTAAAGTGCTGTATTGCAATATTTACATAGTCCAGGTTTGTGAGCCCATTAGTGTAAAGCATTCTATTGTGAAGCAAAACAATTTCAAGGTTGAGGAACATGTCATTGGAAATGCTAAGATGAAGTGTCATTTATTGCGGAAGAACATTAATTGCCAATTGAGTAATGAGAAACAATTGCAGTCCATAATGGTAAGGTGAACAGTGTGTCAGTGAAGAGTGCATGTCACCAACTGTAGCAACACTGCTTTGCTGTCAAGTACAGGTCAAAGGAAAATCAGTGAACATGTGGCATGGGCTTGTGCTACCGGGTACTCCTATGGGTGAATATGATCTGTTCCACATCTTCATCCTCGGATGTGTGTGTCGTCTCCTCTGTCCTTGATGGTGATGGTGTTGGATTTGAGGGGGCAACACACACTTCAGTGGTTGGAGAAGTGGATTCCAAATTCCCGGCAGCTGCCATCTGTGAAATTACATATGGCAGAACTGCAGCAAGGAGGAGCTGCTGATTATTGAGTATGGCAGCAACATCCCTGTGTTAGGCAGCCATGTCTGCCCTGAGGGAGTCCAGCTTGTTGTCACACATGCAGCTGCAAGATTGGGAGGACAGGTGTTGTGGCAACTCCCTCACAGTAGTGGTTAGGTCCCTCACACACCGTTGGACTCCTTGCAGTAGGGATTGTGTGACTTGTATGGCTGCTGACTTTTCTGTGGACGTCATCATGCACATGCACATCCCCTCAAGGCTGGCTGTCATAGTTTGCATCCCCACCCGCACCACCTTTGCCAGCTCCCGCTGTACTCCCACTACTGTCTTCTCAAAGGTGGTCCCTGTGTCAGTCTATCATTTTTCACATACACCTATGCGTTGCTGAGACCTAACACCATACCATGTATTGCATTTCAATGAAACAATACAGTGGTCACCATTGGTAGTTTCTCATGTTGATGTTTGCGTATTTGTGCTACATTGCATTGCACTGATGGGCCTGGCAGAGTTCCATTTCCTCTTATGACCGTGCAGGTGTGTTTTGCCTAGCTACACACATATGTCACCCTCTCAATGTTGTTTCTTGGCACTATGACACCTGAGATGTTTCATGGTGGCATTGCAGCTATTGTGACACAGGCACAGGGGTAGACCCTGGAATGGGAAGCATGGGTATGAGATTATTGCTGTGTATATCATAATGTATGTGACAGTGCCTGATGTTTATGGATATGAGCAGTTGACGGGAGTTGCACTTGGATAGGGATTGATGGGGATTGATCATGTAGTCATACTGAACACTCATTTGGAGTGAGTTTATGCCATGGGCACCTAACTGCCATTTCCTAATTGACCAGCACACACAGCACAGGTAGTCGTGGCAAGTGTTGTCAATGGTAACTGCCGCTTGAGCCAATAACCGATCATTGTCCTCTAATTTACATTCTGACAATACCAGCTGTCCTATGACAGCAGACCAGTTTTATATTCTATCCTACCCTCCTGCTCTTCTTCAGCATTTCCAGCAGCCTTGACATGGCGGTGTACCCTCATGTAAAGGTTGTTGGTGTTGTGTTGTGCTGTGCCCCTGGATGCCCCTGCACAGCCCATGCACTTGGCATGGGCAGTGCAGGGAGTCCCATCCTGTGCCCCTTTACCCTTTGCACTGCCTGATTTTCAGGGCTGACATGCATTGTGTAGTAGGTATGTGCCTCCCCCTTCTTGCACTTGACATTTAGGCATTTTGGTCCCCCATGCAACTTACCCTGCATATGTTTTGTTTCCTGGTAGTCTGCGCTGTCCTGTCTTGCGATACCAGTGCTGATTTCCTCCGGGATGATGGCTACCACCATCTCCTCCATCTCGTCCAGGTCCTCTTGCAGTGCTGGACTCCCACCTCCAGTCTGCAGTGCTGCCTTCCTATTCCTTGCCATTTTCTCCTTTGTCCTGCGCTTGCAGTCATGCCAGCGTTTCTTGCACTCTGTGACAGTTCTCCTGACCTCTGCCACACTGTTAATCTTGTCCACAATTGCCAAATTACCTCTCTTTTCCCAATTGGCAATTTAGAGGTGATGAAGAGTTGATGCTGGTGCTCTGTCACCTCTCTGACCAGGATTTCATGCTCCTCTGTGCTGAAGCGACACTTCCTCTTCTTCTTGTCTTTCCCCTGGGTCTTGTCTGTGTCCTCCTGGCTGGTTGCTGGTTGTGTGGGGTCTCCCAGGGGGCTCTCTGGGCTTCTGAGATCCATTTTGGGGCTCCTTAGCACTGTTTGCTGCGCTTGCGTCTCTTTTTGACGCTATTGTGGTGAAAAATGGCGCATATCCATTTTGTGATGTTTTTCCATGTCGCAAAGCAGATTAGAGTCATTTTTGGTGCGTTAATGTAATTTTGCCTTACGACAAGGTGCAATGGGTAGATTCAGGAAAAACTACTCTAACCTGTTCTTAGCGCCATCCAGCGTCAAAGTATAAATTTGATGCCCGGGTGGTGTTAAGAAATGATGCTAGCCAGCGCTAAATTTTTTTAAGCAAAACTGTGTTTGCAAAACTATAAATCTGGCCCTATGTTTCAAATTTAGAGATGTCCGTTGACTCAAGTGGACATTGGCAAGAACCATCTTCATGATAAGTCTTGTCAATTAATCTGTTAACATGACAAAACTATCCATCAAACATTTAACATGTTTGTATTTTCAAAAACAAAATCCTAAAGCAGATTTTTGTTGGTGAAAATAAAAGAAAGTATTGATTCTTCACACCATCGGAGTTGTGTATCATTGGTGTTGGCGTCATTTTGTAATTTTCACTTCCCCTTATTCCTTGTATTTACCCAGCAGTGACAGACTGTGAAAACTAGGCATTCAACCTGTGACTCCAAATCGGGCAGGTGGTCTAATGCCCCTTACTCTATTGGGTGTTCAGAGGATAATGTCAACTATGGGGACTTAAAGTATGTCTCTCTGGGAAAAACATTAATCATCCATTGCTGCAAACACTGAGGCATCAGCCCTTGAATGATATATAATTTATTAAAAGGAAGAAAGTTTAGTTCATAATTAGCTATTTCTGATGGGATGGTGTTTGAGTGAGGGCATAACCACGTATTTTGTACATCTCTTTTAGGATTTTATCTTGGGGTATGTGCAAACAAATCATCCTGAAATTTAATTTTTTTGCAAAATTACAAATCAGGGTATCCAGATAAAAAATGAATGAAAAGTCATATCAACATGGGGAATAGTTTTATAGGAGAAAGTCTCCAACTATACAGAGTTTCTGCTAAAATCAGTCTTCTGTGTAATATTATCTGGCAAACCAGCCCCATATGCGAAAAAAGTACAAAATTACATGCTTGCATATTTATTGTGTAATTAAAAAATGTGCAAATTATGCAAATTGTGAAATTGTACTAGAAATTATGTACTTGATAAATTTTATTCATATGTTTGTGCTGGAGGACCTGGAGAATAGGTGTATGTGAGAACAAAAGATAGAGAAGAGAAAAATGTCTGGTGTGCTGTAAGGGCAATGAGGGGTTGGTTCTGTTGGAGCGTAGCTCTTATAATCAAAATTAACATGAAAATGTTTATGAACTAATGCATAATAATGCCGCATAGAAAATGTATTAATGTGTTTTACTAACGTGAGTCCAAAATGTGCCCACTGGGAGTGGCCATCAATATATACAGGGACTGATAAAATTGACTAATAATGGGTTTTTAATGCACTAATGTATGATTTTTTATTAGTATTAAGAGCTATACATTGGGGTTTTGCTGCCCGGTTTCATATTAAATGTGTTTTTCTAACGTGCAGTGTGCTGACTTGCTGAAGGACATGTAATCGTATTTTTCCAGAAGCTAGAAGATGAGTGTAACTGTAGTAGATCCGTTCTCATGAAACTCGACTTGCTCAAGGAAACATTCTTGCTGAATGCAACAGTGTAGACTCGCAAAAGGTACAAGGTCGCCTAAACCGGTATAGACAATGGAACCACTAACTTGGGATGCGAGAGGACCATGAGAATATGAAATCATACCGGACATTCTAACCGGTGGAGACGTCAATCACAAGAACCAATAAACTACGTGAGAACTGATATGAGGTGATAGTTTTGATGGTACGACTGGAAAACCATTGGATGGAGATAGTGGTGTGCCAAACCTGCCCAATTAGAAATTAGGGGACTGTACAACAGAAAAGGGATAAAAACCTTTGACACGAGGAGCCAGGGGGATGATGCCATTGCGAACTATTCTTGCTATTACCCAGACACTTTCTCACTCTGCCTAGAGATTTTGCTATTTGACTCTACAAACCATCCTCACCCTTACCTCACTCGTTCTATACTTCTCCTACTTATGAGGGAAGTGTCCCTACTTACCCCGTCTTGCTGAACTTTGCTGTGTTTCCTGGCTGATGGCGAATCAACTGATGTTCTGAGGACGAAGACTGGCTCTGTAGGCTGACCCATTACGGAGGGTAACTATATGATGATGAAATTGTAATTGTCTGTTTGTACCAACTGCTTCTTTTGACAGAGACCATCGTTAGATGTTTTCTAAATTTGTGTTACCAAATTGTTTCGCATGAAGCCCAACATGCCAATGCTAATTCGAGGTTAGTTAAGGGGTTCACTAAACGGACGCAAATAGACAAATGACTGAACCAATGCTTTGTTGAATAATGCGCTAATGATACTCTGCTAAGGTTAACCTATGTTGACGTCGTGTTATGTTCTAATGTTTGTGATCTTTGCTTTGATGAAATCTTATTCGAGTTGCCATATTATGACAATGCTGATGTGTTTCATGGTTTTGAGACTAATAAACTTACTAGAAGAATTGTAATCAATAGGGAATAAACATCATAAAATCGTACTAAACTGGTGTGGTTATTCATGACTGAAAGGTCATGGTGGTTTCCGAGTCTTATTAATGTTATTGATTGATCTAATTGATTTGTTATGGTAAATATTGAAGACGTTATTGACTTATTGATTGACATGTGGATTAGAGATCTCGTCTTAAAGTGTCTTCAATCAGGGTCAAAAGATTCATCAGCCTAAAACGAATCCCAGAGTGAATAAATTATCTAGATTGGGATGTGTTATCAGTTACTGGCAGTATATTTCCTCATTTTCCTTGCATTTTCTTTTGCGGTTGATTGATTATCCTTGTGCTTTTTTTTATTATTTGGGCCCTGGTAAACGAGTCAATAATACTTGCCTCAATTTTAATCAGTTTTTAACATTTTCGCTACTACAAAGCTTTGGTCATCAATGGCATGTACATTGGAATTTCTTGTCAAATTTGGTGTATGTTTGTGAAATAACTCTCTGTTCTGAATATCTTTGTTGCTGGAGTGGGCAAAGGCAGAGGGAAGCTGGCAACAATTTTCTATTTGCATTACATGACTTTCTCCTTGTATAGAAGTATATTTGTCCCCTGCTTAATGAAATCAGTTTCTGTGCATGTGTAATGAATGGCTGCTTAATGTCAAATTTCTGCTATTTTGTTTGGCTCACAGTGGTTGGTGGTAATGTGCAAGACGTTGATGCTATATTTAAATTCAATTGACTTTTCAGTGTTGTTGCTGCTGTGCTGAGGGTATAGGGGCTGCTGAACTAACCGAGCTAAGTTTTGTATAATGCATTTCTCTTCAAAACGGTATGTGTTGGGGGATGGATGAGGAAGGAGGGACTCCAAGGCAGGCAACAATGTTCTCTTTCCCCCCCATTCCTCCTCCTTCATTGCCAAGGCGTGTGCTTCCTTGCCATTTTGTCAAACCAGTGAGAGAAACTGTAAAGTGTGTGTGTGTGTGTGTTTGGGTGTGTCGGTGTGTGTGTATTCTGGTAAACCCTGACAAAACCAGAAAAACACCATCTCTGTGATCGTGGGTCTGTGCATGTGCCTCTTATGATCTTATCGATCAATATCTATTTTCATTTTATTGTTTTTAACTATAATTTCGTAATCATTTGATTTTACTCAATCTCCCAGGAGCTCTCCTATTCGACTAATTACCATGGGGTGACAACAGGTATCACAGGTTATTTTAAAAAATGATTCTACTGTGTTTTAGGCCAGCTGGTGATGATAATTATTTTTTTAATAATTTCTGTCACACTCCATGATGCTTGCTTATGGGTCCAATAATCCATGTATGCCATAAGATATTAATGATAATTATACAGAATATTATTCTAATATTTATTTTACTGTATTTTGGGCTTTGCTGGTCATGGCAATTTAATCAATTTTGACCATTCGTCCAGCAGGTCCTATATGATTTGAGGGGCCCTGGATGGAATTGGAGTATTATCATTGATAATTCCTTCTTAAAACTCAGGATAATAATTTGTTTTATAAGGGATGAATGAACTGTTGCCACCTGTTTGTGCTCAGCTGTACTCCAGAAAGGGCCTTCATTTTGTCAGTGCTCACAAGTCTCAGGCCTTCATTATGAATTTGGCGGATGGAAAAGCCCGTTCGCTGAAGCCATGCGGTCAGAAAACTGCCAGTACAGTGACCTGACTGTGAGGGCTATTAAGAATTTCCCGCTTAGTCGCCAGGCGGAAACAGTGTAGACTTCCTAAGCATGCCAGGGGAAATAAGACAAAAAGAAGCTTTCTAAAAGCATGGTTATTTGTGAGGAACTTGATCCTGTCATTGTTTATGTCAAATATGGCACTTAGAAGTACAAGTATTCAGGCTGCCACTTTAACAACTGCTGCATCCATCTTTTCCAAACTCCGAAACAACCACAACAGTCCCCACCATAGTAAGAATCCACCCAAATCCAACTCAGTGTGGATCCACATTTTATGAATTTGTTACTGTAATACTTCAATCCTTGCTACCCCCTCAGTTGTGGGATTTTATGCTCAGTTTCCACAAAGCAGTACTTTGTGGGAAGTCAAGTGGATGTCTGGGTACATTGTTCCAATTGGCAATTAATGAATGACAAATGCAAATAAAAAACAGCAACACCTTGGATACTTGGTTACTGCTGGTATAGATCCAGAAGAACCCAAAGTGATAGAAAATGATTGAAAGATGTCCTTATCAAGAATGCAATCTTTCACACCTATAGTGTACATTCAGCACCAAACACAAAACGTGCCTGACACCAGGAAAAGGACCATCTTATAGTCACCTCAAAGCATACAAGAGGTGTACCACCTTAGAAGTCACTTCAATTTGTACTATCAAAAAGTATAAACCACACTCACATCAATGTTCAGCAAGGTAGCACTTTATAAATGAAACCAAAATTTGGTCAAAGAGTACAATGGAATATTGTCCATACTGTTTACAACTGAATTCTGCTGTTTTCATTTTGGTGGGAGGAGAGGAGTTTCAATAATTTGTGGTGACTCTTTGTACAAAATAGATGGTTCCAAGTGAGAACTGTTTATGCATCGTCACTGTGCCACACCTGTGCAGAGAAGTGCAAGAAGTAGATGCACTGAAGGAAAAATATTTGTTGATCTCACTGTAGACATTGTGAGAAATTGTGGCACTACTTGAGGTAGGTAGGCACTTACCTCATGTACTAACCACAATCTTTGTTTGGGTAAAGTCTCAAAGTCACTAAATCAACTTGAGCTCAACCCCCTAGTAGCTATGACACAGAGCAGGCAGGCCTAATTTAGAGCAGAAGGCAAGGTATTTATGCAATACTAAAACAGTAAAATGAAGTTGAAATGCAAAGCACAACAAAATCCCAAAACAAATTTAGGGTCAGATTTATGTTAAAGTGGTGCAGCGCAGTGCTGTGCCAAAAATAGCAGCTTCACTTTAGAAACACAGAGGTGCACTGTATTTAGAGGATACGACACACCCCTGTGTTTCCCCTCTGTGCTGGCACGGAATTAAGTTGCCTTGCGCCAACGCAGGCCTCCTAGCACCATAGAGCAAGGGTGTCTGTGTTGAGGGAATAGATTGTTTATGTGCAGGAAGGTGTGCCTTCTTGCACATAAACAATCTGTAATGGCGATTTGGCAAAATGCAGCACGCAAAGAAGTACAATAGCGTCATTCCGACAATTTCACATTTGAATGTCTAAGATGATCCTTCCAGTCTTCCCTGCATATTTTATCATGTTGAGATGCACTTTCAGATCAGCCTATTGTTTGCTCCTGGGAGCAGTTGACACCTCACCATAGGAGAGCCATCAGCTGCCAGGTGACAGCTGAAAAGCATTGAAAGATCTTTGAAGCTTTAAGCGAGCAAAAGTTATATTTCTAAAGTACCTTTTCTGTAATAGATAAAATTCACCTTTGCGATTAAATTTTATTTTGGTTACTTATGAAAAAGAGTCACTGAAAAATTTCTCTAGCCTTTTAGGGCTTTTCACTGTAACAAAATGTTTAAAATTAAGCTTTCAAATGTCCTACTCTTGAGTACCATGCACCCTGACTTAATAGGAAGTAATTTCTACTTAATGGTGAATTATTACAATTTGAAAGGTGGGATTAGGCCTGTCAAAAGGGGTTATAGTGACAGGTCAAATCTGCAGTTCAAACTTGCAGAGCTAGTCTACTTATAGCAAGCCCACAGTCATGACTGCATTGTCACATTAGTTGTGGCACAATGAGTGCTGCAGCCCACTGGTTGCATTTAACTTACCATATACTAGGTACTTACAGGTAAGTAAAATATGATAATCAGGGGTATGCCAAACTCATCATGTTGAAAGAAGAATCATAAGCAGGGGCAATGTGTACAGAGTGCCATAACCATCAAATGGGCATTTCAATCACACACACCCACTGCAAAAATGGGGTAGACTAAGCAATACCCTGATGAACTTCCCTGCTTAGTAATGTACATTTGTGTTAAAAAATAATACAAATAGTACATATTTATTATTTGATTATAAATCTAATTGCAAAGTAATACCACTTATTGTTACATTGTTTCTACATTCATAATAGATTATCAAATAGTTTATCGTTAATAAATATGCAAAATTTTAATTATTTGTTTTACATTAATCTATGTGTATTTATATTGTTAAGTGTTTTAAATAATGTATTTTTTTAACATTATTTCCTATGGAGTTTATTCTAAGCTCCTACTGCCACTATTTTTTGTGGGAGGGTGTTGCAATTCCACTGGCTGGCCATGAATAGTGTGGAACGCACCACAAGTGTGTAAGTTAATACAAAAGTGCAATTTGTTAATATTAACAATTATTAAACTTACTCAAAAGTGTAAACATACTCAAAAGTATAAGTTACCTTTGTGTATTGGGCCCATTATGTTTCATGGTTATCTTTGAAACTTGTGAAAAAAAGCAAAATGCTGCAGTTATGTAAGTCGTCTTTCTGCTGGTATATTTTGTTTCTCTCATTTTTCTTTTGTGGTGCATTTATCCATCATTGGTCAAAATGTTACTATATGTAGAAAAAGTATTTGAGGGTTTCATGTTTCAGTAATTGGAAAAGCTGGCTTTAATGCATTCAGTTCCAGTCATGCTTTCTTCTTCCCCTTTCGAGGCCAGGTTTGCAGCTAGAAGGACAACCAAACAATTTTCAGCACTTGACAGACACATGGTTTACTTGACTTAGCAAATAGGTGAGCAAAGAGGAGACACGTGACTAATATCTTTTCATATAAAATACTGAACAACTCTAGGCTTAAGATTCATCAATTTAAAACTAATCAAAATCGTTACTGGTTGTAGCCTGGCATATCAAGGCTGGAACATCAAGTGGCCACATTATTGTGACCAAAATGTTGAAAAACAAAACATATGAGATAAGAGATAAGCTCTTATAGTTGAATAAAGATTTATTATTTCTACCTCCACATCTACATAGCTTTATGAGATATTGTTTATATATGATGATCATGGTACATATTTTTGCAGCTAGGTATAGGAATCTGTATATACTTACTCATCAGTATTTTGTTCCTCAATGTTTGGTCATCTTAATATGGGCACTGGGTGTTCCATCCTTGTTATTTCATATCTACATCATTTTTGGTATGTTCTAAAAAGTGGAAGGTAAGGTCCTTATTTAGAGTCTGTCAGATAGATACTTCATCACAAAGGCTGCAATCAGCCATCTACCTTATTACAAGTGCATTAAAGGCTATTACATTAGTAACGCAGGGGACTGGATTTCCATCACATTTTGACAGTACATCCTATCTGTCTATTTGTTAGTTGCACTTAGATGCAAGCATATTGGTTGCATATTTTTAGAGAAGCCAGTAATTTGCTTGGTATTACTATCTGTCCTTTGTACAAGTTGTTATTGCTTTAAAGATCAACAGAAATGTCATAAAAGTACACTTAGATTGTATATTTTATGATAGTAACTGCAACGTTGTGTATTGCAAGAGTATGGATTGCTCATGATCGTCCCAAGATGTGGGAGTAGTGTCACATTTGTTGATACAAGTTAGATGGATGTATTGGGCCACGTGTCCCCCTCCCCTTATTAAAAAGAAAATAAATGAGAACAAGAGTTGCTAATTTATTATTCACTGCGGTTTCTAGGAGTTCTCCCACAATGTCATTCAGGGGCCTTTTTGTTCATAATTGTTTAAGGGTGGTTGTGCCTCTAGAATAGGGAGGTGTACTACCAAGCATTTGTTTTATGTTGTGGGGGGGCTGCAGAAAAGAAAGCTGCCCCCCAGCACCATTAATAAAGGAAGCCTTCTAGGTCATCATAAACATGATACCAGGAGAGCTTCCCATTTTTTTTTAGAGCACTCCTACCTACAGCATTATGCTCTTCAGATGGAGTGCAAGGACTTCTTGTCATTATTTTTATGGTGCCATTTTATGGGTAAAAATGTTTAAAGAAAGATTCAAGTACTTTTCTTTTTATTAAAACATTATTAAAAATGTTTTTAATAATGGCTATTATTAAACATTGCATTGTGAAAATGAACACTAGATTAAAAATATTGGTGATTTTGAATGATAATAGTGTCACATTTTGTTAGGGGTGAGTGAGAAATTCTGCTCTGCCAGTGGATTTGGTGGAGTTTTTGCCCACTCTGTGTTACACTTGTAACGCAATGTTCTGGCCAAATTCCACCAACCGCTGCATGCCAGAGTTTTTTCTCAACTACAATTTGCCAATGGTAAGTTGTTGAGTGCGAGTGACAATTGGCATCCCCTAGCACGTTTTGTAGCACTAAGAGGGCATCCAATGAGATTTTTCCAACACTGGTAGTCATGACCGTTCATGGTGAGAAAACTGCTGCTCTAATAGAAAATCTACTCGCGCAGCAGCAAAATCAAATTGAGTACCAACACCCTCTGGTTTGTCGTGTAGTGCCATTTGCATTGATTGTTCAGCATAGCACAAGCTCTTGGCAATAAAAACCAGTAATACCAGCACAACATGGCAATTTCCACCCATTTGTGGACATCTGCAAGTTCTGCCCACCCCTACTGTTGGTACTGTTGACTTTTCAGGAACATCAGCAGCCAGGAGCTGTGGGACCAACTGCATGGTGGGCATGTCGGAAGGACATGCTTGTCATGGGGTTGGCTGCCTGCAGGGGGGTTGATTCAAGGGCTGGCCTGGCCACACACAAGTTATTCTCTCACATATTACACCACTCATGACATGTTCTAAAAAATCTTTGATAGCATCACTGCAACATCTGAAGTGACATCATTTATGACAACAATATGCATGGTAGGGCCACAAGGTATGGTTCCTTTAGGGCACAAGTTCTAGTTACATAAGATAACTATACCTGGTGAGTTTCAGTGTTTTTTTTTGGGTGATCCGTCAAGCAGGGGTCAACAAAAAAGTGGGATACTAATATGAAAATCCCCATGCATTTTCCATAGACTGTTTTACCCAGGGCTACAGTAAAAGCTGCTGAACTTGATTACACTACATTTGGCAGGAAGCTAGATCTTGGTACAAAGATTGTTCTTTTGTGATTTGGTGTAAATCAGTTCAGTAGTTTTTCAGAAACCAATGTGCATAAATAATTGTGTATCTGAATGGTTGGGTTCAAGGGAGTCTCATGAGAGTCCCTTGGACCCAATTTTAAAAATAGATTGTTACGATTTGTCCAGGGAACTTTTATCCCCTTGGGCCATCTCGCTCCCATGAGAGTCAGACTCCAACAGGAGCAAGTACTCTGATTGGGTGCCAGCAACATCAGAAAACTTTTGCTGGCAACCACTACAGGATTCAGGGACTTAGCGGCATATTTATACTATGTTTGCGCTGAATTTGTGTTATTTATTTACGCACATCCCGTGCAAACTTAACTCCTTATTTATATTTTGATGCTAGACATGTCTAGAGTCAAAATATAGGAGTTAGCATAGTTTTTTGGATGCTTGAACCTACCTTGGGTCAATGAGATGCAAGGTAGGCATTCCCATCTAAAAAAAGGTGCTAACCCTATAGCTTCATATTCATCTCCCATGCTAAAATGACACACAGGTAGGAGAAAGGGCTTAATAATGGTGCAAAGCTTGCTTTGCACCATTATTTAACAACTGGGTCAGACCAGGCATTAGGGCACCTATGGACTTGTTTCCATGGTGAAATACCATGGAATGGGCCCACAGGTGCCCACCCCAAGCCCCAGCAACACCCCCACCCGCACCAGAGGGACACCAGAGAATGGGGAACCCTATCCCAGGTATGTAGGGTAAGTATAGATAAGTATTTAAAAAAAATGTTTAAGTGCCATTGGGGGCCCTGACATGGGCTGTCCTGCATGGCACTGAGTGCAATGGCCATGGCCAGGGCACCCTGGTCCCCTGTGCTGGCCATTGGTGTGGTGGGCATGACTCCTGTCTTTTATAATGCAGGAGTCATGTGGTATGAGTGGTTTTGTGTCAGGAAATGATGCTAGGCTGGTTAGAGGCATTTGTTTTGCCTCAAAACAGCCTAGTGTCATTTTTTGAGGCAAACCCCCCTTCCTCCGTACCGCCACTTATTCCCGGCTAACGTAATTTTTCCTGATGCTATCCCACCCTGAGTGCCGGCTTGTGGGATTCCATAAATTTGTCACCCGGTTGGCGCTTTGGAGTGTGCAAGCCGATGTAATACTTTTTGCCGCAAAACTGCGTTTGCTGCGATCCGTCAGGACACACATGAGATTAAAAAATAAAGGGATCCGGGCCCCATTGCTCAATTATAGGCCCTGGCGAGCCCACCCGAGGGGCTGTATTAAAAAAAGGGGAGACGGGATGAGCAACCCCCCTCCCTGAGCCATTTTAAGCATCAGGGCACACACCTTTTATAATGGGGCCCTGCATGCCTGGGGCCAGAAAAGGCTCAAGGGAACCACAAAATCCACTCCCCTTTAGAGAATCGCTGCCCTGGGGTATGGAGTTCCCAGGGCCTTATTAAGGTTTGGGGTGGAAGGCTACACTATCCCCTTCTCCTTAAACTTAATTAGTGTCACTGGGGGTTGGGGTACCCAGAGCCTTTTAATGGCTTGGGGAGGGGGCCACGTAGCCCCCATCTTTAAACTAAAGTAGTTGCCCTGAGAGATGGCGGTACCAGGGTCTTTTTAAGGCTCACAGAGGGAAGCAACCTGGCCCTCTCCCCTTAATACTATATTGGGCCCCAGGGATGGGTTCCCAGGGGCCAAAATAGGCTCAGGAAGGGGGAGCAGTGAAGCCCACCTTCCCCTTTTAAAAAAATGGGCATGGGTATGTGGTCCCCATGACCTAATAAGGATCATGGAGTGAAGCCATTATGACCCCCCCCCTTGAAAATACATAGGGCCCTGGGGGAGATGTCTCCATTGTCTAATCAGGCTTGAGGAGTGGGAACCCTTCCCTTTAAAAGCAATATGACCCTGGGGGATTGTGTCCCTAGGGCTTTGTAAAGACTTGGGGAGGGGGCCACGTGGCCCCTTCCCCTTAAAACAAAAGGCCCTGTAGGATGGGGTCACCAGGGTCTAATATGGGTCAGTGGTTGGGATGCATTTGGTTCCCCTCCCCTTTAAAAAAATGACCCAGGGAATGGGTTCTCCAGGGCCAAATAAGGGGGAGGCAGGCAACATGACCCCCTCCCTTTAAAAAAAAAAAGAGGCACTTGGAGGTGGTGTCCCCAGGGCCTAATGGACTTAATAAGGTTTGGGAAGGGGCCACATGGCACCATCACCTTTAAAAATCATAATACCCTGTCAGGATTTTTGCCACAGGGCTGAACACAGCCGAAGGGTGTTGGCTTTATGTATGGTATTAAAATATTGCTTTAAACAGTTAAAGTAAAGTTGTAGTTAGGTATGATAAACAGATCTCTTTTTGTTGAAAAAAAAAAATCCCTTAGACATGTACTGAAAAAAGCAAAGTTCAAAGTCACGTTATAGTTAGGTGATTATGTCAGTGACAACAATAAGGTTTAGAACTAAAAAATACAGGAGTTTAACAGTTAGAATTAGCAGAGCTAACTATAACTTGCTCCCCTGTGCACTGCTTACGACATCACATAATACTTTGTTCATGACGTTCTATAACATCATTTATGACATCAGTGATGACATCATCCAAACTTCTTTCGTACATATTGTTCTATAAACTGGTATAGCATTTGAAGTATGAAATTCACTGCAAAATAGCTGAGTATAATATGAGGCATTTACTGCTTTCATACATACAACCCCCATAGGTAAAGCAAGTTTATGTTATGTGCAACATTGACCCTAAACTATACACTTCATGGGTAGCCAAATTCATGTTTCCTATGTTAATGGTGTTCAATCTGTATACAACTGTTCAGGGAAACCAAGTTCCTGCAGATACCAAAGCCCTGTTACAGAAGTAATGCCGTACTATGGACAGTTTTTACCTGTATCAAACCCCCGACAGTCACTAAACTTATAGGCGGTCATTCTGACTTTGGCGGGTGGCGGAGGCCGCCCGCCAAAGTCCCGCCGTCAGAATACCGCTGCGCGGTCAGAAGACCGCCGCGGTAATTCTGAGTTTCCCGCTGGGCTGGCGGGCGACCGCCAGAAGGCCGCCCGCCAACCCAGCGGGAAACCCCCTTCCATGAGGATGCCGGCTCCGAATGGAGCCGGCGGAGTGGAATGGGTGCGACGGGTGCAGTTGCACCCGTCGCGATTTTCAGTGTCTGCTTGGCAGACACTGAAAATCTTGGTGGGGCCCCGTTAGGGGGCCCCTGCAGTGCCCATGCCATTGGCATGGGCACTGCAGGGGCCCCCAGGGGCCCCACGACACCCATTACCGCCAGCCAGGTTCTGGCGGTCAAAACCGCCAGAACCAGGCTGGCGGTAAGGGGGTCGGAATCCCCATGGCGGCGCTGCCTGCAGCGCCGCCATGGAGGATTCCCTTGGGCAGCGGGAAACCGGCGGGACACCGCCGGTTTCCCGTTTCTGACCGCGGCTGTACCGCCGCGATCAGAATGCCCATGGATGCACCGCCAGCCTGTTGGCGGTGCATCCGCGGTCCCCGGCCCTGGCGGTAGTCAACCGCCAGGGTCGGAATGACCCCCATAGTGAGAAATGAAGTGAGTAGAAAAGTGGGTACTGTTAACAATGTTACAAAGAGTTTACTCTGTACTACACTGTTTGCCGCCCGAGAAACTCTGATGGGAAATATACAACAGAGTATTGAAACGTATCTAATATGAGCAGTGTACACGCTAGCCAAAACTTGTTCAAAGGGTGAATGTTCTCTTTAAATAGCCAAGGTCTGAAAGTGCTAAAGATTATATAAGGATAACCCATAATTTGAAGCAAAACAAGCACATGTACATTGGTTAGTACCTCGTACACTCTATGTTGTATGTTATGTAGAATTCATCATACTGAGATGATTATGTCTAACAACTCAAGGCTGCTTACTATAATTCATATGTTTTATGTACAATCTTTGTCATGTTGGAAACATTATCAGCAGAGCCAAAACACTCTTGTGGAAGATGCTGAACACAAATCGTCAACTGTCACCTGCATACAGAGTTAGTCTTCAATACAAAGATTTATAATGTGTTCAATAGCTCTACACACCTAAGATGCTTTAGGAGCACATGCATTTTGCAAACACTTACACCAATTAGCTGGATAGAGGCTGTACAATTTTAGGTAGAGAAGTAATATGATATTAACCTGTCACTATGTGAACTATAAACAAAATTAGGGCTCTTGTTCGATGCAATAGGATACCCCTACCATGCAAGGCCTTTGATCGTGCATGATGGGGTTTGGCCACATCGCCTGTCCTATGGCCAGGCCCTGCGGCCAACCCCCCCCCATGAAGCATCCAACCTCACACCACATACCACCTTTGGTCATGCACAGTGTAGGATTGCCTATATGGCCGGCCTTCAGCCAGGTCCTATGCCAAACCCCTCACCCCCGCTGGCAGCCAACCCCATGCTGCACATAGCTTTTGCCAGTGCACAGCAGAAAGATTGGCCACAGGGACTGGCTAGTATGATGAATGCTATTGAATGTTGGTTTTACCCTTATTGACATCAATAGTGGGTTATAACATGCTATGCATATTGGCACTGTTCTCATTTGTTTCAATGGTACTGCAATGGTGAAATCTAACCTGTTTCTGTTTTAACTAGTGTGGACACACCCTGACAGAGCTAATAGGCCTGGTTCGGTGCTAATGACACTCTAACAAACCAACTGATAACAACACTCCCTTATATTATGATATTGTGTCTAATACAGATAAGGGAGTATTATGATAATATAATTTAGGATTAGCTTGGGGAGTAATACACAATGAGGTTTCAACAAAGGTATTTTCATGTACTTGATTGCTAATATTTGTAATTTATTATATATTGTTTAGTAGTGTGTGTATGTCTGTGTGATACAAGTATTTCCCTTTTTTGTCGAAATTGGTCTGAATAGGGGGCGTGGTTTGTGTGACTAAGATGGCAGCCTCATTGTAGTAAAGCTCTGCACTCATTGCCCCAAAACTCCTTCATCGATTCTGTTCTCCCATGCCTTCCATAAAACATCACCTGCAGTATCGATGGCCCAACACATAGTAAGCATGGGAAGCCATTTTTGAGTGACTACAATGACCCAGTATTGGAGCGGTGAGCTCTGTTCCCTGGATTTGACCTCCCACTCTGTCAAAGCCATGAGATGCAGGCTGCAGGACACTATAAGGCCCACTCATTGTTGCATACCCTGGGAGTTGGGCTTGGCCCTTTTTGCAAGGAAGTCCCCAATCTTTTGCCTACTTCCTTCTATTTTTTCTGACGTGTTTTTGTTGCCTTTAGGAATCGGGGCTCTTTACCACTGCTAACCAGTGCTAAAGTGCATATTTTGTTTGTGTAAATTGTATTGTTGATTGGTTTATCCATTATTGGCATATTTGATTTACTAGTAAGTCCCTAGTAAAGTGCACTTGAGGTGCCCATGGCCAGTAAATCAAATGCTACTAGCAGGCCTGTAGCACTTGTTGCGCCACCCACATTAGTAGCCCTATAAACATGTCTCAGACCTGCCACTGCAGTGTCTGTGTGTGCAGTCTTGCACTGCCAATTCGACCTGGCAAGTTAACCAACTTGCCAGGCCCAAACCTTCCCTTTTATACATGTAAGGCACCCCTATGATAGGCCATAGGTAGCCCCATGGGCAAGGTGCAATGTATGTTAAGGGTGGGGCATATACTGATGTGTTTAACATGTTCTAACAGTGAAATATTGCTAAATTTGGTTTTCACTGTTGCAAGGACTATCCCTCTCATAGGTTAACATGGGGGCTGCTTTTAAATAACTTGTAAGTGCAGTATCCCTTTGAGAGCAGACAGAAATCTAGAGTTCAGTGTCTCTGAACTCGCAATGTAAAAATACATCTTTCGGTAAAGTTGTTTTTTAAGTTGTCAGTTTGAAAATGCCACTTTTAGAAAGTGGGCATTTTCTTGTTTAAACCATTCTTTGTTTGTGAATTCCCTGTCTTGGTCAGACTGCCAGTTGTGCTGTTTGTGAATCTCCTCTACACCGTAACACAAAGGGAACTGAGGTGTAGCCTGCATATCCTGATGAGCCACCTGGGCTAGAGTGGAGGGAGCAGTGGTAACTTACACCTGAATGGGCTGTGCATGCCCTCACACAATGGAGTCTCCAACCCCCTGGTATATGTCTGGGGCCTCGCCTGGGCAAGGCAGGATACTGTGAACAACAGAGATTTTCCTTTGAAGTTTGCCCACTTAAAAGGCAGAAAGGGGTTTAAGTCGAGGACACAAACCTCAGACTTTAGATTTCTTCAATATCACTTCGGGAACCAAGAGGAACGTCTGCTAAGTAGAAGAGTTGAAGATTTGAGTGCTGCCCCTGCCTGTGATTCTGCTTTGTTGGGCTATCCTGCAGTTGCTGCTTCTGCCTGTGAAAGGGGATAAAGACAGGAATTTGTTGTGCATTCCTGCTTGAGAAGAATCTCCAGGGGCTTGAACTGAGCTTGCTTCCTGTTTTGAAGTCTCAGGGCCCTCAAAGACTTCCTCTGCCAGCAACTGGACTCTCTGGTGAGACTTCTGCCCTGCCTAGTGGGGCCCTATCCGGACCCTGGCCCTTGAAAGGTGAAGTTGGCAGAACAATGACTAAAACCCACACACAAAACACCGATCTCACCAGCCTCCATCAGCGATGCTGTGTGTCGTTCCTCCAGCCCTGGGCATTGATCTTCAGATTGCACTGCAGGTAATCGTCGATTTTCAGAAACAAACCAGGCGCTGTGGTGATTTTTCAGCCACAGTTCGGAGTTGCATCCATCTTTTCCCCCGAACGGTGTTCTGTGCATGGATTTCTCACTCTTGGGCTGCCAGCTTCTCCTTTCAGGGTCCCAGGGACTGGATGGGCACCACTTGGCAGATTAGGAGTCTCTGCAGTCTTTGCTGTCCCTGAGACTTAAAATAACAGGAGGCAAGATCTAAATCAAGCCCTTGGAGATCTTCACAAGAAGGAAGGCAATACAAAGTCCAGTGTTTGTCCTCTAGCACAGGCAGAAGCAGCAACTTCAGGATAGCTCCACAAAGCACAGTCACAGGCAGGGTAGCTCTTCTTCCTCAGCTCTTCAGCTCTAGGTTGCTCTTGGTTTCCAGAAGTGTTCTAAAGTCTGTGGTTAAGGGTGCCCTTCTTATACCCATTTTCTCCTTTGAAGTAGGCCTACTTCAAAACAAAATCTCTCTTGATTGTGAAATCCTGCCTTACCCAGGCCATGCCCCAGACACTCACCAGGGGGTTGAAGACTGCATTGTGTGAGGGCAGTAACAGCCCTTTCAGGTGTGAGTGACCACTTCTCCCCTCCCTCCTAGCACAGATGGCTCATCAGGAAATGCAGACTACACCCCAGCTCCCTTTGTGTCACTGCCTAGTGTGAGGTGCAACCACCCCAACTGTCAAACTGATCCAGACAGGGAATCCACAAATGGGCAGAGTCACAGGAATGGTATAAGCAAGAAAATGCTCACTTTCAAAAAGTGGCATTTTCAAACACACAATCTTAAAATCAACTTTACTAAAAATATGTATTTTTAAATTGGGAGCTCAGAGACACCAAAATCCACATGTCTATCCACTCCCAAAGGGAACCTACACTTTAATCATATTTAAACGTAGCCCCCATGTTAACCTATGAGAGGGGCAGGCCTTGCAACAGTGAAAAAGAAATTAAGCAATATTTCACTGTCAGGACATATAAAAGACATTACTATATGTCCTAACTTAACCATACACTGCACCCTGCTCTTGGGGCTACCTAGGGCCTACCTTAGCGGCGTCTTACATGTAAGGAAAGGGAAGGTTTAAGCCTGACAAGTGGGTACACCTGCCAAGTCGAATTTACAGTTAAAACTGCACACACAGACACTGCAGTGGCAGGTCTGAGGCATGATTACAGAGCTATTTATGTGGGTGGCACAACCAGTGCTGCAGGCCCACTAGTAGTATTTGGTTTACAGGCCCTGGGCACCTCTAGTGCACTTTACTAGGGACTTACTAGTAAATCAAATATGGCAATCATGGATAAACCAATTATATACACATTTTGTATAGGAGCACTTGCACTTTAGCACTGTTAGCAGTGGTAAAGTGCCCAGAGTAACAAAAACAGCAAAAACAGAGTCCAGCACACATCAACAACCTGGGAAACAGAGGCAAAAAGTTAAGGGAGACCACGCCAAGGTTGAAAAGTCTAATACTCTCTTGGATTCCAAATTTGTACTTACATACTGGTAACCCAGTATTCCACTTCAAATTGGCATACTGGACCCCCATTATAAGTCCCTAGTATATAGTACTTAGGTACCCAGGGAATTTGGGTCCCAGGGAATCCTTTTGGGCTGCAGCATTTCTTTTGCCACCCATAAGGAGACCATACAAAGAGTTATTCAGGACTGCCATTGCAGCCTGTGTGAAAGAGTGCATGCACTATTTCACTGACATTTTCACTGCACCAGGTCACTTATGGTCACTTATATGTCTAACCTTCAGACCCTGAAGACTAGGTGCATAGTACCTGCGTGTGAGGGCACCCCTGCACTAGCAGAGGTGCCGCCATGCCGTCCAGGCCCATTTTCCCAGACTTCCCAGACTTCATGAGTGCGACGGTGCCATTATAAATGTGCACTGTACATACGTCAAAACCTATATATAGCGTCACAGTGGTAACTCTGAATATGGCCATGTAAGGTAACAACTGGGAATTGTACCCCAATAGTGATTCCAGTATTGGTTGCACAATCCCATGCACTCTGGGGGCTCCACCATGGTCCCCCAGTACTGCCATACCAACCTTCTGAGGTTTTCACTGCAGCCCCAGATGCTGCCACCTCACAGACAGGTTTCTGCCCTCCTGTTGCTTGAAAAGCTCAAGCCCAGGAAGTCAGAACAGAGTATTTCCTTTGGGAGAGGGGTGTTACACCCTCTCCCTTTGGAAATAGGTGCTACAGGCTTGGGAGGGGTAGCCTCCCCAAGCCACTGGAAATGCTTTACAGGGCACATTTGGTGCCCTCCTTGCATAATCCAGTCTACACCGGTCCAGGGACCCTCAGTCCCTGCTCTGGTGCAAAACTGGACAAAGGAAAGAGGAGTGACTACTTCCCTGCCTATCACCACCCCAGGGTTGGTGCCCAGAGCTCCTCCAGAGGTTCCCTGTGTTTTGCCGTCATGGATTCCTAGTTGACAGGGAACTCTGGGAGCATCTGAGTGACCAGTGCCAGCAGGTGACGTCAGAGCCCTCCCCTGATAGGTGCTTACCTGTTTAGCTGACCAATCCCCCTTTCAGGGCTATTTAGGGTCTCTCCTTTGGGTGGTTCTTCAGATTCAGATTGCAAGACTCCAGCAGAAATCTTCTGCATCCTCCACTTCACCTTCTCACAGAAGAAGCTGCAGCTGGACCCTCCAGGAACTCTACAAACTGCAACAAAGAAGGAAGACGCCTTCTGCAACATTGTATATTCAGCTCCTGATAGAAGCTGCAACTGTTTCCCAGTCATGCATCCTCTGAGGACAGCCCGTATTCATCCTGCACCAGAAAAGCAAAGGAATCTCCTGTGGGGTGAAGGAGTTACTTCCCTGTTTCAGCAGGCACATACTGCAACTATGAACGGCTGCGTGGATCCCCTCTCCTGCTGAGCTGCATGGATCCTGCATCATGGGTGGTAGGTAGATTGAAGTGGTCCCAAGAGTCCTGACATCCTACTGTACAACTTTGGTGGAGGTAAGAGCTTGCCTCCCAATGCAAAACAATACCAGCATGCACCACGTATTTTGCAGTTGCCAAGGATTGTTGGCATCCTTCCACAAAGTTCTTCATGCATCTTGAAGCCCGAGCTCCCAGCACTCTATCTTGTGACGCACAGCTTCCTGAGTGGTTCTCTGATGGCGTGGGAGCCTTTGTCGTAGTCCTGCCTGGGCCTCTTTTGCACCTCCCTTTGTCTCCATGCTGTGGGACTCCTGTGCACGCTGCCTGGTCTTCTGTGGGCTCTCTGAGTTGCTGAGAGCCCCCTCCGACTCCACCTGGTCCTTCCTGCTCCTGGGAAGTGCCATTTTCTGCTAGCCCCGAGGATTGTATGTGCCAAGGCTTGTTGGCAAACTCCAGTGACGCAAACCAGACTGCAATCCTCCATCCGGCGTGAGACATCACTTGCATCAACCAGGAACCCGACTCCGTCTTCTTGGGTGCAATTCTGACTGTTCTTCACCGGTGGTTCTTCTTTTGCAACTTCATCTGGGTTAGCAGGGCCTCCTGCTCTCCCTGGACTCTTCTGTGCTTCTTGGACTTGGTCCCCTTTTTTCACAGGTCTTCAGGTTCAGGAATCCATTGTTGGTGTCTTGCAGTCTCTTCTGGTTCTTGCATAATCTTTCTCATTTCTGTGTGTGTTCTGGGAAAGTTATTGTGTTTACTCCTGCTTTCCTGGGCACTGGGGCGGGTTCTAATACTTACCTTTGGGCTTTTCTAGTACTCCCAGCTCCCCTCTACACACTACACAGTACACTTTCCAAGGTGGGAAAACAACATTCACATTCCACTTTCTTAGTATATGGTTTGTGTTCCCCCTAAGCCCATGTGTAACTATTGTGATTTTTACTATTTGCACTTTTTTCTGTTTTTACACCTTTTTGCATACTAGTGTATATAATTTGTGTATTGCTTACCTCCTAAGGGTGTATAGTCTCTGTGTTATTTTTGGCATTTGTGTAACCAAAATAAAGTACCTTTGTTTTTGTAACACTGAGTAATTTATTTTATGTGTGTGAGTACTGTGTGACTACTGTGGTATTGCATGAGCTCTGCTTGTCATCTAGATAAGCCTTGATTGCTCTTCTACAGCGACCTCTAGAGAGCCTGGCTTCTAGACACTGCCTACATTTCACTAATAAGGGATAACTGGACCTGATATAAGGTGTAAGTACCTTAGGTACCCACTACAAACCAGGCCAGCCTCATACAATACACTTATGCAAAATTATATGATTGAGTAAGTAATAGGTGTGAGGTGCATCTGTCATTCATAATTTTGACTGAGTACTCATTGTATGCAATAAAGTGTAATTAACAATGCAATAAATTGATTCAAACAAAAAAGAAATTGCTCTGACTAGCCAATCATTCATTATTAGTTATGTTTGTGTGCCAGTGAGCTTAGTTTACTAGCCCACACCACCACGTCTGAGTAAGCCATGGACTGATCTGCTACTCTACCTTGAGAGTCAAGTGATACCATGGGGCCCTTGGTTCCTTTTAAAGAGAAACTTTCAGACTTATTGCTTATGAAGGGCTTACATCCTTCGTAACGCATTACCAAATGTCTTACACCAGAACCAGAAGCAATGACTCCTAAGCGATGTTTAACACAAGTAAGCATGGTGGTACAATGTTAGTCACTGGGGCAACAAAAATAGATAATCACAGCAAATGTAATACAGATAAAATATTAAGGCTAAGATACACAAATAACAATTGCACAGTGTCCATTAGGAAAGTTTTGAATTTTGATAGGGACAAAAAATAAAAAAACAAAAATAATAAAAGAAGTCACTGAGGTCCAGATGAAGATGACAGTACCAGTCTGAAGTAAACCACCAGTTCCCTCTTTATCTCAATGTCTTTATTAGAATAAACAGTTTTAAATTCCAAAATCCACTTCAAATAATTAAACAATATTAAAAAGTGTGCCTGTTACCAAATATTTTTGCATCAGATGACAGGCTTTGGAATTACAGACCAAGATATGCTTATCACTGTCAACGCATCCAAAACAGCCCAAAAGACATTTACTGCACCACGAGAGTAAGGAATGGTTAGGTAGTTTTGCTAAGATTTTAGGCCCTAAGTGCATCACATATGTGATTCAAATCAATGCAAAATCTTTTATTTACCTATTTATGGTCCAGAACAAAACTTGTTTTGCACTCAAACATACCCTAAAAGTAACCCAAGGCAGTGCAAACCACTACTTTGCATTACCTAGCGCTTAAGGAGCAAGGGAGGCATTATATGGGTGGTACTTGGGCTTTCCCATGCAACTACTCAAATCTTTTGATGCAAAACCCTATCTACAAACAATAGTAGAAAGGGTTTGCCACCAAAGTTAATGCCATATGAAAACATTTCACCTTTCTTTTTCGACTTTGCAAGAGTGCTGCACTGTGCAGCACACATACACCATAGGAAAAGCTTTAAAGTGTGTCTACGCATACCCTTCTAGTACAAAACTGATGCTAGACTCTCGCACACACCCTTGCACTATGGTGCAAAGGTGTATGGGTTGTGCATGGCAGTTAAAATCAGCACCAGCGCTAGGGAAAGGGGAGGAAAAAGCCATATTTCTGTGAATAGCGTTCTCACCTGCTCTCTCATTCTCTCACAGGGCAGTGCAGCGCAGCATTTTTCACTGCTACACTGAGCTGCGTGACTATTTATTAAATGTGGGCCATAATAACTTCAACGTGATCCTATGGGTCTGGAGGGCAACTTTACATTGGAGTGCGCACCCCAAGAACATCTTGAGCCACGCAGAACAGGATGGAATCGGTACGTTAATCTCCAAGCCCCAAGCCAAGGAGAGTTTCCCGAGTTATAGAAAGAAATCGCTCTAGAACACGTGTCAGGCACAGAGACGGCCTAAGCTCTTGAGCAGCAGTCCCACTCCGAATGAAGGGGCATATTTATACTCCGTTTGCGCCGAATTTGCGTCGTTTTTTTCGAGGCAAATTCGACGCAAAACTAACTCCATATTTATACTTTGGCGTTAGACGCGTCTAGCGCCAAACTTCATGGAGTTAGCATCATTTTTTGGCGTGAACACCTTCCTTGCGTTAATGAGATGCAAGGTAGGCATTCCCGTCTTAAAAAATGACTCCCAGGCATGTGCGTGGTATTTATACTCCCGGGAAAAATGACGCCCGGGAGTGGCCGGGGCAAAAAACCCTGCATTTGCGCCTCTTTTTAACGCCTGGGTCAGGGCAGGCGTTAAGGGACCTGTGGGCTCAGAATGAGCCCAGAGGTGCCCACCCCTGCCCCCAGGGACACCCCCTGCCACCCTTGCCCACCCCAGGAGGACACCCAAGGATGGAGGGACCCATCCCAGGGAAGAAAAGGTAAGTTGTGGTAAGTATTTTTTTTATTTTTTTTTGTGGCATAGGGGGGCCTGATTTGTGCCCCCCTACATGCCACTATGCCCAATGACCATGCCCAGGGGACATAAGTCACCTGGGCATGGCCATTGGGCAAGGGGGCATGACTCCTGTCTTTGCTAAGACAGGAGTCATGTTAATGGCGTCTGGGCGCCCCAAAACAATGGCGCAAATCGGGTTAAGACGATTTTTTTGCCTCAGCCTGACTTGCCCCATTTTGGGACGCCCAAACGCCATTTTTCCCTACGCCGGCGCTGCCTGGCGTACGTCGTTTTTTTTCACGCACACCTGGCAGCGCCGGTCGGCTAAATACGGTGCCCGCATGGCGCTTCAGAATGGCGTTAGCCGGCGCTAATTTTTTTGGTGCAAAACTGCGTTAGCGCAGTTTTGCGTCAAAAAGTATAAATATGGGCCGAAATGCTCTGATGCTGCGTGACGCTCCCGCGCAAGAAACGACGAGTTTCAATGCTTTAATTAAAGAACAGTGGTACAAAACGAGCGCGAGAGAAGCGCCTCGGATGCCGACCACTCATCTCACAAATTGTTGTACAATCATCTGTGCACATTCTACCTACAAATTTTAATGATGATGCTCATGTTAATCTCTTTCATTTATATCATATCCTTAACAGCTCTGAAACAGTTTTCATGAACAAGAAGGTCTGTTTTCTACCTATTTAAGCAAAGCACACTTAGTGCTCTTCTAGTTCTCATTTAACCACAAACTTTTGTTCTTTTATTTGTTGCTTTTGCCAGCAGCGATGACCCATGCACATGGCCGTATTCCCCATTGACATTGATTTTGCGCCAAATGTGCACCCACACAATACATCTCAGAAAAGGTGGTGCAAGCATTTGAAACCCCTTCTATATTATGGTAATACTATGGGACTCAAAAAGGAGGCACTCAAGCAAGCACAAATGCTTGAGCACTTGGATAACCGGACCCTAATGTCTTTCAGAACATGAAGCATTTACAACAACAATGTAAAATAGGTTTAAATATTGGGTGATGATCGTTGACAAACCAATCAGGGTTAGCTTTAAAACAGAATCAGTAGGTTGACATGATGTAATAATTGCGCTCTCCTAGTTTAGCATGTGCTAGGTAACTCAGCATTCACTCTAAAGGCACACTTCAGAGTGAATGCTCTTTCCCTCTACTGAAACGAGGTTAATCACACATTATAAATTGCTATTCAAAACTGATCTTACTTGTAATGTTGCATTTAAAGTTAAACAAGGCAATGCAAGCCCTTAAATATGCTGTCAGTGAATTGATATTTCGGAGAATCAAGGTTCTGCATTTTGACCTCAATTCAATTAATCAATTTTTGCATTGCATTTCTAGTTTTTTATTTTATTTTAAATATCGTATGGCCTATACCTATCTCCCAGGCTACTCTTAATTGTACTACAAATGAGCTCAGTAAATTTGTTCATCAAGCTATAGGTACCCACAAAAGTTGAACAATTGTTTCAACTTCGTTTGCATTGGTGTGAGTGAACAGTGCTGTTATCCCAAACCTGTTTGTGCTATTTCTAACAAATATTTAAGTTTACGAAAAGGAACACTGGAAAGCTTCTCATAGAAATTGAAGGTAATGGGTTTGTATGCCTTCCTTCACATTAGGAAACGTTGCTGAGATATAGAGACTATGCCATCAATCACATTTCTAAGCATTGTTATTAATCATTTTGCAGGGCATATTGTTTGCATGAATTACATGTCAAGGTTTGTTTGTTAGAATTTGTCTGCAAGATGCCCCTCATGCAAATGAGAGCCATATGTTTGAAGACTAAAATAATGCCCAGCTGTTTACAAAGACCTTGTTATCGAGATAGCATTTTCGTGCTCATTATATTAGTATTTAAATTTAAATCAAAACCTGCTCGAGCTGTTGCTTTTTTGTCAAGGATAACCTTTGCAATTTCAGTGCATTTCAGCATATTGATAAAGTTTAAAAACCAGGTCCCAGATGGCGTGAAATTTCTTTGTACATGGAAGGAATACACATTCAAAAGTCAGCACCCCTTTGAGGGTGCTGTAGTTAGCATTATGTCTCAAAATTAGAACTAAAAAGGAGGAAATAAAAAAAAAATGAATTTAGAAATAACTCGGCAGACATAACATATGCAAGAATAATAAAAAGAACAGAATTGAACCATTCCTTCTGTGAATGTTAAACCTTTTCAAAACTAATCAAATGTGATAGTGCCATGCTCATCAGAATCTGCTTCTGCAATACATGCTATTCCTTTCCATGCCTTGGAAACCTAGCAGTACTGATCTACCCTGAAAGTAAATCGCTGAGTATGAACAAAAATGTTAAAATAAACTTATTTTGCCTTCTAGAAGATGTGTGCTAGTCTACGTGGACTTACAAGCAGCACACCCTTACACTTAAATCCCCAGAAATTAAATTAACTTCATGTATTTCTTGTTTTGTTTATCTATATGTGTCCTAAGATGATGATTTAGTAAAAAGGCAGGATCGCAAACATATAGGAATGTACAGAATGGGAGAAATTGTAATCAAAAGAAATTGGCAACGCTAGTACTCAAATGCAAATTAATAACGAGGAATATTCGGGCGCTCGATCTCTAATGGCTCCATGACGATGGTGTCACCATTATTATAGACCCCCATTGCACAAATTCTGTTATGGGGATAAGAGATCTTCTTTTCTTGTGCTCCAGACCTGTACTGTGGAATATGGCACTGTTCTTGGAGCATGGTGAATGACCCGTTTTGCATGAATTCAAACAAGTGCAAAACTGTTCATCTGCAGTCCAGCAACTACACATCTTTCTAAAAGTATACAAAGTAAATAAGCGGTGCTTATTCTAACAGTACTACTTTAGATCTGTATGTGTTTATTGAATATATGGTGTTGCTAGGAACTCCATCATCAGTAAAGTGAGTCCTTGAGATCAAGTCCCCTGGAGGTTTTAGGTGGGCACCTTATCGAAATTGTGTCTCCACGTTGACTCTTAAAGTTGAGAGGGCTGCCCAGTACTGTTTTGAGTGGGACATGCACTAAAGTTTGCAACACACTTTGGGGAAGTCTGCAGTGACTCTTGGCTTTGCAGTGTTTGTGGAGGTTTGTTCATTGTCTTATTTTGAAAACTCTTACATCCTGAGGCAATGGTATTAATAGAGCCTTGTAAAGGCTTAGCAAAAACATCTATTTCTAAAACAGCTAGGTTTTGAAACGTTACAACCTCTAAATGGTGTGCCTCTAAATACATATTTGGAAAGTAGAGAGATGTAGGCCCTCATTACAAACCTGGTGGTGGGTGATAAAGTGGCAGTAATACCATCAACAGGCTGGTGGTAACTACCGCCAAATTAGGGCCATCGCTGTGATATCTCCGATAGATAGCCAATGTACCACACTGACCACCAGGGCAGAAACAACAGTCACCACGGCAGTAGCCGCCGACAGCCAAGCAGAAGACAAAATTCCACCCACCATATTAAGACACAGGAAACTGTCACCTTTTCCGGAGCAGTAACAGCACCATCAAAACTGTGGTGGAAACAGAGCACAAAAGTCAAAGGACTCACCATTGGAGACACAGGGAAGAGCCACACTACCATGGAACCCAAACTGCAAATTTTCCCCATGATCTTCTATGTTCTGCTCCACCTGGAACACCAACGCCGGCGAAGACGACAACGGTGAGTATAGCCGCCTAGCACACAAGGGAGGGTGGGAGGAAAAAGAGAGTGACACACACACACACACACAACACACACCAGACACACACAAACCATACACACCACCAGCTGATTACAAAAACAATTTGACCCCGAAAAACAGCAGAATAATGCAAGGACACCAGGAATTGACAAAAGTGATTATAACAAAATCAATAATCCTATTTGGCCATGAAACAGATATGTACACTTGTAGAAAAAAGGGACACTGACCAGTCCATAGTTCAAAGGGCCCACATGGCCAAAGAACAGTCCAAGGCCCAACTCGAATCTTTCCCAAATCTGGAAAGAACACTGCAGGGGCATCAGTTGTTAAATAGGCAGGCACCTCAGGGGGAGGGGTGGCACCTCAGCCGGATGCAGGAACAAGCCCACTGGTTCTGGAGGGGGCAACATGCCCTGTATTTTGTCCTGGGGAGTGCAAGGCCACAGTCTCTCTAGTGGGTGTCTTCCCCACTGGTTCTGGAGGGGGCAACATGCCTTGTGCTTTGTGCTGGGGAGTGCAAGGCCACAGTCTCTAGGGTGGGTGTCTTCTCCACTGGTTCTGGAGGGGGCAACATGCGCTGTGCTTTGTCTTGGGGAGTGCAAGGCCACAGTCTCTTGTGTGGGTGTCTTCCCCACTGGTTCTGGAGGGGGCAACATGCCCTGTGCTTTGTCCTGTGGAGTACAAGGCCACAGTCTCTCGAGTGGGTGAATACCTCACTGGTTCTGGAGGGGGCAGCCCGCACAGTAGCCCCTGGAGGGTGGACTTCATGGCACCCGCCGGCAGTGATGGCTGCATGCTGGTGGTGGTTGTGGGAGGCTCCTGGTCAGCCCCTGCACTCTGTGATGGCTGCATGCTGGTGGTGGTTGAGGGAGGCTCATTGTCAGCCCCTGCACTCTGTGATGGCTGCATGGTTGTGGTGGTTGGGGGCGGCTCCTGGTCAGCCCCTGCACTCTGTGACAGCTGCATTCTTGTGATGGTTGGGTGGGCTCCTGCTCAGCCCCTGCACTCTGTGCTGGCTGGATGCTGGTGGTGGTTGGGGGAGGTTCCTGGTCAGCTCCTGCACTCTGTGATGGCTGCATGGTGCTGGTGGGTGTGGGAGGCTCCTGGGCAGCCCCTGCACTCTGTGATGGCGGCACATCCACGGCTGGCATTGTGGGCCCTGTGACAGCTGGTGGTGGTGACAGTTCTGGGCTGTGTCCTTGCTACCCTGCCCATACGTGCAGGACAGCCGGAGGGGAGGAAAGAAGTCAATCTGGGAAATGAAAAGCTTTTTAGGGATGTTGGGGTGGGAGAAGGGAGGAGTAATGGGAGTGGAGGATGAGGGGTGGTCGTCGGAGGTGTATGTCTGCTGGATTTGGGTGCAGGTGCATGGGCTGTATGCTGTTGTGAGGTGGATGGCTGTTGGTTGTCAGAGTGCTTGCGTTTGTGTCCTTTAGGAGTGGGGTGGACAGACATGGTGGGAGAGGACACAGGGGACACATGCATGGATGTTGTGGAGGTGTCTGCCAGTGAGGAGTGTGTTCTGCTTGGTGTGGTAATAATGCTTTTAGTGGATATTGATGTAGTGCATGCAGGTGTCAGTTTGGACGTAACTGGGTGGGAGGTGGAGGAGGAGGAGGAGGGGGAGACAGTGGAGATAGTGGATGTTGTTGTGTCTGCAAATGAATGGTGTTTATGTGAGTGCCTGTGGGATAAAGCTTGGTGCTTGTGTTTGCCTGTGCCACTCTTGGGTGTTGTCTTGTGTGCATGCTTGTCTGTCTGTGTGCTTGGGATGGCTTGGGGTTGAGGAATATAGGATTGGCAAGTGGAAGTTGGAGGGGGGACAGTTGAAACAGAGACAATGGCTGCATCAGAGAGGAGGACAGAGCCTGAATCGATCTCTGTTGGACCGCCAATCCACAGTGAATACCCTCCAGGAATGCATTGCATTGCTTCATCTGGGATGCCAGCCCCTGGATGGCATTCACAATGGTTGATTGTCCTACAGAGATGGATCTCAGGAGCTCAATAGCATCCTCACTCAGGGCAGCAGGGCTCACTGGGGCAGGGCCTGCTGTGCACGGGGACAAGGAGATGTCCACCCTCCTGGGTGAGCGGGCACGGGCAACTCGCTGAGGGGGTACTGGGAGGGCGGTGCAGGTACAGGGGTGGCGGCTATACCTGTAGCTTGGGTGGTCACAGAGGTGTCGGCCACCACCAGGGAGCTCGCACCAGAGGAGGTATCAGAGTCTGTTTTGTCCCCTCCAGTCTCCACCGTGGTGCTCCCCTCGCCCTCCGTTCCACTGGTTCCCTCAGCGTCGGTGGACTCTGCCTCCGTCAGATGATGCTAATGCATATAAGGACAGGATGACAAGAAAGAGGGGAGAGGGACAAAGGATACACAGGGTCAATGACTGCACAAACACCACCGTTGGCGTACACAGCACACTCACACACAAGGAACAGTCCTACGCACTATGCATTGCACTACCAGTGAAATGGCTAGTCACCAAGGCATGAGGAGGGGCGCACACCGCCAACTGCAGCACACCTGGGACCCACAATGCCCTGCCCAGAAGTGAACTCTAACAAGCTAGGTAAGCAGTATTTTCCATTCAACCCTTAGCCATCAGAGGACCTACGCTGCTATATCTGGCTTGGCCTAGGGACACCCACTGACACAGAACCACCACCCGGATACCATCCCACCAGCCGTAGGTTGTAATGATAGCCATTATACTCACCCCCTTGTGGCTGCTGTGATGCCCTCAAGCGCCCATCCAGCTCAGGGTAGGCCTCCACCAGTATGCAGGCCATCCGGGTGATCAGGGTCCAACTGGCTCCCCTTCCTCGTTGGGAGGCCATCCCCAGCTGGGCCTCCGAAGTCTTTCTCCCCCAGCATCTCAGGTCCTCCCACCGTTTGCAACAGTGGGTTCTCCACCTGCTATAGATCCCCAGGGTCCGCACGTCTTTGGCAATGGCACACCATATTCCCTTCTTTTGATGGGCGCTGACCTGCAGAGGCAATGCAGACAGGAGAACACGATTAGACAAACAGTCCAGCCTGTCACACAAATGACCCATCATTCCCATCTGCATCACCATTGACACACACATAGCCCAACGCACAACATGTACACCGCCAAGAGGACATCCACCCACCCCCTTACACAATGCCTTCACACACAACTCCATGCATTCATGCTACATGCATAGCTCCTACAGTGTACTCACCTTTTGGTCTGGAGGTCCATTCAGCACTCTGTACTGGGGTAGGATCCTTGGCTGAGGGTGTGGCTCCAACTCCTCAGAAGTGAAGGCTGGTGCCCTCCCCCTGGTCACACGGGCCATGGTAGGTTCCAGACACAGGTCAAAGCAGCACATGCAGTGTATGTCCTCTCCTATGGAAGGTCAAGAAACAAGTGAGGAATGTGAATTACAATGGTGGTTACGTCCGTGGCGGTGCATACCGTCACCATTGGCGTAGATCCCCATTGGCCACTGTACCCCATAGGGCCCAATATGGACCAATGAGGAATTGCACGGCAGTTCACGGCCACCTACCGTCATGGAGCACAAAGTCGGCGGCATTACCTCACTTGCACCTGTCCCTCCATACAGGAGAGGTGGTCACCATTTCAGGGGGGGTGAAAAGGCCTATTGATAATTGCTGTGTCACAGGATAAATAGGCACATACTTTATAAATTACACTGTCCCAAAACATGTTAGCACGATGTGGGCTGCTGTTGTGGTATAGTTGTTCAAATTGTAACAGCCTACTCACTATTGTGTCCCTTAGATACCTACCACTGCGGATGAATAGGAGATCGAGACATACCCCCGTGTACAGACCCCTGGTGGACTTGGCTATACTAGAGGACAGGCACATTATCCTCACCTAAAGACTGGACAGGGCCACAATCACAGAGCTGTGTGCCCAGTTGGAGCCTGACCTGATATCAGCTATCCGTCAGCACACTGGGATCCCCCCTCTTGTGCAGGTTCTATCAGTGCTCCATTTCTTGGTAACTGGTTCTTTTCAAGTGGCAGTGGGCTTAGCAGCAGGAATGTCACAGCCAGTGTTCTTAATCATGCTAGCAAGAGTCTTATCTGCCTTGATAAAACACATGTGCAGCTACATTGCTTTCCTGCAGGTGGAAGATTTGGCCACTGGGAAGGCCAGGTTTTATGCAGTGGGACATATCCCTAATATAATTGGGGTGATTGATGGAACACATATTGAATTTGTACTCCCCCCCAGCAAAATGAACAGGTGTACAGGAATCGTAAGAGTTTCCACTTCATGAATGTGCAGATGGTGTGCCTGGTGGATCAGTACATCTTCCACGTCAATGCTGAGTATCCTGGGTTGGTGCATGATGCCTTTGTCCTAAGGAATAGCAGCATCCCAAATGTGATGTCCCAACTACAGAGGCACAGGGTGTGGCTAATAGGTGAGCCCTGGTTCCCATCCAGTATATGTTGGTATATGCCCATGGTGTTGGCCATATAAGATAGTGTGTGGCTAAATGTTGTCCCTCAATATTTGCAGGTGACTCTTTTTACCCAAAACTATGATGGCTTACTTACCCCTGTGAGGAATGACAGGACAAGGGCAGAAGAACATTTTAATGAGGCACAAGGGCGAACCAGAAGGATAATTGAAAGGACCTTTGGCCTCCTGAAGGCCAGGTTAAGGGGCCTCCATCTGACAGGTGGATCCCTGTGCTACTCACCCATGAAGGTCTGCCAGATAACAGTGACATGCTGCATGTTGCATAACCTGACCCTCAGACGCCATGTACCTTTTCTGCAACAGGAGGAGACTGGAAATGCCCCTGTGGCAGCAGTGGACCCTGAGGACAGTGAGGATGAGGAGGCAGAGGATGAGGGTGTGGACAACAGAACATTTGTCATATGTCAGTACTTCGAATGACACACAGGTGAGACAGTGCAACTTCACATTTCTATGACTATTGTATTCTGTGCGGCATTGGCATGCTGGCATACAGACTTCTTTCCCCTACTTACTCTTACCTATGTATATTTATTTTGCAGATGTTGGTGATATGACAACATTCTCCTGATGTGATCACAACAGCCAGCTACAGATCATTAATTCTATGCTCATACTACTTACAGTTCATTTGCAATGGTTGTAGCTGTTTCAATCAATACAAATTTGCAATACATAAAATACTAGTAGTTGAGTTTAATCCAAGGGTGTTTATTGTTGTGCTAAAATATAGAGGGGAATGTCAGGAATCCCCAAAGTGCCTCCTGCATTATCTGTCAGAATCCTCAGGGATTAGGGTTAAATCATATGTCTGTTCTTGGTTAAACCTTCATGTTTCTCTGTAAACCTAATGTGCTGTGTTAAACAATTGGTTTTCACTATGCTTGTTTTACCAATGCTTGTTTGCTAATGTGAGCAGGTATAGACATGTGCTTCTAATTGGGTGTGGTGACTCATCCACATGTGGAAACTCAACTGCTTTCCTGATTGGCTGTAAATAGCAGAGTGAAGTCTCCCTGCTTGGCTTTGTTTTGCTTCCTGATCTCAGCATCTGATTTGGCAATCCAGCCCCTGCTGTCATCCTCGTATTCAGGACTTCTGAGGCAATTATTTTCTTCATTCTTGTACCAGCTGACACCAGGCATTACTCCAGCACTCTGGAAAAGACTGCAGCCAAGGGACTAGCATTCTCCAGGGAGTTTGTTCTTTGAGCACCACACTTTCCTAGAACAGCTGGTATATTTCAGACCTCGTATTTTGGCAGAGTGCTTATCTTGAAGAGACAAATGCATTTCTGAACATTCTACATTATTATTGTTGTTACGTGCCTAAATGTGCTTCAGGAAATCTGCCTGAGCTCAATTACTACAAACAGTGACAGTGAAATTTAAAAACAGCATTTACGTGACTTTTCTTTCTCTAATAGCATAACTCTTAAATTTAAATTGTGTCATTCATACCAGTGTTTCAGGTTTAAGGAATTTGCTTTTGAAGGGTTTTTCACACACACAGTGAAACCAAACCAAACTGTGCCACCCTAACTGTTCAAACCCAGAGTGGACATTTGTATTTCTTGAATTGTTTTTGTTCCTTTTAGTGTAACCCTATGCATGCAGGAAAGTTCTATGTAATATAATTAATTCCCTTGTTTGTCTCTCTTGTGCATGATAAGTGCAACCACAATTCTAATTGTAGTGTGCAACAGTGAATCTCTGTGAAGCCAGCCCTAGTGTCGCAGTAGGTATTGTTATGGTACTCAGTTTGGGTTTTTGGTAATGCAGTTTTAGTAATTGTACCAACAGTTATTAATATCCAAGAAAAGTGCAGGAGCATCCCAGTGTTCTTCTACCGCTCCTGTGCCCATATCATAAAGAGAGATTCAGTTTCAAGGAAGTTGAGTGCACTAACCCTGCTATCACTCTGTCAACAACGACCTGCCCCCAGAAGATACAGGGTGCCTGGCTGGACTGGCAAGACGTGGCAGTGTTTTGCCTCTTTCTCTTCCACTCCTCCTTTCCTTTTGGGACACCTGCCGCGGTTTCTGTGTGCACCAGGAAGTGCCAAGAGGTGTTCCAGGAGGTTGGAGGGATACCATTGCCCCTGCAGACATCCTGCTTTTCAGGTGAGTGGCCCCATCTTGACAGGGAAAGTGCAATGGAATGTGGTGATGATGGAAGAAAGTCCAGGGTATTGCTCCAGTCAGTTTGTAGCACAGATGCATTGTCCATGGGGACATAGGAAGAGGAGCAATGGCAGTTGAAAGTGGACAAGGTGACAGAGTGGGACACAAGGGGGACAATCAGGAGAGTCTCATTTCCTGGCGGTGGTCTTGGCAAGTGTCTCTGGCTTCTGTCTGGTTCGCAGAGAATGTTTGTGGGGTGGTTCACCTTCTGCGGGAGGAGGGGTGCTGGTGGCCTGTGAGTCCTGTGGGGGGGACTCCTGGCCATTAGCGGCAGTGGAAGTGGAGGGCTGTTCAGATGACTGGCTGGTGGCAGGGGCACGCTGCCTCATGATGTTGCCCATGTCTTCCAGCATCCCTGCTATGGAGATCAGGGTGTTGTTAATAGCCTGCAAGTCCTCCGTGATCCCCATGATACTGTCCCTCCTGCAGCCGCCTGTTCTCCTGCACGTTGTCTAGGATCTGGCCCATCGTGTCCTGGGAATGTTGGTAGGCTCCTAGGATCTCAGAGAGAGCCTCCTGGAGAGTCAGTTCCCTGCTCCTGTCCTCCCCCTTGCACCCAGCAGTCCTCCCAGTATCCATGTTGGCCTGTGCCTCTGTCCCCTGAAGGGTGTGCCCACTGCCATTGACCCCAGGTCCCTGATTGTCTTGTGGACGAGGTGTGGCCTGGGGTCCCTTTACAGGGGGGCACACTGCTGATTGACGTGTCCTGGGGACAGAGGTGTGGGTACGCTGGGTGGGTTCTGTGGTGTTGGTTCCTGATAGGGGAGGCTCTGTGGTGGTCTGTGAGTGGGCTTGGGTGACCGGCTATCCAGTGGTCCCTGATGGGCCAGGTAGATTGTCCAGATCCTAAAGTCCAGAGTTACTGTCATCACTGTGGGACTCTTCTGTTGTGGGACTGGATAGTGGTGGCACCTCCTCTTCAGTGGCATTGGCTGGGGCACCTGTGGGGATGTAAGTGATGTATTATGCTTCATGCCTGTGACATATTGTACATCCCTGGCTTCCCTTCTATTGTTGCTGTTGCCCGGCCACCTTTGTTTGTGTATGGTGATGTATTGTGGGATTGTTACTTTCCCTATGCAGTGCCTGCTTTGGTGATGAGTGTCCATGGAGGACTGGGAGGGGTGCCAATGCATCGGTATAGCATGCAAAGCCTGGCATTGGGATTAGTGAGATGTGATGGTGGAGTATGTGGGATGTCTTGGAGTGATGGGAGTGAGGGAGAGGGTGTATGATGGCATTCAGGTATGGGGGATGAAAATTGTTAAAAGTTGACATACCAGTGTCCAGTCCTCTGCCAACTCCGGCGAGTCCCTCAGGATGCAGTATTGTCAGTAACTGATCCTCCCAAGCTGTGAGTTGTGGGGGAGAAGGTGGGGGTCCACCGCATGTCCTCTGGATGGCGAGCTGGTGTCTTGCTGCAATGGAACATACTTTCCCTCGTAGGTCATTCCACCTCTTCCTGATGTCGTCCCTTGTTCTTGGGTGCTGTCCCAGAGCGTTGACCCTGTCCACAATTCTCCACCGTAGCTCCATCTTCCTTGCTATTGATATTTGCTGCACCGATTTCCTCCACCATGACCCTTAACTCCTCCTCAGTGAAACAGGTGTGCCTTTGTTGTGCCACGGTTGTTGTGTGATGTGTGTTGGTAAGGGTGTGTTGGGTAACGTGGTGGGGTGTGTGATGTTGAGTGTGTGAGGGGTGTATGGGTGTCAGTGGTGTGTGTGTGTCTAGTTGTCTCTGTGATCTTCTTCTCAGTCTCGTGGTGGCAATAGTTGTTGGTAAAGGGTTGTGGGTAATGTGGGGGGAGATTCACAGTGGTGTGGGTGTTTGGGTGTGGTGTGTGTATGGGTGTCAGGTGTGTGTTTTTAGTATTGGTGAATGTGGTGTTGTTTTGTATGTGGGTGTCCATTGTGAGCGCGGCGGTATGTACTGTCAATGGTTTACCGCCGTTGAATGTCCGCCGTGGTGATTCATGGGTCATAATGTGATGAGCGTTGTTCTGTTGGCATAACAGTGTGGGTTTTGGGACCGCCTGTTTAACACTGACCCTTGGGCTGGCAGATTTGTGTATGTGGCTTTATTCTGTCAGATTGGTGTGTGTGTGTCATAATATGGTGAAAGGATGTTCGCCAGTGCAGCAGTAAGTTGGTGGCTGTCAGCACGGCGGTAAGCGGCATTTACCGCCAATATCATAATGAGGGTCATAGACTGTGTTCTGAAAATATACTATCTAATCTTGTTTAACAAAAGCTGGGGGCATTTAACAGTCCTCCAACTCTATAATCTCTCATAAAGAGGGACGAGAATCTTGAGCATCCTGACATACTCATAAGTCTTGCTTGGTCGGAAGCGCTGCACAGACGTTGGAGCGCAACACACACCTGTGTTGGGTGGTTCGCGGTAGGGCAGAGCAGGGCATGGCTCAGCAAGGATGCGAGGTCGCGAGCGAGCTCGAGCCCAAGAGCGGGGAGTGGAGATTCGAGCTGTGAATTTCCAATAGCCTCGGCAGGTCAACCAGACGGTGCCGCAATCGCAGCGGCTGCAGCTGCAGTAGCTGGTGGTGGCTGGCTGGCTGGCAGGCAGGAAAGAAGTTTCGAAGTGCCGGTAAGCACTGGTGAACTGTAAGGCGTAAGGGAGGGGAGGGGCAAGGAGCAAGGGGGAGTTGCTGCTCCTCTCCCAGGCGCGATCAACCCCACCTTCCGTTGTACCTTTGGCCCCAGCTTTGCCCCCCAGTTGAATCATCAGCAGTGTCATCTGCCCTCCCCCCTGCCTCCCCAGTCTTGTTGCAACTTCACATAGGAGTTGGAGAGACAGAGAGGGCCCAGAGAGCCAAGAGGGCCCAGACATTATAAATATCACAATAACATGCGGAGACACAGGCTTGCAGGCACTCAGAGGTGTGCAAGACACTTCCAGGCTCGGGGCCTCCAGGCGCCTTCAGATTGTACAGTTCAGATCCCTTGGGTAAAATAACATAGAATATAGAGCATTACAACACAGAGCCTCAGAGACTCAGAGACTGAGTAGGAAACGGCATAGTAACTGGTGGCAATTCCTTAAAACACTTGGCTGTAGGGAGCCTTCTCAGTAGAAGCAGCCAGCAATAGTCCGACACATTGCGCATATTTAAGCATCTCTCATCTGAGAAAGAATTGGCTGGAATATTCAGACCCGGGGCGGCAGCATGGTGACACTAACACGTGGAAGGAAATCTCCAAGCCAGGGCCGAAAGGCAGGATATAAAATCACTGATTTCTTGCTTACTAAGAGGAAGTCGAAGTCCATCAACACCTCAAAAGGTCTGTTTTTTTCCAAAGATACTGAGATAATAGACGTGGTTGATGTCAAGACAGTGCAGGACGTGGAAAGGTCTTGTGCTGATCTGGGAACAACAAATACACCAAACCCTCTGCCTAATAAAACCGGCCTAACGATCAATGCAGAAATTCACAGATGCCACTATATGTGACAACTCACAGAGTACCCTGGAAATTTTAAATGACACCTTGAAAGAGGTAAAAGCCCAGACCCTTAGAACTCAAGATCACTTTAGCAGTAATGGTGAAAAGGCCCCTGGAACCCAAGTTAACAAGGAAAGCACACAAAGGGGGTCATTCTGACCTCGGCGGTAAAAGGCCCTTACCGCCGGTCAGAAGTCCGCCATTCTACCGCCGCGGCCGCGGTAAACCGCCACGGTCATTCTGACCACCAACTGTGAAACCGCCAACAATCCGACATCAAAGGAAGGCCACCTCATCAGCGGGCCGTGGAAAACTGGAGATGACCAAACCTCCACCGTCACGCCAACACAAACACGCCCATGCCATTCTGACCCACGAATCCACGCGGCGGTCTTTCAACCGCGGTATTCCATTGGCAGTACACACCACCGCGCTCAAAATACACACACAGCGCCAAAACACAGCCACATTGGACAATTTGAAATACACACACCTGACACACATACAAACAACACTCCCACACATCCAATCAACTATAAAACACACACCCACATCACCCACAAACCCCCACTAGTTGGAAATCAGAGAGAAGGCGAGAGACGTAGAGATAGAGAGAGCGAGCACAGCGATAGAAAACCCCAACACACACAGGAACCCAACTTCATCACCCACACCACATCTACGCACACATCACCACATATCACCACGCACATCACCACAAACACCACCCCACACCTCATCCACACCACCCCATGGCACCCCAAAGACACCCCAGGTTCTCGGACCAAGAACTCAGGGTCATGGTGGAAGAAATTATAAGGGTTGAGCCCCAGCTCTTCGGCACACAGGTGCAGCACACCACTATAGCAAGGAAGGCTGAGCTATGGCAAAGGATCGTAGACAGGGTCAACGCTGTGGGACAGCATCCCAGAAATTGGGAAGATATCAGAAAGCGATGGAACGACCTACGTGGGAAGGTGCGCTCGATGGTGTCGCGACACAACATCGCTGTGCAGAAGACTGGCGGCGGACCCCCACCCACTCCACCCCAATTCACAGCATGGGAGCAAGAGGTGGTAAACATCCTGCATCCTGATGGCCTCGCTGGAGTGCACGGAGGAATGGACTCTGGTAAGTCGAATCTCAACTACTTCACCCCCCCAACCACCAGCATGCCAACCCCCCCCCTCACCCCCAATCTCAACCCCCAAGACCACAACCTCCCTGCCAATGTCTCACCAGCACAACCCACCCTAAACAACACCAACCCCTGAATGCCAACACAAACCATAGACAGCCACCACCAAAGCATGACCATTGCACATACCCATACACCCACCCCCCCCCCCAACACCCTCACAACACCTCCCACAAGGGAATGCCAGCACTGGGGGCCAAGGGCACTCAAAATGCACGCCATGGCACACACAGAAACAATAACCATACTCCTTTACCCCTGCAGGGCCCGAACGCCAACACACCGCCACGGAGGGTCCAGATTTGTCCATCCCACCCCCAGAACAGGCCCCCAGCGAGGACAGCAGCTCTGTCGACCTAGAACCTGATGACCAGCCCAGACCATCGGGGACCTCTGGACAGTCGGTTCCCCACACACAGACACAGGCCACAGCAGACCCAACCCCCTCTGGGAACACAAGCACAGCTCCCACCCAGCGGGCCCATGCCTCTGTCTCCAGGACAGGTCAATCAGCGGTGTGTCCGCCACTACAGGGCACCCAGGCAGACCCAACACCCCAACAACAACAGGGACCTGGGGGCAGTGGTAGTGGGCACACCATCCAGGGGACAAAGGCCCGGGGAAACAGGGCAACTGGGAGGGCTGCTGTGCGACAGGGGGGGGAGGACAGGCCCAGGGAACCGACTCTCCAAGAGGCCCTCACCACCATCATGGGAGCATACCATCACTCCCAGGAGACGATGGCGACGGTACTGGCCAGGTTCACCGAGATCCAGGCACAGCAGGAGGAACGCTACATGGGGTTCAGCAATGAACTCAGGAATATCGCTACCGCTATGGGGACCATAGTCCAGGCAATCAACCGTATAGAAACCACATTGCGGGACCATGTGGCACCACAAAGGGCCCCTGTCACTAGCCAGGAACAACCTACCACCTCCGCCGGCGCTAGTGGTCAGGAGGCCCCCACACAACGACGGCCCACCAGAACCCCACCTCCTGCTGAAGAACAACCACCCCGCAAGAGGAACCTGAGATCTCAAAGGAAGACAGAGTAGGATGCCAAGCCCCCCGCCAGCCTATAATCCCCCCGGATGTAATTCCACTGTCCCACAGTGTCACCCTGTCCAACCTTGAACTGCCCCTGCTCCATCCTTCCACAGGCATATGGACAATGCACCTGTGCGACCGAGAACTGGACTCTGCCATGGACATAACTCCACCCTCACCCATCACCGTTTTAATATCATGTACCAATATCTAGCACTAAAAATAAATCACTCATTGCACTGAAATCATGCTGGAGTCAGCCTGTATTATTTACAAATGTATAACACATTACTGATCAATAATGTTCTGTTATTTATGTGATGACAACATACCGATGTCAATAAGCATTAGTCCATGGGCTAACCAAGCAGAAGTCACGCAGTGGGTCATACAGCACTGAAAAGGGAAGGGAAAATCAAACATCAGTTTAAAAGAACTGGGGGGAAATACACAAAGTAAAGATGCAGGAGGCTTTCAGTAAATGTTAAATGGCGTGGGTGATTCCTACCTGTGTGCTACTGAAAATACTGTTGGATAACTCTGTCCCTGTTGTCTGGGTCGTCCTCTTCGTCTTCCTCCTCTTCACTCTCCGCAGGCTCCACAGCTGCTTCAACACCACCATCTGGACCATCCTCCTGCAGGAAAGGCACCTGACCTCGCAATGCCAGATTGTGAAGCATACAGCAGGCCACGATGATCTGGCACACCTTCTTTGGTGAGTACATCAGGGATCCCCCTGTCATATGCAGGCACCTAAACCTGGCCTTCAGGAGGCCAAAGGTTCTTTCAATGACCCTCCTAGTTCGCCCATGGGCCTCATTGTACCGTTCCTCTGCCCTGGTCCGGGGATTCCTCACTGGGGTCAATAGCCAAGGCAGGTTGGCGTAACCAGAGTCACCAATTAGCCACACACCTTGTCTCTGTAGCTGTTCCATCACATAAGGGATGCTGCTATTTCGCATCACATACGCGTCATGCACTGACCCAGGGAACTTGGCATTCACATGGGAGATGTACTGGTCAGCCAAACAGACCACCTGGACGTTCATAGAATGGTAACTTTTCCTGTTTCTGTACACCTGCTCATCGTCTTTTGGGGGTACTAAAGCCACATAGGTCCCATCAATGGCACCAATTATGTTGGGGATATGTCCAAGGGCATAAAAATCACTCTTCACAGTGGCCAAATCAACCTCCTCAGGGAATACAATGTAGCGCCGCATGTGTTTCGTCAGGGCAGACAACACTCTAGACAAGATTTTTGAAAACATAGGCTGAGACATTCCAGATGACGTGGCCACTGTTGTCTGGAATGAGCCACTTGCCAAAAAATGGAGGACTGACAGAACCTGCACTAGAGGGGGAATTCCTGTGGGTTGGCGGATGGGGGACATCAGGGCTGGCTCCAGCTGGGCACACAGTTCATGTATAGTGGCTCGGTCAAGGCGGTATCGTAGGATGATATGGCGTTCTTCCATTGTCGACAGGTCCACCAGCAGTCGGTACACGCGAGGATTCATCCTTCTCCTTGCAAGTCCCAGCGGACGGTGCCTAGGAAGGACAGCATGGAGCACAGAGTCAAGCAAATCACAGGTACGTTCACCACTGCATGCATAGCACACGATTATCTATGTATTGAAAGGCGTGTATGTGTGGCAATGCAAGGCCTAGGCCTGTGTGACGCAGTACAAATTATGCCATGTGGGCCCTTGAAATGGCGGCTGCCTGACCTGTGAAGTGGGACAATGGGATGTGAGGTCAATGGGCTGGCGTGGCACACCGTGGCGGTAGGCGGTCGAAGACCGCTATCCGAAGCCGCATTGGCTAACATTGAAGCCTATGGGTTTCAGGAGCCAATGACGAGGTGCGCCGGCGGTCACGGTACGCACCGCCGCTGGCGTGACCGCCATTTTCTATCTGCTTAATCACTCGAGACCTGATCATCCACAGGAGAGGACCTATACTGCAAGTGCTGCTGTGACCTCGGTCTGGAAGTGACAATGGCTGCTGCGACTGGGGAAAGGGCCCCTGCCTTCACTACAGAAGAGTTGGAGAAACTTGTGGATGGGGTCCTCCCCCAGTATGCGTTACTCTACGGTCCTCCAGACCAACAGGTAAGTACACTGGGTGCACATTGAATGGGCTATGCCTGTGTGGAGTGGGGTGGATGTAAGTTGGTGGGGTGGAGGGCGAATGAGGAGTGCAACGCACAACAGATGAGAGCATGTGCCATATGGCAAGGTTGGGGAGGGGGGGCCAATCGCATCTAACATGCAGAAAATTGATGATTTTTCCTTCCCACCCTGTACATGTCAAATAGGTCAGCGCCCATCAGAAAGTGGACATTTGGCGTGCCATCGCCAAGGACGTCCGGGCCCTGGGGGTCCACGTCAGACGGGGCACCCACTGCCGCAAGAGGTGGGAGGACATCCGCCGCAGGACCAGGAAGACCGCCGAGTCACTGCTGGGGATGGCCTCCCAACCTAGGAGGGGTGCCAGTCGTACCCTGACCCCCCTGATGTCCCGGATCCTGGCGGTGGCCTACCCTGATTTGGATGGGCGCTTGAGGAAATCACAGCAGACACAAGGGGGTGAGTATCAGCACATTCTGCTATCTCTCTGCGCAGTGGAGGTGTCTGGGTGGGGGAGGAGGGTTGTGGGTGACATTAGGCCAGGGTGCTTTCTGTAGTGTAGTCCTCTCCTTTAGGCATGGCCCTGTGCTCCCGGCCCCCACCTCTGTAGGGTGACAAGTACAGCTATCGATGGTCCAGCATCACACATGTGCGCCTTTGTCGTCTCTAGACCTGTTGTCCTAGTCAGAAGTACTGAGTAGTGTACCCCGAATGCGCGGCTTAGTGCATGAGGCTCCTGTGTCTGTCCTCTCCGCCAACGGTGTTGACATCGCATGCACTCAACCTGGTCTTTGTTTTTCTCCCCCCACCCTTCTTCTTCAACTTCTTGTGCATGTGTGCATTAGCATCATCAGGCGGAGGAGAATTGGCATCGGAGCACGAGGGAGCTGCAAGTCACAAGGCCCCGGTGGGACCAGGAACAGACACCGAGGGCACCAGTGATCCGGAGGGCGAGGGGAGCACCACAACGGGGACCGGTGGTGACACCAGCGACAGCGACACGTCCTCGGATGGGAGCTCCCTAGCGGTGGCGGCAACATCCGGGCCCCCCGCCTCTACAGGTACAGCCGCCACCCAGCGCACCAGCCCCGCCCTCCCAGCAGCCCCTCAGCCTACGCTCCGTGCCCGCTCGCCCAGGAAGGCGGTCGTCTCCTTCGCCCCAGGCACCTCAGCCCCTGCCCCTGTTCCCCCTGCTGCCCTCAGTGAGGAGGTCATTGACCTCCTGAGGACCATCATTGTTGGGCAGACTACCCTTTTGAATGCCATCCAGGGGGTAGAAAGGGAGGTGCATCGGAGCAATGCCTACCTGGAGGGCATTCATTCGGGTCAGGCTGCCCATCAACGATCGTTCAATGCTCTGGCCTCAGCACTGACGGCAGCCATTGTCCCTGTTTCCAGCCTCCCTCTTCTGACTGCCTCCAGCCTGTCTCTGTCTCCTGTTCCTCAGCCTATCCCATCCACACCATCAGACCAGCCTGCACACACCTCAACACCCAAGGGCAGCTCATCCAGACACAAGCACCACAGAACCCACAAGCATTCACGCAAGCAACACCCAGATGCAGACATTCCAACAGTCACTACCACCTCTGTGTCCCCCTCCTCCTCGTCTCCCTCCTCCCTCCCTGTGACGTCTACACTCACACCTGCATGCACACCACCATCAGCCAGTGCTTCCATCACCAGCACACCCTCCAGTCCAGTCCGCACACGTGCAGTCACCACCCCCACTACCATTTACACATCCCCTGTGTCCTCTCCCACTGTGTCTGTCATCCCCTCTTCCAAGACACACAAACGCAGGCAGACACCCACCCAACAGCCATCCACCTCACGACAGCCTCCAGCACAAGCACCTGCACCCAATGACAGCACACCTGACTCTCCTACAACCACATCCTCTTCCTCCACTCCCATCACCACTTCTCCTACCTTTTACCTTGGTCCTAAGAAAGTTTTCCTCGCTAATCTTGACCTCTTTCCCTCCACTGACCCTCCCCCTCCATCTGCAAAGAGTCCCAAGAGCACCTCAGCCACCACCAGCCCAGCTTCGAGTGTCACTGTGGTGCATGGGTTCTGGAGTCCACCCTTTGCCAGCAGTGACACTCAGCAGCAAGGGGACAGCCAGCCCCCCCCCCAGGCAAGAGGACCCGGAAACTAAAGGGCCGCCGTGAGAGGACTGACACGGCTGCCCCCAAGGAGCCAAGTTCGCCCACTTCACCAGCCACAACAGCTAGGGGAGGCAAGGGCCCGAGAGCCCCATCTAAGGAGCGAAAGGGCAGCAGGGCGGAGAAGTCAGCCAGCAGGAGCGCGGAGCTGGAGGGGCCCACAAGCCCCATCCCAGGTGTTAGGGAGAAAAACAAAGGGCCCAGGACTCCGTCACCGAAGGGTCCAGCAACAGCACGGTCGGAGGGCAACTGAGCAGGGAGTCCAGGCCAGGTCTGGCTCCCTTCACTTACTGGACGAGCACCGCTGAAGAGGGCCCCGCTGTGCAGAAGAGCACCGCTGAACAGGGCCCCGCCGTGCAGAAGAGCACCGCTGAAGAGGGCCCCGCCGTGCAGAAGAGCACCGCTGAACAGGGCCCCGCCGTGCAGAAGAGCACCGCTGAACAGGGCCCCGCCGTGCAGAAGAGCACCGCTGAAGAGGGCCCCGCCGTGCAGAAGAGCACCGCTGAACAGGGCCCCGCCGTGCAGAAGAGCACCGCTGAACAGGGCCCCGCCGTGCAGAAGAGCACCGCTGAAGAGGGCCCCGCCGTGCAGAAGAGCACCACTGAACAGGTCCCCGCCGTGCAGAAGAGCACCGCTGAAGAGGGCCCCGCCGTGCAGAAGAGCACCGCTGAACAGGGCCCCGCCGTGCAGAAGAGCACCGCTGAAGAGGGCCCCGCTGACTCAAGCACCGCTCTGCTGGGCCCTTCAACTCTAGCACCGCTCTGCTGGGCCCCACCCTCTCAAGCACCGCTCCGCTGGGCCCGTCAACTCTAGCACCGCTCCGCTGGGCCCCGCCGTCTCAAGCACCGCTCCGCTGGGCCCTTCAACTCTAGCACCGCTCCGCTGGGCCCCCCCGTCTCAAGCACCGCTCCGCTGGGCCCCGCCTGTCAAGCACCGCTCCGCTGGGCCCTTCCTGTCAAGCACCGCTCCGCTAGGCCCTTCTTCTCAAGCACCGCTCCGCTGGGCCCCGCCGTCTCAAGCACCGCTCCGCTGGGCCCCGCCTGTCAAGCACCGCTCCGCTGGGCCCTTCTTCTCAAGCACCGCTATGCTGGGCCCCGCCGTCTCAAGCACCGCTCCGCTGGGCCCGCCGTCTCAAGCACCGCTCCGCTGGGCCCTTCTTCTCAAGCACCGCTCCGCTGGGCCCTTCCTGCATGCACTGTTAACGGTTCACTGTGCCCACCATGCCTCCTCCTTGACCAGTGGAGACTGTAATCCACTTGAGAGACTGTGGCTTTGCACTCCCCAGGATGGCACAGTGGGCAACCCACCCACTTGTGAGACTTGAGAGACTGTGGCTTTGCATTCCCCAGGATGGCACAGTGGGCAACCCACCCACTTGTGAGACTTGAGAGACTGTGGCTTTGCACTCCCCAGGATGGCACAGTGGGCAACCCACCTACTGTAGAGACTTGAGAGACTGTGGCTTTGCACTCCCCAGGATGGAACAGTGGGCAACCCACCTACTGTAGAGAATTGAGAGACTGTGGCTTTGCACTCCCCAGGATGGCACAGTAGGCATGGTGGCCCCTTCGTGGTTCTGGCGTCGTGGACTCATGTGGCTGTGGTGCCCCCCCCTTCACTTCTCCATGAGGTGCCTGTAGTTTTTTCATCAGATGCCCCTGCAGTGTTCTCTCCAGAGGACTCAGGTCTCCTGTGTGGGCTTTGCCCTTGTGTTGTTACACTTTGGCCCACGGACACTTCGATTTTCTTTTGATGTGCAGGACTAATTGCCTCGGTTATCCATTGCACTGGATATAGACTTATTTTGATATTGATTTTTTGGCTAGTTGCCAAAACTTTTCAGAGACTATTTTGCACATAAATTTTTATTCAAAATTTAATTCTGTCTGCATTTATAAGGGGGGTTTGGGTGGTGTCACTGTGACTTGTTGCTCTGCATTGGTGTGTACATAGTTTGGGGGGGTGGGGGTCGCATATGTGTGTGCCCGTAAGCTCGTAGGTGCAGTACTCACCGGTGTCGTCTGCGCCGGCGTTCGTACTCGTGGTAGATGAGCAGGTAGACGAGAGCAGGTAGTATGTTTAATTCGGGTTCCATGCTGTCCTCCTTCCTCGTGGAGTGCGTAGAGGTGAGCGTTTTCCCGTTCGTAGTCTGTTTCCGCCGTGTTTTTATCGGCGGGGCTCCCGCCCCGGAAAAGGTGGCGGATTGGTGAGTTATGATACTGTGGGCGGTACATTGTCTGCCGCCTGCCTGTTGCCCGTGACCGCCGCGCTGTTTGTCTGTAGCGCCGCGGCGGTCGGAGTGTTAAGTTGGCGGGCTGTGTTGGCGGTTCCCGCCAGGGTCAGAATTCCATTTTTTGGACCGCCAGTCTGTTGGCGGGTTGGCCGCCGCTTTATCACCGACCGCCAGGGTTAGAATCACCCCCAAAATGTGAAGGATCCCCCACATGAAAACAATAATTTCCGTGGAAAACTGTCCTTCTGGACAGGAAAGGACTCAGAGCAACATAGATGGAAGATCATGTCTCAATACACAAGCAATAGGCCCAACCATGGGCGAATTGAAGGAATCGACTGTTAATTCTATAGTGGAGGAGACGTTCCTTACGAAAAGGGAACAGAAACGCCAAAGGAAAGCATGGAAAAAATCAAAAGGAGGTACAAAAATGTAATACATAGAAATTTAAATTTAATGGCTTGCAAAGTAAGGAATCAGGAAGAACAGACAATAGTAATAAGACAGTAAGCAGGGTAAAATCCAGACAGACAAGGGAAGAACAGCCGGCTAGTGAGGACAACCATACGCTTCTGGAAATCAGTGAACATTTCAGCAACAGTCACCTAAAACTTCCATCTCCAGTGGTGAGATGGCCTCAAGAGAACCACAGGGAAAAAAACAACGATCTGTCAGTGCCCAGAACAGGGAATTCAGCGGGTCAATGACAGGCTGGAAACTGTCAAATTCGGGGAATATAACCCCCAACGTGCAAGCACCGAATACAACACGATCATAATAAATAAGTCTGTGGGAAACAACAAACAGATTTCAGACCAAATTCAATACCCTTGGTCAGATGAGTGTTTAACCAGTGCGGCACAAAAAAGAATTCCAGGACATCAGACATCGTACGATAAGGTGGTTTTAGAGGATAATAAATTACTTTTAATACCTTGCTATGACTCGAAGGGGGCATTTGACATTCTAAATAGAGGCACCATATTGAAGGTAATAAAAGCAATTCAGCCCCTAGCCCATATTTCTACGAAAGAATTGTTGACTGTTGAGTATATGCCACATCCCAATAATAAGGACAAAGAGGAAACGCTGACATCTTGGGTCACATCTGCCATTATTGAGCAAATTTTAGCACATCAAGAAACGTTTAGTGCATGGGGCATTGTCTTGCAAAAATTAGAACCGCTTCGATACCTCAATCTTTTGACACCGGAACAAAAGAAGAGCGGCTCGATTTTAAAAGGGGCCCTGAGAGCAGAAACGTCCCCAAGCAGACGGAAACACCTAACAATAGTAAAGCATCAAAGCCTGCTTCATCAAGGCACATACCAACAGGTTTTTATTGGTATGCCCTCAAAAGTCAAACAGGTATGAAGGCAACGCTCAAACGACAATAGTCATAATTGGTCCTGATGAAAATCCAGAAAACATCCATATATGTTCCTGGAATACTCATGGTCTAAAAAATCTGGTCACTGATGAGGCGGCTCTAAGTTTCCTACAGCAGTTTGAAATCATCATGTTGCAGGAAACATGGTGTATGTAGCCGATACAAATTTCTGGATTTACTGGGACGGATGTCTCCGCAAAATAACCTCAAAAACAGGGACACCCTAATGGGGGCCTCACAACATACTGCTCTACGAAAATCAACTGGGTGAAAAAAAAGATTGCCTTGGGAATCGATTGGCTTATACCAATCAATAAAGTTGAAACATAGGGTTTTGTCAGGTAACAACAGAATGTTGCTACTGATCAACGTATACATTCACCCAAATAAAACACAGGGAGGTAAAATAAGGAAACATTGATCAGAATTAAAAAAACACAGCAGAAGCAAAACAAGAACGCAATTTTCATTGTGTCCGGCAATTGCAACTTAGATTTGAGAAAGGGCAGCACAAAACACCTCAACGGACCATATGCGAATACAAAGTTTGATAACCTGGGTTTGTGCTGCCTAGCGCCTCTCCCCGAATATGCTTCATCCGCACAAGTAACCTTCTCAAGTGGTACCAAACAATCTAATAGTGACTTCACATTAATAAATGAAACCACACTGTCATTGATCTTAGCATACAGGATCCAACAACGCACAGAGAGCGATCATTTCCCACAACTTATTTAAGATCAGGAATGAATGGAATTAGCTCCCCTCCGCAAACATCAGAATTTCTGCTCCGGTGACTTATGAGAGAAAGAAATTGAAATGGAAGGGACAGGGCCTAGGCAAAGTAATGGAAGAAGTGTACCATAATGCAGGTACACTGGAAAGCTCAAAAAAACATTAAGAAAGCAGGAAAAAAAAGATCATCCACCAGGAGAACGAGTGACAGCTTGGAAGCATTTGGGTGATTCCCTAATTATCAAATTCTCCATCAAAAAACGTCTCCCAATTTCATTCATACATGCAAACAGCAAAGTTAAGAGTGGCAGAACAGAAAAGCCACAGTATAACTGCACTGTGTAATCAGAAAAATCAAGTCTGTAGAGAATCAAAAAAATTCAGAAAGGACATACAATGGGGCATGAAATCTGATAACACAAGGCTGTCTGAACTAAGAGCCAAATATAAGAAAAAATGCAGGATGGCAAAACAGAGATACCATGAGGACTTGTGGACTACTCTTCTCATGTCTAACAAACAGAAAAAAAACAAAAAGTTCTGGGAGCTGATAAACGGATTAAATCAGGGGCAAAATCGACATATGAACGTAGGTATTGATGCAGCCACATGGGAAGCCCACGTACAAACAATGTTCTTACTCTCAGAGCACCACGTGAAAGAGGAGGCCATTCAGGCAGCCAGAAACGTAGGTAAGACAAACTTTGGCTTTAGAGTGACAATGCAAATTGATTTATCTCTATCTGATAACGAACAAAAATATGCACTAATGAATATAGATATTGAAAAGCTGACTAGTCTTATTAAGAAACTAAAACTGGAAGGGGCAGCTGGCCAAAACAGTATTCTGAATGCCTTTTTCAGAGGGGACCAATCAAACTGGGCTGCTTTTTAATGGCTTCCAGGGTGCTACGGGGCTATCAAAAGCATGGAAAGGCAGTATTATTCATCCAATATACAAAACAGGAAATCCAGAAACTCCCTCAAATTATAGGCTAATAGCCCTGATAGATGTGGAAGCAAAACTGTATGCAGCCTGTCTACTGAAACAACTTGCAGAATGGATTTATGATAGACATCAAATTTCACAATGCCAGACAGGCTTCAGAGCAGGCATGGGAGCTGTCACCAACCTGCAGCCCTGGCCTTGCTGGGAAACAAAGCCAGACTTAAGAACAAAAGGTTATTTTTGTGTTTTAATGACTTGAAGGCAGATTTTGATTTTGTACCAAGACCTTGTCTATGGGAGAAACTGAGAGGCTGGGGCTTACCTTGCAGCCTTCTTAATGCAATGATGGATCTGTATACGGGCATTTGGGCACAAGTAAAAATCGGAGAGGGTGGCCACCTCACCAACAGAATATCAACAGCAAAAGGATTAAAACAAGGGTGTGTACTAGCTCCCACTCTGTTCAACTTATACCTTGCAGACCTAGCTGAGGCCCTCGCACCCATAAATAGTCATCCACCGATACTGACAAAGGAAAGGAGTGGCATGGTTACATTATGCAGACATAGTTTTACTCAGCCTAACACCAGTCAGATTACAGCATAGCATGGATGCACTTCACATATATATATATATATATATATATATATATATATATATATATATATATATATATATATATAAAACAAAGCAAGGTCTGGAACTGAACTTGAGCAAAACAAAGGTTGTCTGCCTGGTTGATAAGAAGTTTAAATCTGTTTCATGGTTCCTAAACGGAACCCGGGTGGAGGTCTCCCCCACATATAAATACTTGCGATTTACTATGGATCACCTCTTGATTTTCAAATCACAGCTTGCTGTCGCTCAGGCCAAAGCTCACTCATTTACCTATGGCTTCAAAGTATTAAAACAAAAATTGAGCTGCCCGTCATACACTCACCTGCTTTCTGTCATGGCAGCACGGCTAATGCGTACCATCACCTATGGATCTGAAATTATGCTGGGAAGGAGGCATTTTTTTCAATGGAGTACAGATAAAGGCCTATAAATCAGTTTTTCAGATTCCACGACCAGCATCTCCAGCCCAGGTCCACTTAGAATTGGGTTTAAAAACTATAAACATCAGAGAAAATGTGCCTTCATCAAATTATGCTGGAGAATGCATACATCAGAGACTGGTACCATTAATAATCTATGGTAGATTGAAATTGTGGAGCAACAGCATTACAACAATAAAGGCAACTGGGGTCATCACTTAAACAATTGTATTAAAGTGCTAGGCTTGCAAGATGCTTGGGAGTGGAACCTGGGCAAAGGGGAGTTTTATCGGAAGGCAAATGCTGTCATGAAGATGAAGTCTCTAATTTCTGATAAACAAAAACTGGCAAGAAGACAGCATGCATGAACTATTTTAACATCATATAAAACTTTACGGGCTCCGAAATATCTAGCAACATCCTTCAACCAGTCACTGAAACATCAGTTCATGCTTTTTTGATTCCGGTTGATGGAAACGAAAGACATGATCCCTTTATGGAGACATCAAGTACTGACATATTTTTGCCAACTGTGTGGGTACAAATTAGAGTCATTAGAACACATCTTTTACATGTGCCCAGCTTTGCTTGGCCTCAGGATATTGTATTTGAAAAATATCTTCAGGTCATTATATATACGCAAATGTAGGCCGGCCTTTATCAACTGGCTTAGCAGATTCTCAATCCCATTTTCTTGTTGAGGGACCAAATTTATAGTGCAGGCCCAAGAAGAATTCTAGAATAAACTCTAGTAAGCCGAGAGTGTTAGAAGAGTTTTAAACTGCTAACTGCAGACAGAAATTAGTCATAGGTATGATTTAGTGTTAATTATTTAAGGATATTCCCTGAATTTTATTTTTAGCAACTAACAGCTCGACTATAATACTGGAAGAAGAAAATCCAGATTAAGAACAAGATTGAAATTAGCGGAACAGGTTTTAGTTATGTATAATTTAACATCATGGTAAGATTCAGTTTCAAAAAAGCAAATTATGTTTCTAAGAGCTTCTAATTTATCTAATGAGTATGTTAAGTATTTATATTGGATGTATGCTTGAATTGTGATGGCTTTAATTAATCCTGTCAATACTTCTTCTTCTTCCTTACTTGAACTACATTGGGAATTGGCGATGAGTTGAAACTACTGTGTGGCAGTGGGTGAGGCGATAGTAAGGACTACGATACTCAGTTGGGGTGTATAACGAATGTCTTTATTATTCTAGTTATTTGTGACAATGCTCCAAATGAATATAGACTATTAATCCTTAATCCCTATGCTGTTTCTTCTCTCCAGAACTCCTCTTGACAGGCGAGGATGGTCTCCGCGGTTCTCCCAGATGGACCGGAAAACAAGAGGAACAGAAAAATGGGTAAGTGTAGGGGTCTTGGATAGTAAGTATTCTTGTTGATAGAATAGGAGAGAGAGAGAAAGAAAGAGAGAGAGAGAGAGAGAGAGAGAGAGACAGAGAGAGAGAGAGACCACTCCCTAGAGGTCAGTGATATTCTCAAAGTCAGCGGAAAAAGGAAGTCACTTCCGTGTGTTTATATATATATATATATATTTTTATGTGGTTATAAGTCCTTTATATATATATAGGCTGTCTTTCCTGGTTCTTCTATATAATGTCCCTATTTTAGAGCCCTCCTCTCCTCCCCTCTTGCCTGTCTTCATCTCCTCCACTTCCCTCACTCCCCTGTTCCCTCTCCCGCAGCTCCCTCCTTTCCCGCGTTTAGTTTGAGACTGTCCTTTAAAAAGGACCGTACCTGGTGCAGCCACGTCCCTCCTGGGATGTGGCGGAATTCTTGACTTTCTGTAGTCTCCTTCTTTGTTGTAGTATCTTTGACACTGCACGGCTTCGGGTTCGTTGTCCTCCTTCGTTCGTCGTCTCCTCCGTTTTCGTCTTCGTCTTTTCTCCTTCCTCCTCTGGCGTTTTCCTTATTCGGAACTCTCTCTCCCGAGAGTCCATCGTCAGTCTTTATTATTACAGGAACCCGGATATCCGGGTTCCCCGTCTGAGCGTCCGCGTTGTCTAGGCAACTGCTCAGCGGTTCGGGAGTCTGCCCACCAGGACTCCCGACGCCTTCGCATTCGTTGTATGGGTGGGGAAATTGGGAATCCGTTCTCTATTTTGCTTTTCTGGGGTCGTAGTTGGCCCCTCCCTATAAAATATCCCAGATAAGCAATGTGGTCATAACCCAGATGACACTTTCTTGGATTGGCTGTGAGACCGACAGAGTGTAGGGCATGGAAAATGTTATTGAGATGGACCAGATGATCTTCCCATGTCTCACTGAAGATCACAATATTGTCTAAATATGCGGCCGCAAACTTCACGAAAGGTCGTAAGAGGTGGTCCATTAACCTTTGAAAAGTGGCCGGAGCCCCATGGAGGCCAAAGGGAAGTACAGTGAAGTGGTAAAGTCCTGAATGTGTGGAGAAGGCAGTTTTCTCTCGATCGGCTGGCGCTAGTGGTATTTGCCAGTATCCTTTTGTTAGGTCAATTGTTGACATATATCGGGCTTTGCCTAACCGTTCCAGTAGGTCGTCTACTCTGGGAATAGGGTACGTATCAAATAGGGAAATTTCATTTAGTTGGTGAAAATCAATACAGAATCTTACAGAACCATCCGGTTTTGGGATGAGCACTACTGGAGAACACCAGGGGCTTGTAGATGTTTCTATTACTTTCATTTTTAGCATTGATTGTACCTCCTGTTCAATTAAGTGTCTGCGGGCCTCTGAAATGCGATATGGACGTAGACGTACCACCTGCACTTCTGGGGTTCTTATGTGATGTTGTATTAAGTCTGTTTTACCTGGTTTGCTAAAAAAAAATCATTATGTAGTCTCAAAAGGTCCTCTAAGAGTTTCAGCTGTTCTTCTGTAAGATCTGGGTTAATATGGGGTGTTTCTATGTTTATCTCTATACTGGTGGGATACATTTCAATGTCCAAGGGTTTCTCAGGAGTTATTAAGAATCCTGTAGCCGATACATTTGGGATGTTATCCGGTTCTTCCCATTTCTTTTGTAGATTGATTTGGTAGATTTGTGTTCGTTTTGGGTTTTTGGATATTTCTACTAGGTACGTAACAGGGGAAACTGACTTTAATATAGTATATGGACCTTGCCATTTGGCAAGGAGTTTGTTATCTGAACAGGGTCGTAATATCAGAACATTATCGTTCGGCTGTAAATATCGTGGTTTTGACCCCCGGTTATAATATCTTTTTTGGGTATCTTGGGCTTTTTCCATATGTCTGCGGACATCCTCCCAGAGTGTTTGTAGGTGGTGCTTCAGCTCGTGTACATAATCTAATAAGGGTTTTTCTTCTTCTCCTACTTCCTCCCATATCTCAGCTGCCATATCTAATAAGCTCCGGGGTTGTCGGCCAAAGACGAGCTCGAAGGGACTATGACCGGTAGATGCTTGTTCGTGTGATAAGTTTTCGGTCCCAATCACGGACGGATTCGGAGACTGTCTTCTTTAATAATGTCTTTATAGTACGGTTCTACCGTTCCACCAGACCGTCCGTTTGGGGATGGTATACAGAGCTCCTAATTTGTTTCACTCCTAAAGCTTTACAAATATTGGCCATCAAAGCTGACATAAATGGGGTCCCTTAGTTCGTTAGAATTTCGTTGGGAAACCCTACCCTGGCAAAGAAGGTGATCATGACTTGGGCCACCTTTTTGGTTGTCATGCTTGTAAGGGGTGTGGCCTCAGGATACCGGGTGGCATAGTCTATGAGCACAAGAATATAGGTGTGTCCTTTAGTGGATGGGAGAAGTGGGCCTACCAGATCCATGCCGATTCTAGAAAAGGGAACTTCAATGATAGGTAAGGGTTGGAGGGGAGCTTTTGGAGAGCCGTTTCATGCACTAATTGATTATTGGCCATAATAGTGGCCTGGCTCTTCAACACACTCTGTAGGGCCTCTCTATCCTCTTTCGCTTCTCTCTGATGGGCCTCCCATACTAGCTGAAGATGGCTAGTTGCTGGATCATATCCTCCAAAGTAGGTTTTTCCCCCATACTCGCTGTTGGGTTTTTCTACTATCGCACTCCCATGGAGGCGTGGGTTTGAACCCCACTTCTGACACCACTGTGGCAGTGGGTGAGGCGATAGTAAGGACTACGATGCTCAGTTGGGGTGTATAATGAATGTCTTTATTAATCTAGTTATTTGTGAAAATGCTCCAAATGAATATAGACTATTAATCCTTAATCCCTATGCTGTTTTTTCTCTCCAGGACTCCTCTTGACAGGCGAGGATGGTCTCCGCGGTTCTCCCAGATGGACCGGAAAACAAGAGGAACGGAAAAATGGGTAAGTGTGGGGGTCTTGGATAGTAAGTATTCTTTTTGATAGGATAGGAGAGAGAGAGAGAGAGACCACTCCCTAGAGGTCAGTGATATTCTCAAAGTCAGCAGAAAAAGGAAGTCACCTCCGTGTGTTTTTATATATATATATATATATATATATATATTTATGTGGTTATATGTCCTTTATATATATATATAGGCTGTCTTTCCTGGTTCTTCTATATAATGTCGCTATTTTAGAGCCCTCCTCTCCTCCCCTCTTGCCTGTCTTCCTCTCCTCCACTTCCCTCACTCCCCTGTTTCCTCTCCCACAGCCCCCTCCTTTCCTGCGTTTAGTTTGAGACTGTCCTTTAAAAAGGACCGTACCTGGTGCAGCCACGTCCCTCCTGGGACGTGGCGGAATTCTCGACTTTCTGTAGTCTCCTTCTTTGTTGTAGTGTCTTTGACACTGCACGGCTTCGGGTTCGTTGTCCTCCTTCGTTCGTCGTTTCCTCCGTTTTCGTCTTCGTCTTTTCTCCTTCCTCCTCCGGCGTCTTCCTTATTCGGAACTCTCTCTCCCGAGAGTCCCTCGTCAGTCTTTATTATTCCGGGAACCCGGACATCCGGGTTCCCCGTCTGAGCATCCGCGTTGTCTAGGCAACCGCTCAGCGGTTCGGGAGTCTGCCTACCAGGACTCCCAACGCCTTCGCGTTCGTTGTATGGGTGGGGAAATCGGGACTCTGTTACTGATTTCGCCCTTGTTGTAGCCGGAGCTGCCAGCTGCCGGCTACATACTGAAAAAGATGTTCTTTCATTCTGCACACATGCAAAACCCAGGTTCTAATAAAAACTAAAAATCACGAACATGCTTCAACTGGTGTGTGATCTCTCACTAGCTTCCTTTCCAGAAGCATGTGAAAATTCCTGTGCATGATGCACTGATGTGTTTTAGATTTTTCCATTTTGTTCCAGGACCATGCTGTTGGTAAATCTATTGAGGTTAGATATGTAGATTCCACAGTTGAAGTTTAAAGACTCTGATTTGGTAGAGTGATTTAATTTCAGATAGTTATTCAATATCCACCATCCAAAAATAACAAGTATGTGTCAATAGTACGACTACCTGTCTTTTTTCAAGCAATGAAATCAAGGAGAGTGTCACCTGTAACATAATTAAGACTTGTGATGCACAAAAACATGGACTATTAACCCCTATGGTGCATGTGTCCGATAATTGGAGACACTCACACCCTTTGTGGTGCAGGTCACACCCATTGACCGACACCAGGAGGGGTTTAAAAAATCCTCTGAATCCAGAGGATTGTTTTAGAAAAAAGCCCTGGGGAAACACAGAAGAGTTTCCTTGTCTCTGCCCATCTATGACGCACGCGCTGATGTCACACATCTTTTCCTGACTGGAGCATAGAAGCAGGAGGTAAGATCATAAACAGGCCCAGAACGCCCTCCCCAGCTTTCAGGGATGCCTCATTTGAAAGGGGAGACTCTTCCCTTTCGAACAAGGCCTTCCTGAAAAGGTTTCCTGGCCGTGAATTGCAGCCACGGGGAGGGTGGGGGGTTGTTGCAATTGCCCCAGGAGATAAAAATGTAAAATATATATATAAAAAAAAAAAATTACAGGGGGGATGCCTGTGAGCAGGGCTGACCCCCTGTGGGAGCTATCTTTTTAAATAGATGTGTAGTTTCCCTGGGGGCAATGATCGCCCCCCCCCCCCCACAGGAGAAACACACCATTGGTTTTACACCCATTTCTGTCACTAAGTTGAAGGAGATAGAAAGAACAAGTAATAGGAGAAATGAGGTATGTCCCAGTGAAATGCCAAAGTGTGTTGAAACATTTGGTTTCCTGATTCTAGTCTGCCTGTTCCTGAAAGCTGGGAAGATGATAATTTTAGCACTGCAAAGCCTTGAATGATGCCATTTTCATGGGAAAAAACAGATGCTTTCTTCTGCAGCACTTTTTCCCCATTTTTCTAAAAAAAAGCTCAAATTCTAGATGTATGTGGCTAAATTCTTGGTGTCAGCATCAGGACAGTGCGTGCTCTACGGGTGACAAAAATGCAAAAACCCAGCATTTATGCAAGAGCATAATTCATGAATTGTGTTTATATGCAGTATGTTAACCTTTTGCATTGCATACTTTAATCTTGAAAAACACTATTAATGATGTTTACAATAACTGTTCATTTGCAAGGTCTTGCTGCAGACTTACTGAGTTGTTAGGGTGTGGTCCCTTTCTAGCTTTCTCTGCAGCATCACTGGGTGTGGTTTGTGGGCTGGACCATACTTTATATAAGGGAGCCAGCCCAGCTCCACGTGCTCACTATTCAGAGGTCCCGGTGCAGAGCAGCAGCAATTTCCTGAGCTCCTGTTCCGGAGGCCTACCTTGATGTTCCAGGCCTGCCCTGCATTATTTTGGTGATCCTTGAACAGGGTGGTAAGGTGGAGGTCGGGCTGGGCCCCCGACCCCGTTCCCAAAGACTCTTGAGTTTTTGGGCCTACTCTCTTTCAGAGTATGCAAATCATTGCACTAATGTAAATCTTTGTGTTCAGATTGGCAACAGCTTGCACGATCATTTCCTGGCATTTGCATATTCTTGTTTGAATCGGCAGTGTGCGCAATTCATTTCCTGCATGTAAACCTTGGTGTTAAGATCGGCAACAGCTTGCGCGATCATTTCATGGCATTTGCATATTCTTGTTCAAATCGGCAGTGTGCGCGATTCATTTCCCGCATGTAAACCTTGGTGTTCAGATCGGCAATAGTATGCGCAATCATTTCATGGCAATTAAAAGTTTGATATGTAGTGTTTGTTGAAGTGCACACATTTATCCTGGGCCTTTGGATTTTCTGTGAAGATGCTAAATTCAAAATGTGACATTCTTTGTGCACATTAAGTCCCTAGTACAATTCCTATTGTTTTCCAGGGAATGTTTCAGATTGCCTTTTGTCCTCATGTAAAGATGCAATGTTTGTTCTGAAACATTATTCTAGAAGGTTCTTATATTCCATGAGAGTATGTGGAATTTCATGAAAAGCTCATATGAAACATTGTATTAACCATTTTTCATTTTTTTCAGGTACCCAGAGTTCTTGGGGTCTAGTTATAGTCACTTCTTAGGTTATCCATGGTTACAGTATGACAACGCTTGGAACCATAGTCTAGTTAAAGTCATTGTGATCATATCTTGATATTGTGTTGTTTAACCTTTTGCTTCTTACAGGTCTCCTTCCCAGCTGTTCCCTACCTAATCCCCTTTTCCCCCACTTGGACTCTCTCAGGCTCTGTGATATTTCTATCAGAGTTTTGGAGCTGTCTAGTGGTGGACATGTTGGGAACGTGCACAGACCAGGACCTCAGCACTCTGTCCTGCATTGCTCAACTCGCTGAGTATCTGGTCTCCCTGACACTTGGTCCCCACCAGGTGATTCAACAAACCCTTGGAAACTTTAGAATCCCAAGGATGTTGGAATAAAAGGACACAAATGTGGGGTTGATAGCTTATGTGGAAAAAACATATGGAGCCCTAAGTGTGAACTAACCCCAAAAAAGCCAAAAAGGGCACAGCTCAGCATGGGGAGGGGAATGGGCCAGCAGCTAAGGGGTTAAGCAAACTGAACACCATAGACAAGATGACCAAACAGTGAGAAAACAACCAGTTCACTGCTCTTCAGCTAGTCTTAAACCAAGGATAAAGAAACCAACATGGTCAGATAGAAAATAGATTTATCAGGAGACAGGGTATATAGTTTGAACAAAAGGAGAACAATCCTGAGTAGTAAGTCACCACTCAAAGTCCCATTGATGATAGTAGAAAGCATGTTCAAATATTTTTACTTTTTCATGCAATTGCTTTATGTCTTTGTTTATGTAATGGGACACCCAAATCTTCAATTTCTTCAGATACAAATGCCATTGGCATCAACAAAAGAAACGAGGTAACACAAAACCTTATTTTTATACATATATTCATTAATCCATTACTTGATGTTACACTCTTAAAATAATGCCTCTTGTGTTGCTTTGGTCCCTGTAGGGTGGCCTTGTCACACCATGTCATCATTGACTCTCTGGGCCTGATAACGACATTGGTGAATGAGCTATTCCATGACAATCCATTATATCCTATCACGTTTGTGATGGAGTGCCCGTCTCCCAAGGTTATATTCCGTCCCACTGTCTGGTCCTGGCATTTTCCTCAACAAATCATTGCTTTTTGAGCTGTCAGTCTACTGAGTCCAATGGAAACAAGCCAAGATCCCAACACACAGAAAGCATTAAGTTGGGAATAGTGGCTGTGATGACTGTAGGAAAGTACCATCTTGCCTGGCATGTTACCCCCATTTTTACTTGTGTGTCAGATTGTTTTTGCCTGTCTCACTGGGATCCTGCTAGCCAGGACCCCAGTGCTCATAGTTGTGGCCTGAATGTGTTCCCTGTGTGGTGCCTAACTGTGTCACTGAGGCTCTGCTAATCAGAACCTCAGTGCTTATGCTCTCTCTGCCTTTAAAATTGTCACTGCAGGCTAGTGACCATGTTTACCAATTCTGATTGGCACACTGGAACACCCTTATAATTCCCTAGTATATGGTACCTAGGTACCCAGGGTATTGGGGTTCCAGGAGATCCCTATGGGCTGTAGCATTTCTTTTGCCACCCATAGGGAGCTCAGACCAATATTACACAGGACTGCCACTGCAGCCTGAGTGAAATAACGTCCACATTATTTCACAGTCATTTTACACTGCACTTAAGTAACTTATAAGTCACCTATATGTCTAACCCTCACTTAGTGAAAGTTAGGTTCAAAGTTACTAAGTGTGAGGGCACCCTGGCACTAGCCAAGGTGCCCCCACATAGTTCAGAGCAATTTCCCCGGACTTTGGGAGTGCAGAGACACCATTACACACGTGCACTACATATGTCAATACCTATAGGTAGCTTCACAATGGTAACTCCTAATATAGCCATGTAACATGTCTAAGATCATGGAATTGTCACCCCATGCCAAATCTTGTATTGGGGTGCTAATCCCATGCAACCCCGGTGTTCCAGCATGGACCCCGGGTACTGCCGAACCAGCTCTCTGGGGTTTTCACTGCAGCTACCGCTGCTTCCAACCCACAGACAGGGTTCTGCCCTCCTGGGGTCTGGGCAGCCTGGTCCCAGGAAGGCAGAACAAAGGATTTCCTCTGAGAGAGGGTGTTACAACCTCTCCCTTTGGAAATAGGTGCTAAGGGCCTGAGAGGAGTAGCCTCTCCTGGCCTCTGGAAATGCTTTAAGGGGCACAGATGGTGCCCTCCTTGCACAAACCAGTCTACACCGGTTCAGGGATCCCCCAGCCCCTGCTCTGGTGTGAAACTGGACAAAGGAAAGGGGAGTGACCACTGTAGCGCCTAATCCTGCCGGCTTTCTCAACTGTTTCCTGTTGGTGCATACTCTGGGGGCCGTCTGCCTTCACCTTGCACTGGAAGTCAAGAAGAAATCTCCTGTGGATTGACGGAATCTTCCCCCTGCTAACGCAGGCCCCAACCTTCTGCTTCACCAGTCCTCTGGGACCCCTTTCATTGTGACGAGCATGGTCCCTGGAACACAGGAACTGGATCCAAGTGACCCCGACAGTCCAGTGGTCCATTTGTCCAAATGTGGTGGAGGTAAGTCCTTGCCTCCCCACGCCAGACAGTAATCCTGTGTACTCTGTGAACTGCAGCTTCCAGGGCTTCTGTGCACTTTTGCAAGGAGTCCTTCATGCACAGCACAGACCAGGACCTCAGCACTCTGTCCTGCATTGCTCAACTCGCTGAGTTGACGACCGGCTTCGTGGGACCCTCCTTTGTAGTGTTGAGATGACCGCTGTGCTCAGTTATCTTGGACATTTGTTCAAGTACTTCTGTGGGTGCTGCCTGCTCTGCAATGGCTCTCTTTATTGCTGAATGCTCCCTCTGTCTCCTCCTCCAAGGGGTGACCTCCTGGTCCTTCCTGGGCCCGGGCAGCACCCATTTTCTTCAAATGGGACTCTTGCAGCTAGCAAGGCTTGTTTGCAGTCTTTATGCGTGGAGACAACCCTGCATCCTCCAGCAGGCAGTGTGACATCTTATGTGCTAAGAAGAGGTTCCTGGCACATTCCGTTGTTGCAGAATCTTCAGCTTCTTCCACCCAGAGGCAGCTCTTTTGCACCTTCATCTGGGGTTTAGTGGGCTCCTGCCCCCCGGGACACTTGCAGGACTCTTGGACTTGGTCCCATTCCTTTACAGGTCGTCTGGGCCTGGAATCCATCTTCAGTGCTTTGCTGTCAGTTGTTGTCCTTGCAGAATCCTCTATAATGACTTTAGTGTGTTTCTGGGGTAGTAGGGTAACTTTATTCCTACTTTTCAGGGTCTTGGGGTGGGGTATCTTGGACACCCTTAGTGTTTTCTTACACTCCCAGCAACCCTCTACTCACTACACTAGGCCGGTGGTCCATTCGTGGTTCGGATTCCACTTTTGGAGTATATGGTTTGTGTTGCCCCTAGGCCTATTGTATCCTATTGCATCCTATTGTGTTCTACAGTGTTTGCACTACTTTTCTAACTGTTTACTTACCTGATTTTGGTTTGTGTGTATATTTTGTGTATTTTACTTACTTCCTAAGGGAGTATATCCTCTGAGATATTTTTGGCACAGTGTCACTAAAATAAAGAACCTTTATTTTTCGTAATTCTGAGTATTGTGATTCTTATGATATGGGCCCTCATTCTGACCTTGGCGGTCGGCGGAGAGGCGGCGGTCGGACCGCGAACAGACCGGCGGTCAGAAAAATGGCATTCTGACCGCGGCGGTCACCGCCGCGATCGACCGCCGCTTCCCCACTCCGACCGCCACGGCGGTCATGACCGCCGGGCTGGAGTTTGCGCACTCCGGCCCGGCGGTCGTCCCAAGACCGCCAACGGTATCATGACCCTGCCTACCGCCGCGGTTTCTTGCGGTCGGGAACCGCCATGCGAACCATGGCGGTAAGCACTATCGGGGCCAGGGAATTCCTTCCCTGGCACTGATAGGGGTCTCTCCCACCCCCCACTACCCACCCGAGTCCTCCCCCCACACCCTCCACCCCCCTGCCACCCCCCAGAGGTGGTACGAACCCCCTCCCCACCCCCACCCCGACATGCACATACATGCACCCCGACATGCACACACCCCCAACATGCACATATACACACCCCCTACACACACATACACAACGGGGACACATACCCACACACATACATGCAGACATGCGCACCTGCCGAACAGCACACATTACCCATAGACACAGCAGCACCCCCCGCCCGCATACACGCACTCACACACCCCCTCTACACACTCACACGCACACCCCCATGCACGCCCACATCACACAACACCCCCCCTCCCCCTCCCCTCACGGACGGTCAACTTACCTTGTGCGTTGGTCCTCCGGGAGGCGAGGAGGCGACGGGAGCCATGGGGAGGTGACCGCCAACAGAACACCGCCAACAGAAGACCGCCACACAGATATGTGGGTCGTAATTCTGTGGGCGGTGTTCTGCTGGCGTGGCGGTGGAGGTTGACCAGTCTCCACTTTTCCGCCGGCCGCCAGTGTGGCTGCTGGCGGTTTCCCGGCGGAAAGCTCCCAGCGGTCGGAATGCGCACAGCGGCATACCGCCGCGGTCGGCGGTCTTCACCGCGGCGGTAACTCGGCGGTCTCGCGAAAAGACCGCCAAGGTCAGAATGAGGGCCATAGTGCTATTTGATATAAGTCGTATAGTAGGAGCTTTGCCTGTCTCCTAGTTCAGCCTAGGCTGCTCTGCTATAGCTACCTCTATCAGCCTAAGCTGCTAGAACACTACTAATCTACTAATAAGGGATAACTGGACCTGGCACAATGTGTAAGTACCATCAGCTACCCACTATAAGCCAGGGCAGCCTCCTACAATGACATGAAGAGTGGTGGTCACAATAGAAACACATGAAGAAGCATCACATTTTTAGCAAAGGGTGTGGCAACTTTACTTCTTGTATAATAGTTTCTCAATGTGAGACACATTGCTGTTGATGTGGTTAAAGCTAAAGTCCTTTAAATAAATGAGATGATGTTTCTCAAAAACTGTGAGCTAAATACACATCCCCTTTCTTGTGTTTGTGGTTTACAGTACATTTCTATGTTTAGCCAGAGTGTTGCAGGGCTTGGATAATCTTCTTTCTTCTATTATGTCATGATGTGGGAGTGGGTATATGCGTGACTGTGTGGCTCTGTGAGTGGGTTTGAGCATGGTTTTATGGGTCTGTGAGTGGCTGTGTGAGAGAATGTATGAATGTGTATGTGTGAGTGGTTGTGTGTGTGTGTGAATGTGTGAGTGCGGGTATGAGTGACTGGGTAGATCTGTGACTGGGTGTGATAGTGGTTTTTGTGAGTCTCTGGGGGCATGTGAATGTGTGAGTGGGTATATGAGTGACACTGTGCAGGTCTGTGAGTGGGTGTGTGAATGGTTTTGTGGTTCTCTAAGTGTGTGTGTGTGTCTTTATGTTTGTGTGTGTGGATGTGTGAATGGTTGTGTAGGTGTGTGGAAGTAGAAGTGAGTATGTGAGTGGGTGTATGAGTGGTTGTGTGGGCCTGTCCCTGGGTTTAGAAGTGGTTCTATGGGTGGATTTATGAGTGAGTGTGTAAGTGGGTGTATGAGTGGCTGTGTGGGTCTGTGAATTGGTGTTTGAATAGTTTTGTGGGTCTGTGAGTGGGTGTGTGAGCATTTGAGTGGGTGTTTGAGTGCATGTATGAATAGCTGTGTGGGTCTGAGACTGAGGCCCTCATTATGACTTTGGCAGTCTTTTGCAAAGACCACCAAAGCCACGGGCACCAGAAGACCACTAGTGCTGAAGGTCTTCCACCCACCATATCGTGAGTAATGAAGAATATGTGCAACATTTTGGGTGGAAATCCTCCAGTAGTAATGCTGGCGGACGGAGGTGCATGAGCAATTCCACCCGCCCCACCAAAACGTCTCCACCAGCTGTATTATGACCTGTTATATGGCCTGGCAGTGTAATGATGGAAGGGCGCTGCCAGTGGTGGAAGAGCTCGTTCCCTGCTGGACAACCTCCTCGCCGGACAAGGTAAGTCTTTGGTCTGACAGGGGAGGGAGGTGGAAGGGTGGGGAGTATTGTCTGTGCATGTGCAAATGGGTGTTGTATGCATGTGTGAATGTCAGTGTGTATGCATGTTTGTATGGGTGTTTTTATGCGTGTGTGAATGTATGCATGTATGAATGTTGAGGTGAGTCCATGCACGAATGTTGAGGTGAGAGCATGTATTAATGTTGAAATGAGTGTGTGTATGAATGTTGAAGTGAATGCATGTATGAATTCTTGGGAGTGTATGCGTGTATGAATGCTTGTGAGAGTATGTGTGTATGAATGCTTGTGAATGAATGCGTGTATGTCAGTGTTGTGTACAAGTGTATCGGGGTGAATGTTGGTGTCTGCGTGCATATGGGGGCACTGTACTAGAAGGGGATGGGGAGGGGGTGCTTGAGTGGTAGGGAGGATGGGGTTCTGGTATGGAGGAGGGTGAGGGGGTATTGGGCTTGCAGCGGAGGTAGGGGAGTCGTCTGCCAGTGACAGGAAAGAAATTTCCTGTCACCTGTAGCCTTTTTGCAGGGTTTTTTGTGGCGGCGCTACCACCGCAGAAACACTGGTGGAAAGCCGACTCCTAATGCTGCCTGCTGTCTTCTTTGGACCGCCGGGTCGAAGATGCTAATCTCTAGCCCGGCGGGTTCAACCGCCCTGGTGGTACAACCAGGGATGTGGAGGGTTGGCAGAGGACAACCCACCACACTCATAATGTGGCAGTCTTCACTGCCAGCTCATCGGCGGTGACTCTGCCACCGTGTCCTTGGCAGTCAGAAAACCGCCAGGGTCATAATGAGGGCCTGACTGTTTGAATGGTTATGTGGGTCAGTGGGTAGGTGTGTAAGGGTGTGAGTGGGTTTGTAAGAGGTTGTATGAGTGGCTGTGTGGGTCTGTGACTTGGTGTAGATGTGGTTTTTTGACCCCGTGGATTGGTGTGTTTACGGGGTGTATGAGTGGCTATTTTGGTCTGTCAGTAGGTAGGCAAGTGGTTTTGTGGGTAAGAGAGAGGGTAGGTGACTGAGGTATTCATTCCACGTTTGGCAGTAACCCGACCGCCACACCGGCAGCGGTGTTATGACCACCACTGGGGTGGCGGTGCAGACCTCCATATAACAAGTAAGGAGGTGAACCCAACCCAACACAGACAACTCACCACCAGCACCGCCACCGCCGAAGAACAGCAGTCGGTGGCAGAAGCCAACTACATGCAGGCAGAAGCCAATGTCCCACTTACCATATTCAGAGTCACCACGTTGCCAGCATATCCGGGGCAGGCTGGCCACTACAAAAAACCTGGCAGAAACAGAAAGTACAAAAGGAGACACCCACCTCCAGGTACAGAGACACGTCCGTGGCCCCAATGGCAAATTAATTGCTAGTCTTCCTAGCGTTGTATCTCGCCATACACCTTCAGGGCCACTGACAATGAAAATAGGACAATCGTAAGTACGTCTAGCACAGAGGGGAGGAAATGGAAGTGATACACTCCAACACATAACACACATTCCTCGCACAAACAACAAAGGCCACATAGAGGCACACACAATATACGTCAATTTCGAGTACCCAATACACACACAAAGCCAAGCAGATACGTTTCAAACATACAGCACAATGCATACCACCACCAACAACACACCCCATAACCACACAACCTCAACTAGACCACAAACACCTCAATGCAGGCATAGACAGGCACTTTGTGTGACACCACACATACACATATACCATGTACTGTAAGTAGCAATGACACACAATCAATAGCAGTGAATTCACATCCAAACAATGACACACGTGACACAACACGTACAACCAACAATAAAGGAAATGCACACATGCAGCACCATACACAGGGATGCACACAGCAGCCCATAAAACCCCAAAAGCAAGCAGTCAGACACATTACAACATGCCCATGGCACAACCCATCTACCCAGCGCATGCAACAACACAGACACAACCCATACACAGACCTCATATACCTTTGCACACAGATGTCACACCACCAAGAAGAAGAAAACCAGGACAAGCAACTCATCTTGAAAACCACAGCAATGTGGGCAGATGTGATTGGAACCATAACAAATTATAATAAATACATAAAAAATCTGCCAAATGGCAAGTCCAATTTGCATTTATGCCGAAACACATTAAGTCCAAATATATCATGGCCCCAAATTGACTCCTGACAGCAAATAGGCCTCCACGTCATAGGGGCATCAATGGGACAGGCAGGAACCTCAGGCGTGTGGGGGTTGTGGGGGAGGCTTTGATGTGGAAGGGGCACGTTTCGGTTTGGCCTTGGAATGGATAACTTTGGCACCGGAAGGGATGGATTTCTTGCTGGGTGGAGGAGCAGGGGAAACATCAGAGGGGGCACCCGAGGAATGGGAGGTGGAAGGGCCTGAGAGGGGCAGGGGGACACAGCATTTATAGGGAACACGAGGTGGGAGAGGAGTAGGGAAGAGGTCAAGGGCGGCAAGAAAAACTTTCTTAGGTACATGGGATGGTCACATGATTGAGGGTTGGGAGTGGCGGTAGAGGGAGTGCTCGTCTGATGTGTTGGTGTGCTGCACATGGATGCTGGTGTGTTTAATGTGTGCATGTGTGTGGTGGCTGAGTGTTGGGTGGGTGAGTGGGTGTGTGTGCATTTATTGGGAGGAGGGGGCAGAGATGCAGGGAGATGGAATGGGAGATGTGTGAGTGAATGTTGCGGGGGTGTTGTGCAAGTAAGGTGGATGTGCTGCAGGTGGCAGAGACAGTAGTCGTGGTGAGGGCAGATGTGGTGTGTGGGGGGTGTCTGTGAGTCTGCTGTTGTGGTGATTGAGGGTATGACAGGAATGACAGCAGGACCAGTGTGTGATGATGCAGTGCTTGCAAGTGTGAGTCGAGATGTGATTGTAAGGGTGATGGTGCCGAGGGAAATGTCTGTTGTTGTGTCTACAGATATGTGTTGTGTATGTCCATGCCTATGTGAAAGTTTGTGATGCCTATGACTGTTTTTCGCACCTTGTCTGTTGTAGTCGTATAGTGGCTTGTCTGTAGGTGTGCTTCAGACGGGTGTAGGGAGAGGGGCTGTGGATTAGGAACAGGTAGCTGGAGGGGGATGGAAGATGAAGGGACACTGGCTGCCTTCACAAAGGAGGCCAGGAGGCCAGAGCCTGAAACGATCTCAGTAGGCCAGAGAAGGCACTGTGAATGCTTTCCAGGAATGTATTTGTCTTCTGCATCTGGGATGCCAGTCCCTGGAAGGCATTCACAATGGTTGTCTGCCCCACATAGATGGACCTCAGGAGGTCAATAGCCTCCTCATTGAGGGCAGCAGGGCTGATTGGGGCAGGGGCAGAGGTGCCTACGTGGAAGGCGAGCCCCAACCTTCTGGGTGAGTGGGCACAGGCAACTGGGTCAGGTGCCACAGGGAGTGTGGTGCTCGTAAGGGGGTGGCAGAAAAGGATGGATTTGGGGTGGTACCAGATTGGTCTGCCACTACCAGGGAGCTGCCATCAGAGGAGGAATCTGTATCAGATGTGTTGCTAGCTCCAGTCTCTCCCATGGTGCTTCCCTCACCCTCTGTCCCACTGGTCCCCACAACTTCACTGTTGCCAGTCTCCTGGGTCCCATGGGCTAATGCATCCTCATTCACCGGTGCCCTTCCTCCTTCACCAGATGATGCTAATGTACACAGACACAGAGGTGGAGAGAGAGAAGGAAGGTGGGAGAAATAGAAAGGGAGGAAATTATGCTAATCCACACATCCACTTTACATACAAACAATACAGATTACAGCCCCTGCCGGGGAAACAAGACTATTTAGCAATCATATACAATTGAGTCATGCAAGCCATACCCAAACTCACCTCAACCTTGCAGCCTAAACACCTGAATGAAGACCACTACATGCCTATCCATTGCCTAAATGACTTATCTAACAAACCAGCCAGAAACATACCCACCCACATGTCATCCATTACAGGATGATACAAATCTGAGCACAAAGGGACTGAGAACACTAACTAACTGACAGGAATATGTGGTACAGAGGTCCATTGATGTAGCAAGTGAAGCAATTGCAATGTTCACGTAACATGCCTGTCATTACCCATATTCTGTGCCAATATGACCACCTTGTCCTACTACAGTACATGGAGAGATGGAGGATGCAACCAGTGACATGATAGCATACTTGAGCGACCCATACATGGTGAATGTGTGTCACAGTACCACCATTTCTTGTCCTGCATGGCTCAACATAGCTAATGTGACACACTCCTTCATGATTGGTGTGACAACCAGGACTGTACATTCCCAAATCACATCTGACCACGTGAATTCGAAGTCCAGTGAGGGTCACAGTACACAACCATGCAGTAGTCACCTGACAGTCAAAACTTACTCTATTGTGGCTGCTGTGCTACCTGCAAGCGCCCATCCAACTCTGGGTTGGCCACCGCCAGTATGCAAACCATTAGGGAGTCAGGGTCCAACGGGCACCCCGCGCACGTTGGGAGGCCGTCCCGAGCTGAGCTTCTGTGGTCTTCTGGGCCCAGCGTCTAAGGTCCTCCCACCGTTTCCTGCAGTTGGTGCTCCTCCGGCTATGGTCTCCCAGGGTCCACACTTCCTTGGCAATGGCTCTCCATAACCATTTTTCTGGAGGGAGACGACCTGCATGGGAAACATTCAGAAAATAGGGGGCATGATGTAAATCATACCAAAACAGCAGTAACTTTTGGCGACACATAAAAAACACAGACCATGCACACTGCCAATATCCCACAAATATCATGCGCATGCTAAACACCTGATCAGTCATGACATGTCAATGTACAAACACATACATTGTCAAACACCACCTGACATGTGGGACAAAGGAAGTAGTACTGACCTGTTGCCTTGGAAAACCATACAAACACCCATACAAGGGTGGGACCCCTTTCACTAGTTTCTCAAGTTCCTCCATGATGAAGGCTGGGGCCCTATCCCCCGCAGTGCGTGCCATCATTGTTCCAAGATACAGGACACAGCAGCACACAAAGTGGAGGTCTGTCCTGCCCGAATGCCAGGAGACAAGTGACCTGGCCCTTACAGAATGGCGGTTACGACGCAGGGGTCATGACCATCACCAGGCTGTGATCAACATTGGTCCCAGTCTCCCATAGACGTCAATGTTAACCAATAAGGAGTTGCACAGCAGTTCACACGCCTTCTGCCATGACGTCTTCTGCCGGAGAAACAAGGTCACTTACAGCTGTGGATTCACACTGCGTAATTACAAGGCTGTTGTCACAAATAGATACATTAGGTCACACATTGTGGATAATGACACACGTAGTGAGTGTCTGGTGACATCACGCACTTGTCACTACAGTTGTCAGCATATATGATCAGCATCAGTATAGTGGAACACATGGAAAGTGTACGTGTAAACTGTAGATGTCCATTGCCATAGGAATTATGTGCCATTGTCTGGTTAGGAAAGGAGTGTGGAGTAATGTGTCTTCCTACAATATGACAGTCAATTAGCATGAATAAAACTTCATGACTCTCATATGACATACTTGGTGCCCTATATTGTGAGAGGTTCCCAGATTGTTGTTGTGTGCCCGGACAGATATCACCACAATGGAGTGATGAGGAATGCACTAGTTGACTGGCCACTCATAGATCTTGATACCATGGAAGTCATCCTAACTTATCAACTGAACCGTTTGTGCATCAGGGAACTGGTCACGTAGTTAAAGCCAGACCTCCTTCTGGGTTTGAGAAATCCCCATGCCATTCCTCCAACATTCCAGGTGTTGTCAGTCCTGCATTTTCTGGCGGGTGGCTCTTTTCAGGTTACAATGGGACTGGCTGCAGGGTTTTCACAGCCCTAGTTCAGTAAGGTATTACAGGATGTGCTGGATGCCCTACTCAAGCATGTGCATAGGTACATTAGATTCCCACAACGTCCAGAATGGTCCACTGTAAAAGCAGCCTTCTACAACATAACAAATGCCCCACATGTAATTGGGACCATTGATGGGACTCACATTGCCTTTGTAACTCCGAGGCCCAATGAACAGGTCTACAGAAACCGGAAGAGTACATATTTGCTCAATGTACAAGTGGTGTGTCTTGCAGACAAATACATAGCACATGTGAACAATAAATTCCCACATCCTGAGAAACAGCATTGTTCCTGCAATGATGTCACAGCTACTTTTGTATATGGTCATTGATCGTTATAAGCTTGGAGACATCTTTACTAGGGTGATAAGGTCTCTATATAAGAACCCTGTGGCTAAAGTGTTGGCTAATGGTAGTCTTTCCCAGCAAGTCTGATTTGGATGGGGCACCCATCAGGGCTGCCTACATTCCCCTTTGTTGTTTGACCTTTATATTGAGCCTCTCGAGAGTTTGATTAGACAGAATGCAAACATTCTGCCTTTCCAATATAAGGAATGGGAGAAGAAAGTTGCTCTTTATGCAGATGATTTAAAGATATATACAAGGGACTAAGGTGTTTCACTTCCAAACATTTTATTATCTTTAAGGGCGTTTGGAAGGGTATCCGGATATTTAGTAAACCAACAAAAAACTGAGATAATATGTTGGAACAACACTCACAGTAGCCTATGGATTAGGAAGGAAATAAGGTACTTGGGGGTGCATGTCAAGGCTGATTTGGATGATGTCCCCCAGATCAACTTTAACAAGGCAATGGTTGCAACCAAGAAACTTTAAAGGGTGGGATGGTGTCTCTCTCTCTCTCTCTTAATGGGAGGTTGAACATTTTGTAGATGATCATTCTACCTAAATTTACATTTTTGTTTAATGCGATCTCCTTAGAATTTAAACAGGCCTGGTTTCAAAAGTTACAAAGGAAATTATCCAAATTTGTGTGGGCATTGAGAGGGGCTCGCATAGCATGGAAAAAACTATGTAAGATGAAGAGAAATGGAGGAATAGCGAGTCTTGACTTGTATAAATATTATTTAGCTTTCCAGGTAAAAAATGTGAGAAGACTACTGAATGAGAGTTCCAATTTTACCTCTATGTTCAGGGCTATGACCAGTTATCTTCAGGAAGCAGGGGAGCATTTTTTATTTAAATTCGGTCACCTGAAGTTTCTTATGAAGATATGACTGAAGTGTTGGGGATCTTACCATAATAAGTTGGTACCTGTCTGGGGATCACCAGGTACTCCAGAAGTTTTGCAGGACAAATTATCTATTCCCCTAAAGAAGAGTGGGTTGGATAAGTGGGGCCATTATCTGGAGAACAACGTCTTGCTGTCCTGGTCAGCACTTAGTGGGAAACTGGGAGGCACCCTCTCAAAATTCAAGTACTATCAACTGGCAAGTTGGGCGAGTACATTACCAAAGGAAGGATGTGAGCAAGAGGAGAACATTTGGGAAGAGAGACTGACACAGAGACATATCACTTGTAGGGAGGTTTCTCTATGGTTCTGGATATTGATAGAAGTGGGGGAGGAATCCCCCCCTTTGCCTGAGAAGAAGTGGGGAAAGGATTTTCCGCCACTAGATGTTACTACTCTCTGGCAAGTATCAATGGTGATGCTATGGGAAGTGGTGAATTCTCCATATTTAAAGAAAAATCATTTGTTTATCTTGCATAGGGTTTATTGGTCGCCAAAGAAGCTGATTGCTTTTGGGAGATCTAAGAAGAATTGTCCCCTTTGTGACGAGGAGGGAGCAGATGATATTCATATGTTTTGGCAGTGTCCAATGTTATGTCGGTTTTGGCGAGATGTGGGTAAGGAAATCAAGCAGGTGATAAGTGCGGAGATCAAGGTAAGCCTTCCATTGGTAATATTTGGAGTGGCAGGTGAAGAGGAGCCTACTGGAAAGGTAAAGCACTATCAAAAAAAAGCTTTGTTATTTGTGTTATACTTTTGGCGTGTCGTGAGATTTGCATAAAATGGATTCTCTCCTCAGCCCCAACAGTACAGAAATGGAAGAGCTCAGTTACAAATTTGTGCTGACTCGAACAAGGTTTCTCGTTGAAGCGAAGGGATAGATTTTGGGCATACTGGGCAAAGAGGCAGATAACTCCAGATGACCGTATGTCAGGGTTGTCCAATGATTAAGAGCTTTACAAGGTCCCCTCTTGAAGTAAACTGATGCTTCCAGAGGATTTGAGGTGCTGGTTATGACCTCTCCTTGTGCGGCTTGGGAGTAGAGGAAGGATCTCTACCTAAACCTTTTCTGATCAGATGGTATTGGTTTGAGATATGGCCTCGCTCCATTGTCAGCTGACGTGAATTCACTATGAGGAAAAAAAAAATGATGTCACAGTTACAGGAAGAAAGGGACTGGCTCATAGATATGTGTAGTGCTCTCCATGTCAGACGTTTGTACCCCTCATAACACAGTCAGCACTCTGCTTAGTATTTTTACATATAGTCATGTTCCCTTTTGCGCACAGGTGACTCCGGATACCCCAACCTGCCCTGGCTCCTGACACCTGTGAGGCATCCCAGTACAGGAGTGCAGAACAGGTACAATGAGGCACATTGCTGGATGAGGTGAGTGGCTAAGCAGACTTTTGGTCTCTTGAAAGTTAGATTTCATTGCCTTCATGTGTCTGGTGGTGCCCTAGAGTACCGACCAGGGAAAATCTGCAAGATCATTGTTGCATGCTGCATGCTCCAGAATCTGGCCCTCAGAAGGCACATCACGCTTTTGGAGGAGGGGGACATTGATGCTGGAGCAGTGTTTGGGGCAGGTGACTCTGATGCTGAGGGAGAGGCAGAAGCGGATGAGGCACATGACAACAGGACTGACATGATTCGTCACTACTTTCAGGTATGTGTGAATTGTATGTCATCTGCACATGAAAGATGTATTGCTGAAGCCAGTCTGTAGCCAATATTTGCATGCATCAAGGTAATGTGTGGGGACTACAACCTTCCATCTTGGTTTCCGACCTTGAAGGGTAAGTAACTTACCATGAGGGGTAGTGGAAATGCACTGCTGCTAAGTACACATGTGGAATGCTGGTGCCATTGTGGTACAGCCCTATAGTTGTACCAAAGGTTTAGGGTCCTCAGTCTGCCTGTTTGGGGGTATGTTAGGGGGACTTATCTAACTTGTCCTGCTGCATGTGCATGTCATGCTGCATTGCCAGCTGCTGTGTGGCAAGTACCTGTTCCTGACTACTCAGGGAGGTGAACAATAGAAGATGTTACCTATGTTACATCTTTCCTGTCCCACACAAGTATGAGTGCCTATGCAGGCCCTTACATATGTGGTATCATAGTTGCTGGGCCAGTCATCCTGTGTATGTGTTCAAATGCTGTGTATGTATGACTTGGCTCACATGCCTTACAAGATTGTGCCTGATTCCATTTCATTTTCCCTCTTCAGGTCACATCTCTATCTGTAAGCTGATTACTGTATTGTCTGCTGCCATCTTTGAAACTGGACATCATTACAATTTGGATGTACTTACACACCTGCCTGGGTGGGTGTCCCACTACATCGGTCACTTCATCATTGTTGCAGTGCCGACATCTGTATATATTTGTTGCTTGGAAACAGGATTGCCACTACATACAATGAAGAGATGTGCACCATGACTTTTTGTTAACTTGTGTTTATTGAGTGTATGACATCACAGTCCAGAGGAGTGGTGTAATGGTTTGGGTGCTGATCAGAGTGGGTGGTACAGCTGTTTGTCTCACAGGTCCTGTGTCCATTTGCCCAGTATGATGTGTCCTTGGTTTTGGACAGCCAACAGGGTGTAACAGTGGCACACAAGGGTGACAGTTCAGAAGAAGGATCACTTCCTGGTGGGGGATTGGTCATGGCCTCAGGTCCTGCTGGATGTCTGGATGGATGACCTCTTTTGTGGGGGGGGTCCCTTGGCTGCAGCAGTAGGAGTGCTGGTGGCGTGTGTGTCCCCCTGCTGGCCCTCAATTCCAGTAGCAGGTGCTGATGTTGTTAAAGGGGGTGTTGCCTGACTACTCGACAGGGCACGCTGTTGAGTTGAGGATGTCCACAGGATATTTTTCAATTTCTTGAACTCCCCAAATATGGAGACCCTGGTGGCATTGATTGTCTGCTTCTGCTGCATGGCAACCTAGTGGTAGTCCCCCTGCAGCCTTTGCATGTCCTGCAAGGTGGTGAGTATCTGGTCAATCTTGTTGTGGGTTTGCTGGTAGGCTCTCAGGACACCGGATACGGCCTCCTGGCCAATCGTGTCCTGTACCTGCCTCGTCCCTTGGGCCAAAATTGCCCTCCCACTGGCCCTTGCCTCCTGTTCTTGTGCCCCTGGTTCAGTGTGCCCCCTCCTACTGACAGCAGGACATCAGTGTCTTCGGTTTGTACCGTTGACTCCTGCCCCTGTTATGTGGGGCACACTGATGTTTGATGTGACCTTGGGACACAGGTATGGGAAGGTGGCTCTGCTGTGCATTGGCTGCCACAGGGGAGGTGGTTTCAGTTGTGGGCAGGGTGAGGCTGGTGGTGGTGGTGGACTGACCACTTATGCCTGATGGGCCAGGTTTGTTGTCCATATCCAGACTTCCAGAGGAGTCCTCCCCTATTGGACCTGCTTCCAGGCCTGGGTTTTCTGTCACTGGGCTTCTCGGCTGTGTGGCAGTACTTGGGAGACCGGTGTAATGAGAGGTATTGTGTCAGATGATGGTATTGTAGCAGTGACACACATAGTTGTATGCCATCATTAACTGGATTTACAGGGCAGTAATGACATTGACAGTTACCAATCCACTGCTTGTGTTACCATCAGTGGAATGTTGTAATGGGCCTATTTTGGAGGATAGTTAATAATTGTCATTGCCATGTACTGATTTGCATTCCTTATACTTATTGGTGATGGGGAGTGACATGGTTTAACATGCAGTTGCAGAGGTGTGATGTGGATGTAGCAATCATGCAAGGGTAGGGAGTGTTGCATTGTGGTAGCTGTGATGCTTGCTGCAGTGTGAGGTATCCATGCACTAGGTGGGCATGTGAGGGAATGGTGTCAGTAGGGTGCTGTGGCAAGCAGGGGGGTATTGGGTCCATGGTAGGTTTGTGCACTTTAGGGTGTTGTGAGGGGTGAGAGGGTGGAGGGAGTACATTCTGTACATGGGGACATGTTGTCCAGGGAGTACAGTAGACTTACCAGTGTCGAGTCCACTAGGTTTTCCCATCAGCCCTTCTGGATATAGAATGGCCAGGACCTTCTCCTCCCACTGCGACATTTCTGGGTGAGCCGGTAGGGGCCACCACCAGTCCTTATAACAGCAATTTGGTGCCTGGAAACTGTGGCCTGCGCCTTCACCCATATATCGCTCCACCTCTTCCTAATGTCCTCCTTTGTGCGTGGATGGTTCCCCACGGCATTCACCCTGATGATTATCCTCTGCCATAAGTCGTTCTCCTGGGCTATGGATGTCTGCTGGACCTGTGATCCAAACAGTTGCTGCTCCACTCTGACGATTTTGTCAACCATTACCCTCAACTCCTCTTCTGTGAATTGTGGGTTTTTTGGTGGTGCCATGGTGGTTACGTTGTGTTGTACAGGGATTCTGGGTTTGCTGTTTGTTGAGGTGAGTTTGTGTAGTGGTATGTGTGTATGTGTGTGTGCTCTGTGGTGTTTGTGTGCAGTGATCTGTTGTATGATGCATGTTTAGTGTAATGGTTCCTGTGGTATCTAGGTGCAGTGCCTCCTTTCAGTGTGCTCTTGCCTCACTCTGTCAGAGCTTCTGGTTGCAAAGATTTCAGGGTATGTGTGGGGGGTATTTTGTAGTGATGTGGACAGGTGTGTGTATGTGTCCAATGTGGTGCAGTGTTCTGGTCGTGGTGGCTTTTTTCCAGCAGCAGTTTGTACCACCAATGGATTGCCGCCGTGTTAGGACTGCAATGCTGACTTGTGAATCGTTATTTGGCAGATGTGATATTCTCAGCATGGCAGTGCTGGTGGTGCAGCCGCCTCCTTCACTCTGTCGTTATGAGCGATGGTGTCGCTTTTTGGGTGTATTTTGGGTGGTGTGTGGGTGATTCGTAATGTGGCGGTCTTTCGGCGGCCGCTTGCACGCAGTCTTCAGTAATGACCGCCAAACTCAGAATGACCACCTGAGTGTGTGGGTGGATCTATGACTGGGTGTATTTTTTTTTCTAATTGGACTTTGGATCCATAGATCCATCATTGATTCACAAAGGGTGCCACACTGAGTGCCAAGGAGAATTCATGGATCCTCGTGCATCCCAAACAAAAAAAAAAAATTGGGCAATTTCTAGCCCCCCTCAACAAGCCTTTAATGTATATATTGATTTTCATAACTATAAAATATAGTTACTGAATTCAGATGTTTTTAAAAATGTTTATTTATTGAAATATATAGACACTTCAATATTGTTGACCAATACAATTTGTAATTAATATGTATGCGTTTTCATTTTATGTCTGTAAATTCAACATTTTAGTTGTTGATAGCTTTACAATAATAATTTTTATCACAACATTTTTTGTTCGATATTTTGTCACACAACCAAAAAAATGACTACCTCAACTAGATGCCTTGCAGTGTTCTCTCTCCTTAATGGAGTTCATTGCTGCATGTTTTATTCAATGTCTCATATGAGACCACATTATTTTGAATGAAATTATCCATGTTATTATCATCATTTTTATGAATGAAACCCTACTGTTATTAGGAAAGAGGTACATAACATTCATCTCATGAGGTAGCATCCTATTTGGCATTGGTCAAGGGACAGAGAAAGACTCAACCTAGAATACGAACCAGATGGACACTATTAGAAATGGGGTCTTTGGTTGGCAGTCAGGTTACTCCCTGTCCAAGCAAGAACTCTCATTCTATTCAGGGTAAAGGAGAATCGCACTAAGTTAACCCCCACTCACCCCCTTGGTAGCTTGGCACGAGCAGGCAGGATTAACTTCAGAGATAATTTGTTAAGTATTTGTACAAATACACACAGTAATACAGTGAACCACTACAAAATGACACAACACAAGTTTGGAAAAATAGTTTTTTTTTTTTTAAATAAACAAGATCTACTATGAAAATAATCTACCATACAGAGTTAAAAATATGAATTGAGCACTTAAAAGTAAAAACATTGTGTCTAGAGGCACAAATGCTGCAAGTTGATATTAAGCAGTGTTGTGGCGGAGTTGTTTCCTCAAATGCGACCCCAATGGTGCCATTTACGGAGTCATTCGCCCCCCAGGTACAGTACCTTAGCAAACAAGTAGAAAACAGGCCAGTGCATGGAGTCCGGGAGTGAGGTGTCGCTGGATCCGATGTCGGTGCTGGTGCCACATGGTAGAAGGACAGAGGCGTTGCGCAGCGGCGTCGGGTCCTTTCTGCAGAGCGGTGGAGGTGAAGAGGCATCGATTGCAAAGTCGGCTCCTTTGCTCCGGCATCCACAAAGTCCGGCGAAGTCACGATGCTGCGGGGCAACCTCATAGGGTTACGATGATGTCACAGGGCCGTAGGTGCTGTGATGGCATCAGATGTCACGGATGTCGGAATTACAACACTATGAAGTCAGCGAAGTCGGGTGTGAGCAGCAGCTTACAGGGTCATTGGGGTCATTGCATTTCTGCAAGATCCATGGCCTCAGGGTAGGTGGCATTGCGGTTCCGGGCAGCAGCATATTTTACAAAGTCACACGGAGTCATCCGGCATCATTAGACAGGTTCTTCTAGGGCCGTAGGAAATAGAATGGCACCATCCCACAAGCTAGAGTCCATAGCAGACAGACTCAGAACTGGGTGGTGAAGCCTTTGGTGTCCCTGAGGCTTCCAAATAGGAGCTAGCTCTACTTCAAGCCCTTCAAGATACCTCTCAAGCAGATATGCAAAACAAAGTTCAGTCTCTGTCCCCTTGCACAGGCAGAAGCAACAACTACAGGATAGCCCAGCACAGTCGCAGGCCAGAGCAGCTCTTCAGCTCTTCTCCAGGCAGAGGTTGCTCCTGAATCCTTGAAGTAATCTGATTCGCAGGGATTTTGAGTCCAATACATATACCCCTTTCTGCCTTTGAAGCTGGTAAACTCCAAAGTAAGGTCTCTCTTGTTTGCAAGATCCTGCCTTGCTCAGGCCAGGCCCCAGACACACACCAGCGGATTGAAGACTGCATTATGTGAGGGCAGGCACAGGCCTTTAAGGTGTGAGTGACCACTCCTTCCTCCCCTCCTAGCACAGATGGCTCATTAGGATATGGAGGCTACACCCCAGCTCCCTTTGTGTCACTGTCTAGAGGAGAGGTGAAAACAGCCCAACTGACAAACTGACCCAGACAGGGAATCCACAAAAAGACAGAGTCACAGAATGGTTTAAGCAGAAAACAGATGCCTACTTTCTAAAAGTCGCATTTCCAAACTGACAATCCAAATACCAACTTCACTAAAAGATGTATTTTTCAATTGTGAGCTCTAAGACCCCAAACTATATATTTCCTTCTGTTCCCAAAAGTGAATCTGAACTTTAATAATATTTAAAGGCAGCCCCATGTTAACCAATGAGAGAGCTAGGCCTTGCAGCAGTGAGAAACACATTTGGCATTATTTCACTGTTAGGACATGTACAACACCTCAGCGCATGTCCCACCTTTAACATACACTGCACCCTGTCTATGGGGCTATCTAGGGCCTAACTTAGGGGTGCCTTACACGTATAAAAATGGAAGGTTTAGGCCTGGCAAGAGGGTACACTTGCCAAGTCAAATTGGCAGTTTAAAACCACACACAGAGACACTGTAGTGACAGGTCTGAGCCATGTTTACAAGGCTACTAATGTGGGTGGCACAACCAGTGCTGCAGGACCACTAGAAGTATGAACTGAAGGCCCTGGGCACCTCTAATGCACCCTACTAGTGACTTACTAGTAAATCAAATATATCAATCATGGATAGCCAATTATACATACATTTTAAACAGAAGCACCTCCATTTTAGCATTGGTTAACAGTGGTAAAGTGCCCAGTGTATCAAAAACAGTAAAACCAAAGTGCAGCGCACATCAACAACCTGGTAAACAGAGGCAAAAAAGTTAGGGGAAACCACACCAAGGATGTCAAGTCTAACAGACAGATATGGAAATATTTCAGCTATTTGTACATACGTGGTGTCTGCCTCATCAGCCTATGCAGTCCCTTTCACATTACCTAAACATTTGAAGCCTGTGATAGTCATGCACCTGAGCATCATGATCCACAAACCCCGCACCAGGGTCCTGGTGAGGTGGTATATTACAATTTGTAACCCCTCCCCATTATTTGGAAAGACCGTTGCACAATGTGCAGAGTAAAAACTCCACAACTGTATTAGGAACTGGGTAGTTCCCCAGTGATGTTTGACAGAAATATTGAGTTGGAAATGTCATCATACAACAATACCATTGCCTTTGTATTTTGACAGCCATAATATTCTTGTTGGGAGTATTGCAGGTAAACATACTGCTTTTCAGTGTTGTTTGCTTTTAATATTCATTGTATAGAATATTGTGTATAATATAATTTGTGCATATTACTGTATAGATGTAATGGGATTTTCATTCAAGTATTTAAATATTTTATGGATTTTTTGGGGGTTTGTAGGGGAATTGGATGGGTAGTATTTTTGATTTTTAAAATGTTGATTGAATTTTGTACATTGTTTAACATTTTATTCTATATTTTTTTTAATATTATTTGGATTTTGTAAGTATTATTGTACTGTGTTGAGGTAATTTTTTGAATGTATTCCTTTTTTAGAGACAGGATAAAGGTTCTATAAGGAAAAAGGCAACGAGTGGTTAGAGAATATTCATTTTTTTAAATAGGAAATAAGATTTTTAAAATGAGTTTTTAATGTTATTTAAATATTAGTTGAGAATTAATTACTTACTTCTTTAAATGTGTGTGACTCAGGAGCACCTATTGATGTGATGAACCAAGCTCAGTTTCTTTGGTTATGATGGTAAGGTGAAAGCTGTTGCAATTACCACAATCATAGTGTCTAGGTATTTGGGAAAGGCCCCAACTGGAAATAATAGAGTCTATGGTGTCTTCTGTCTTACATTTGGTGTGATCATCTGGTCTCTCAGGTTATTTGACCATTTGAATGCGATCAAAGGTTTTGATAATGCGATTAGAGATTTTCTATGTTCAGAATATTCTATTTGTCATTTATGATCTTCATGTTTTCATTGGACATTGATGTAAAGGTAGTTACACATGTTAATATTTCTGTAGGGTTCTTAAAATTAGAATGAAGAACAGAGTCTTGATTAATCGCCACCGACACCCCCCCGACCACCAAGTGGTGAGAACCATGTTGACCACAATGCAGAACTCTAGGACCAATAATATTCCAATAATTCTCCATTTGCTTCTTTTCTTTTTACTTTAACATGGACTACCATTTAAAGTAGAAACTGTTTCTGGTGGTTTATACTTAATTGTAATTCACTCCATACTCTCTTACAAAGGTTAGAGAATAGGTTGTATCTTTTTGTCTGACTACTTTCCAATAGTGAAATTAAAAAAAAAGATATCCAGGAAAGAGCCCCCTTGCAGATCCCATTGGGTATTACAGTGCCCACCCAATGAGGAGCAAAGACCAAGGATGAAGTATTCCACCATGGTGGATGAGGGCTAATAGACAGTGAAAAGAATATTTCTAGTCACCTGTATATGTCCACTTACTCACAGATCAGCATATCTTATGGTTATTGTTTCAGATCTGGGAGAATGTATTTTGGACAGCTCAAAAAAACTCACATTTAAATTGTTTTGATACTGCCTTATTATGATGTTAAATATGTGAGTTGGTACCCTCGTTGACTTGACACAGGTAATGTCTGGAGACAAGGTTGCATTTTGCCCTAACGTCAATAAATGCCACATGCTCCTCATTTAACTTTAGATATTTCCATGCTATTAGAGCCCTAAAGCCTGATTGCAGGATAGACAGTACCCTCGGCTTACCCTTCCACCCCAGCAAATTGTTTCACAACTGTTGACAGAATGCTTTGTTTGTAAACTGTCACCAGACACAATTCTATTACATATAAAATTCATGTGGGGGGCCCAGACAGAGACCTTGGATCAGTATAAGTCCCACATGACCTTGTCAGGAGTGGACTGTGAGCTTTCCCTTGATGCAATGACTCAATTGCATTAATAGTACCTGTCAGGGAAAAGATAAGAGCGTCAGACACTTGAATAGGTTTAGCTAATCCATGAAGGAGGAGACAGTGTAAAAAGATTTGGTTGGTATATTAGAGACTGATTACAAGTTGGCAATGGCAATCCAACTACAAATAGGCTGGTGGAGTGGACCACTATATTATGAGTTTGGCTGTGGTACACCCAGAAGACTACCAGCAGTCCACCAACACTGCCAGACAACCAACACCGCCACGGTCTGTCAGAGCCACAACCAGTCCGGTGGAGACCATGTATCAGCTGGACCCATTACAAAGTAGCACACCACCAATATGACTGCTGCGGTCCAACCAACACATATCAGGAGGCAGACACTCACCTCCAGGAAGCCATACAAATCTGGAGCGACCCTGGATCCACATATAGATTTCCTCCTGCTGTTCCTGCTTGCAGAAAGATAAAGGAATCTACGCCGACAAGGATGACAACAACTGTAAGGAAACACACACCCACCTGTGTCTTCTGTGAAATGTAAAAAAATATAACGTAACAAATCATAACATAGGGAGGGGAGCACAAGGGGCTGAATGCACACATCACAGCACATTGACTCACACACAGACAGGATTAAATAATTCCACACATACACAAAATGCACATGTCAGCCCCCACATACACTTTACATGTCAAATCCACACATATACGCACAGAACCACAACACAGGTGCAGCGTCACACGACCCAACATAACACAAAAACTCACAACAACACAACTACTGCACATATACAAATACAATTCACACACTTACACACAACACTGGCCATGGACTAGACACACATACAACACACATATACATCCATGTCCCATCATTGACACCAAACATCTCCATCATACCACACAGCAATTGACACTCACATCACACACAGCACATATGATCAACTAGGCCATGCACAATACACACACAAACATACAAAACACACAAAGCGACACACTGCAGCAAGAGCATCAAAGCAGCGATGACAGCAGCAAGACCACACATGAAAGGAGCCCATACTGGGACACATTTCATTTACAACAAGGCCCAAAATAACATATCCACATGAACTGGCCACATTCACAACTCAGAGACAAGCATTACCAATACAAAAGCTACTGCACAGGCACACATATGGGTGAAGGGGAAGTATACAAAGCATACCTCACTCCAGACACCATACAAAACACCAGACAGCCCTGAGGGGTACACACCTAAACAGTCACATGCATACAAAGGCAAAGCAAAAAAGCACAGGTCAACACATTCAATGTCTGCACTGACAAAACTCCACAACACACACCACATGTACACAATAGCCACATCAGGGTAGAGGGAATACACCATACATGTCCACATTGCACATTACCACATCAAACAGATACCATTGCAAACACAACACAATACCATGACAAAAAAATATATGATAGACACACAAACCTAACACAATACACACACCCTTACCTTGGAGGACCACAGCACACAAACCCACATACATCACATACCCCCATACATCAAACCACCACACATTGATCTGCAAGCAGCATACACATACACACACACACAAATACTTATACTCAACCAATGTCATCCAGGAACAACATAAACATAGGGAATCAAATGCAGGACAAAGGTGTAGGCAACTAACTGGTTGGCTTTAATAGCATGCAAATGACAAATGTCATAGTCCAATGCCATTGGCCAATCCACAATAGTGCCATAAGCACCAAAGACACAAAAAGGTGCCCTAGCTTGACTCCTGACTGCCATGTAACCTCCACATGTAGGGGCATCAAGGGGGCAGCCAGGCACCTCAGGGGACATTGGGGGGGGGGAGAGGGGTTTTGGGCTTGGGCTTGGGAGGAGTGATTTTAGGCTTGCGTTTGGGAGAGAACCTTTTTGGGAGGGGTGGACTTCTTCTTGGCTGGGAGGTGCATTGGTGCTGCCGGGGGTAGGGGAGGCCTTAGAGATGGCATTTGGGAGGGTGACCAATCTTTTGGGGGTATCATAGGCCCGGAGTAGGGAAAAGGTCAAAATACATAGGAAGGCTTTCTTGGTCACACAGAGTTTGTAGGAGGTGGGCTTGTGTGTGGTGGGTATCTGGTGGGTGGGTGAGTGAGGGCATTTATGTGTCTGGGGCTGAGAAGGGTGGAATTGCTGGGGGAAGTTGTAGTGTCGTAGTTTGGACTCTTGCTCTGGGCAAGACTGCTGGTTTAAGGATGACAGTACTTTTGTTTGTAGACGACTATGCCTATCCTACGACAAGTCACATCTGTTGTCCTAACCTAACTGGCTCACTAGCAGCACCTCACCAGAAACACAATAGTAAAAGGTGATTTGTGGCAGCCTTTACGCGTGGACTCGAGAATAAGACATCTCAGGAAGTGTTGTGGTTAAACGGAGATTACCCCTTTCTCACAGATATATCATGTCTCATACAAACACTGTCAATGACAAAGATGCAGTAAAGTTTCAATAGTTTTTATTTAACACAACTGCAATTTGCGATATGTTGCATGGGCTGTAATGATTAGGATAATGAATAGTGCAAGAAACAGAATTGTGAAGACGAGAGTCATTATTACAAAGACCCCCACCATCTTGCAATGCATGTAAAAGACATAATAGGTGTAATATGCCTTAATACCATAATATGATAGGCCTAACCGCCTACCTAAAGGAGAGATGGGTTTGTTAAACCTAATCTGCCAATACCATGTCCATGAGAGGAGCCCCCAAACCTCGTTACCTTGGAATCAGGTCTCTATCTCAGACTCCGCAGGGACATGAAGACTGGGTCAGCGTCAAGACGACGTGCAGCATCGGTATCAGCGATGGTGGTGATGCCCTCTGGTCGGAATCCCTCTGATTATCTGTCTAAAGTGCGATGTATTTATACAGATCTATCAGGACCCCTGACGTAGGTGTGTTCCCAAACAATAGATAACAGACATGCTTGGGACGGCATTAATTATAAACAAATCCCTGGAAAGTATAGAGATGGAAAATCCCTAAGTGTGAACACCTACTGTTTTTTTGTCTTTGTTGCTTGATCTTGACGCCTTAGTGCAGTGGCACTGATAATGCAAAGCATAACAAGTGGCCTAACTATAAACAAGGAAGCCATCATAGATGCATTAAATAATTAAATGGGCTAAGACAGAGCAAGCTAAGTAGGTTAAAAGTCACTAGGTAATGGGAGCACGAGTCTGCAAGCCAAAGGCTAAGCTAACTCATGTCATCCCATTAAAACAAACTAGGATTCACTACAGTAGTGGGTTGGTAGCTGTCTGTTAGGGTGGTGACTGCAGGTATGGTGAATGTGCTGCATGTAGGAGTGTCTGAGGTTCTGGTGTCTGCAGGTATGGTGACTGGTGTAGATGTCTGAGGGTCTGCCGGTGTGGTGTCTGTGGGTAGGATAGGTATGGTGGCTGGTTAAGTTAATGTTGGTGTGGTGCCTGTAGTTGTGCATGGTGTTGTGTCTGTCAAGTTGGAGTTGGAGGTAGTGTCAGGGCCAGTTGTGACTGTAGATGTGTCTTCAGGTGTATGTTGTTTGTGTGCATGCCTGTGGTGTGTCATGTGGTGCTTGTGTTCATGTGCGCTTCCCATGCCTGTTGCGGTGGACGATAACAAATCTGTCTGTGTGCTTTGGCTGGGTTGGGGAAGGGGGGATTTGGACTGGGAAGGGAAGGTGGAGGTGGATGGGAGACAAGTTTGGAGGCCAGAGCCTGAAAAGATCTCTGTAGGTAGTCATTGCACTGTGAATGCCCCCTGGGAATGCATTGCTCTGTTGGATCTAGCTTGCCAGTCCCTGAATTATATTCATGATGGTGGACTGACCCACAGAAATTGACCCCAGGAGGTCAGTAGCCTCCTCACTGAGGTCAGCAGTGCAAACAGTGGCTGGGGAAGAGGTGTCTAGGGCAAAGGAGACTCCAAACCTCTCAGTGATTGGGCACAGCTAACTTGGTGAGGAGCTACAGGGTGAGTGGTGATAGAAGTGGGGGTGGCAGACAGAGATGGTACTGGGGGGTCCCCGATGGCTCCACCACCACTAGGGAGTGTCCACTGGAGGAGGATTCTGAAGATGAAGTGGAAGATCTGGTCTCCCCGTGGCACTCCCCTCATCCTCCAGGCCACTGAATCCTTCGATTTCTGATGTGTCTTGACATGTGTCTTCCAGTGGCCAGAAGCTTCATCACTCGGCTGTGCCTCTTTTCTTTTTCCTGCCGGTGCTGATGCTGAAAACATAAAGTGAAGTAGGGTCAGGACATTATAATGGAGATGTACAAAACATATCCTAAGAACAACTGACCCCCGTAGGAAGTGGCCGAAAAATGTCAAAATCTTGTAAAAACACAAAGCAACGCATGAGTATCACATTCACTAGGAGAACACACTATCAGAGCTACTTATTTGAAAATCACAGTAGCACAAATTATCTAGAACAACCATACTAACTAAACCATACCTAGGTGACCTATCTACCAATAATGAGTGTCATATACTGCAATACAAAAAGAAGCAGTGGACATGCAATGTATTCCCGTTGCCAAGGTAGCTAAAGAAGATCCAATGCCATCCTCACTAAGACCTTGCCCTGAAAACCATTTATCAAACCATTACATACATTCCCAAGTAAAGGCAGGAAACCCTGGTATGAGCAAGCCATACCTACATCAAGTGACTTTGGATAATCCAAATCACCATGGACACATACCATCATATGACATATCAACATGTAAAAACTGTCCAATGCAATAAGAGAAAATTAGCCTTGGTCTATGTATCACATTATTAACAGCATTGTGCAGGACGAGGGAGACAGAGCCTGCTATCATTAAATGGAATACACCTAATGTCAGCAGAATGAAAAGCAACATCAGAACACACAAATCAGACATGGTAAGCATGGCATCCTTCAGTGGCGTTAACCCTGACTCAATACATCAGTAAGATAGACATGGTTGGAACACAATCCATGAAGGGAAGCCTCACTCAGTAGGGACACATCCCAAACTATACACAGGTGTATTAGAGCCAGCACAACAGCCCCATCGATGTCAAAATTCAAACATAACATGGCCAAAAACCCTGGCCTCATGTGTTAGAATATTCATAGATATAGCAGGGACATATTACAATATGCAATCAGATAGGTATGAACATCGAGGGTAGTATACACATGGGCCCTCATAATAACAATGGCGGTAAAAAACGCGTACCGTCTCAGCGACGGTCGCCAAAAGACCATCACCACAGCTACTATCCATCTGCCATATTATGACCACAGCTGGATTTCTGCCACAAGAAGGCGGGAAATCCAGCTGTGGCCATACTGGCAGATGGCAGTAAGGCGGCGTTGCTACCACCATCAGCGCCACGTAAGTAGACTGTGACCAACGGTATTATGGCAAATAATACGGCCTGGCGATGTGCTGCTGGCAGACGCTGCTGGCGGTGGCAGCGCCCCGCCCCGTCTCCTGCAGGAAGACCCCCTTGATCCAGGTAAGTTGGGTCTCTGACAAGGGAGGGGGTGGGGGTGTTGTGTGTGTGTGCATGTATGTGTAAGTGTGTGAGTGAATGCGGGTGTGTGTTTAGTGTTGATTGTGTGCTTGTATGAATGTGTGTGTGTGCGTGTATGTATGGAAGTGTGAGTGTGTGTATGTATGGAAGTGTGAGTGCATGTATGTATGGAAGTGTGAGTGCATGTATGTATGGAAATCAGAATGCATGTCTGCATGTATGTTTTGATGTGTGTGCGGATGTGTACGCGTGAATGGATGAATGCATGCATGTATGTATGTGTGAATGAGTTTGTGTCTGCGTGTGTGTGTGGCATTGTTGTAGGGGGTGGGGGAGGTGTTTGGAGAGGTATGGGGTAGGGGTCTCCTATTAGTGACAGGGAAGGAATTCCCTGTCACTGATAGGGCCTACCGCCATGGCTTTCGTGATGTAAAACCATGGCGGTAGGCATGGTCATAATACCACCAACGGGACAATGGCAGTCGCAGGGCACGAGATGGTTATCTCCAGCCCGGTGGCTGCTACCGCCATGGCAGTCGGAGTGGTACATTGGCGGGTTGGCTGAGTGTGGCGGTAACTAACGCCAGCCTGTTGGTGGTACTATTGCCTTTCCCATTTCTGCATCACACACTCACCTAAACATGTCCAATGACACATAATAGTGGACAGTGTGCTGAAACCTACTCACCTTCCTAATGTCACATTAGGGACGATCTACCTGTCTGGGGAGTTACAACTGATCACATTAAGACAATACACATTCAAAAATTAGCCACGCTGTAGTATAGGGCTGAGGAGAATTCATGGTATGTATCAGGTCCAGAGCCCAAATGGATGTGCACACATGGTATCAATGCATGACCTAAGTACACAAGTGTGGGCACAGAACAACTGTGACACATGACACTTCCCACATACTCAGATGTAGCATTCAGTCCCTCACTCATTCACCTGGCAAGCGGTTAATATGAGTCAGAACTAAACTTTTGGCTGCTGTGCTTCCTTCAAAAGCCACCCAACTCATGGTAGGCCACCGCCAATATGAGGGCCATTACGGGAGTCATGTCCTGATGGGTACCCCATCCTCATTGGAAGGACAGCCCCAGCTAAGCCTCTGCGTTCACCCAGGCCCAGCATCTCAGGTCCTCCCACTTCTTCCGACGGTGGGTGCTCAGCCAGCTGTTGACCCCCAGAGTCCACATCTTTTTGGTGATAGCACACCAAATCCCCCCCTTCTGATGGGCGTTGTCCTGCAGGGATGCAGAATAAAATCATGTTCACAAGTCCCACACAAGAACATCAAGTGTCATATTCTATTAATGCAAAAAGTCAATGCAAATATGTCCCAAAATAACCTGCCCACCTGTGGCACGTAGTAGTCATTGGATAGAGGGAAATCACTGTACACACTCACCATAAGGGTGCCCATCACACACCTTAGCTACACATATGTATCATTTCCATAGTAGGTCAGAGAACACTTATTGAAGGCTTTACATGTTGTCTCTGAACTCTAAATCTGTTACCTCATGTAGTTACATACACAGTAACTCTACCATGTATGCACACTGATAGCACCTACAGGGAATAAATGACAGAATCTAACTTGTAACCTATATGCTGGAGCAGGACTATCTAATGTTGGAGGTGAGCTACTGAAACAGATGTACACATTATGCTATTACCTGCTCCTCCGGTGTACCATAGAGCTGTCCACAAACTTCTCTGGGTCTTCTTGTGAGAAGGCAGGGGCCCTTTCACCTGTAGGACGTGGCATGCTTGCTCCCAGAGGCAGTACACAGCAGCTCATGTCGTGGAGGTCTTGCTGGCAGCAGTGTCAGGAGTCAAGTGAGAGATTCAGCAAGAGATGGCGGTCACATCTGCCACTTGTGAGACCATCACCACCGGCAGACATGGCCATTAGCCCAGGACTACCGTAGGCAGCAATGTTATCCACTGGTAACGTCTGCTGGGTTAGCAGTCACCTACCGCCATCATGACTACCGATGGCCGTCATAGTTGTGTCCCATTGTTCAGTGGAGCAGGTCACGCAGTTGCCATTTTAATGGCTTTATAGGTTAGGAAAATAGATTTTTTTGGTGCGTCACAATGTTGAAAACAGTACCACATCCAACACATTTGTATTGGCCTCGACTGCAAATATGTGTATTTACGGATAGATGGGTCATGTTGTTATGTTGGCATGCTAATCGAGGGGGGTACTGTCACAACCCTTTTGGCCATAACAGACGTGTTTTGGGTAATTGACCACAGCCAATGTCTGATGTCAATTTTACATACTGTCGCTATGGGATGATGTCAGGGATATATCTATTTATTTGCACAATGTTAAGAAATGTCAATATGGTGCCACTGATTCCACAGGTATGTTGTGTGTGACATGTTTTCACTGTTTCAATTGGAATGTCAATGTTTTTATGTGACACGTGTATTGTCACGTACAAATGACACAATGATTGATTGAAATACCTTCCTATTCCCTCTCACATAGTTTTCATGGAATAAGATGAGTGAGACAACCTTTTCTGAACCGTCCACTGGCAGATTTGCAGATGATTGAGAATCGTCATGTGTTACACACTTACCACCTGGATTGGCAAACATTCAAGGATCTCTGTCATCAGTTGGAGCCAGATCTAGTGTCTGCAATCAGTCATCCAAATAGCATACAATACATTGTGCAAGTCATTTCTGTGCTGCATTTTGCTAAAGGTTCTTTCCAAAATACAGTGACATTAACTGCTAAGATGTCCCAGCCTATGTTCAGTCTTGGCTTAAAGGATGTACTATCTGCATTGTTAAAACACCTGGACAGCTAAATCAGTTTTCCTAAACTTGAGGATTTGGCCCATGTGAAGGGAGAGTTCTATGGATTTACACAAATCCCACATGTAGTGGGATCCATAGATGGTACCCATGTAGCCTTTATTCCTCCAAATGGCAATGAACAGGTCTATCGGAACAGGAAAAACTTTCATTCCATAAATGCCAAGGTAGTTTTTTTAGCAGACCTCTACATCTCCCAGGTATGTTCTCTGTACCCTGGGACAGTCCATGATACCTTCATCATGTGGAACAACGCTATTTCCCAGCTGATGACACAACTGTACCCAAAGAGGGCCTGGCTGCTTGGTGAGTCACATATGTCATGTGTGTTAGTATGCTATGTCTACTGCCACATGTGATGATGCCCTGAACTTATGTTTCTACCTATGTTACATTCCCTTACAGGCGATTCTGCAGACCCAAACCATCTCAGGTTGTTGACACTTGCGAGGGACCCAACCACCACGAGAGGGGAAGACCACTTTAACAAGGCTCATGGAAGGATAAGGTATTTGTGTAGTGGGCTTTTTGGCTCTTGAAGGCAAGATATTGCAGCATTGATAATTCTGGTGGAGTCCTCCTCTACACACTTGCTAAAGTGTGTCAAATCATTGTGGCCTGCTGCATGCTCCACAACCTTGCCCTGAGGTGACATATGCCATACATCCCAGATGAGGGGAGCCAGCAGTGCCACCAGGTGAGATTGCAGAAATGCCAAGTGAGGATGACAGTGATGTGGATGAAGGTAGAGACATGCAGGTCGATCTCATCAATCAGTACTTCACCTGAGTGTGAGTATGTAATGATCTATCATTTCACTGATCCCTAGGAGTACTATGGGGATCGTGGTTGTATGTGAAGGGTCTCTGTGTGATCATCTGACAGGTCATTTGATGCTTTGCAGTATGCAGCAAAAGTTGTCTAGGTTTTACTGACTTCCACTTGTGACTTTCCTGAGGAACACCTTAGTTGGGGCATTGCAAAGCACAGTCTGAGTTAACTAACAAATTGTATTGGAAACTTGTAGGTCATGTAATCCTTCACCTAGCTAACAATCTTGTATTACACTTTTATCCTTCCAGGTCTCTTCACTATGCCATCCTCATGTGGACACATCACAGTTGTGTGATTGGAAGGTGAATGGAGCTGGTCTGACGTGTGAAATGGGCATGGGTTGATGCAGGTACTGTTTTAAAACTAATTGGGGATTATGAGTTCCATGTCCAGGCTGCCAGAACAGTGGGAGGGCAGAGGCCTGTGCTACACAATGGACTTTTTTGCCATGGTAAGTGGGTATAATAGTGTCATTTTTATGGTTTTGTGTCCCTGTCACATGTAATCCAGTGCAAACCATTCCCTATACCTTAACATTGTGATGACAATTATTCTGTATGACTGGTATGTAGCTGTTATTAAGTTCCCTCATTGCAGGTCACAGTGCCTGTGCCACAACACTGAAATAGGTGTGTGACAAGCATACAGATGTCTGGCTATTGTAAGTTGAACACTGTAGTGAATCCTAGTTTGCTTTAATGGGATAACAGGAGTTAGCTTAGCCTTTGGCTTGAAGACTCGTGCCCCCGTCACCTATTGACTTTTAACCTACTTAGCTTGCTCTGTCTTAACCCATTTATGAAATTAATTCTTTTAAGGTGGCTACCTTGTTTATAGTTAGGCCATTTGTTTAAGTTTATGTTATCAATGCCACTGCGCTAAGGCGTCAAATCAAGCGACAAAGACAAACAAACTGTAGGTGTTCACATTAGGTACTTTTCCTCTTCACGCCTTTGAGGGAAGTGTTTATATTAATTACCGTCCCAAGCATGCTGTGCTATCTATTGTTTGGGAACAACCTATGTCAGGGGTCCAAGTATATCTGTATAAAAACACCTCACTTTAAACAGGTAATCAGAGAGATTCTGACCAGATACCATCGCTGCTATCGATGCTGCACGTCGCCTTGACGCTGACCTGGACTTTGTGTTCCTATGAAGCCTGAGCTAGAGACCTAATTCCAAGGTAACAAGGGTTGGGGGCTTTTCTCAGGGACATGGCATTGGCAGATTAGGTTTAACATACCCAGCTCTCCTTTAGGTAGAAGGTTAGGTCTGACAGAATAGGGTAATAGGACATATTATACACTCTATGGGCCAGATGTAGCAAAACTAGATTTTGCGACTCGGAAATTGCGGCTCGGTGCGACTCGCAATTTCCGAGTCGCAAAACCATATTTAGAATGGTGTCTCAGACACCTTCTGCGAGCCGCTATGGAGTTGCAAAGACCCACCTCATTAATATTAATGAGGTGGGTCGCATTTTGCGACCCCATAGCGAATCCCTGCACTCACAGGGATGGTGGACTGCTGAAGTCAGCAGACCTCCATGTCTGTGACTGCTTTTTAAATAAAGCAATTTTGTTTTCTTCATTTTGCAGCCCGTTTTCCTCTGTTTAACCACAACACTCCCTGAGATGTCATACTCTTGAGTCCATGCATAAGGGCTGCCACAAATCACCTTTAACTGTTTGGGGTTTTGGTGAGGTACTGCTAGTGAGCGGGAAGGGTTGGGACTGCAGTTGCGACTTTATGTAGGCTAGGCATAGTCACCTACAAACATAAGTACTGTCATCCTTAACGCCGCATGCTTGCCTAGAGCAAGAGTCTAATGTTTGACAAGACCTCTAACTAGGGACTGCAGTAATTTTCTCTGTCTGTATAATGGTGTATGTTATTTCGGCAGGCATGGTGTAGGAATGTGACAAATGTGAAGCTGATGACACTTTCAACCATTCTATTGGTCCATTCAGTCTGACACATCCTGACATGTCCATGACTTCAGTGAACGGTGGGATGGCACTAACATATACTTGAGCAAAGGTAGATATATATTTTTGGACAGACGTGACTATGACAGGCCTGACAATTATGCTGCCTGGGCATTTGTGTTGTTAGGGATCCTCGGCATGGCATCATCTGTGATATGTCCCTCTAGACATCACTTTCTTATGTTTGAATCACAAACATGTAACACATCCACTAACATTGGTGAAAAAATCTCAGTGGCAGGTAGACCTGTTGAAGATGCAAACCAGACTGTTCTTAGTTTATCATGACATGTGCCACCCTTTTCTAACAGTTATGGTTTTGGCCATGTACAGGTTGGCCTTGTTTGATGCCCTTATGTGACAGGCACTTCAACTTTGGGGTTTCTGTGGATTTTATTTCAGGTCACCTCCTACAGGATGTCTGGGTATCTTGGCACTTGTTGTCTGTTCATAGACCCATGCATTGTCATGTGGACACTGATGTGGACATCAGATTTGGATTGACCATTCTACCTGGCTATATGGGACAGGTTACACCAGGCATAACACACTGCATAAATATAAGATTCCCCCAGGTGAGTATAGTTCTATGGGTGATGGGAGTTAGATTGGCCAGAGTATCTGTGGGCATAGTAATAGCAGGGTGTTAGTAGTATTCCAGTGGCAGCTGTCCTTAGCATTCCTGTCATTAGGGGCCAGATGTAGCAAGCAGTTTTGCCCAGTCTATGGGAAAATGTGTTCGTACATATGGCCCTAGGTGTCCCATGCCCACAGACTATACAATTATCACCCCCCCCGGTGAGTACAGTTCTATGGGTGATGGGTGGTAGAAGGGACACAGTTGCAGAGGACACAGTTATAGCAGTGTGTAGTGGCAACTGTCCATTGCATTGTTGTCATTAACTGTCCTATACCCACAGTGTATACTGATAAGAACCATTCATTTGAGCATTCTCCATTTTAACTTTCTAAGCACGGCAATTACAAATTAGCACACATTTGGGGTTTTGGTTATGGTGAACCAGTATCTCCTGGGAGTTGTAGTGCCATCAGTCCTTGTAATACCTACACCACACCCATATACTGTGCCCCCAGGTGAGTTATCTCCACATGTGAGATGACAGACAAGAGTTTTTGGACAGTTGTACACATGGTCGGTGAGTGGTGTGACAGTGAAGTTGGCAAAAGGTGATCAGTGAGCATGCATTCAAATACATTTAGGTGTATGGACATTGTTTGGTGTATGGACTTACCTGACTCCACTCCTCCAGGTATTCCTGTCAGTCCCACAGGATGCAGGATGTCCAAGACCTTCTGCTCCCATACTGTGAACTGTGGGGAGGAGGTGACCTCCGCCAGTCTGGTGTACCTCCAGCTGGTGCCTTGACACCATGTAACTTACCTTTCTCCTGAGGTCATTCCACCTCCTCCTGATGTCTTCCCTTGTGCACGTGTAGCTGCTTCAGAATTGACCCTGTTGACTATCCATTGCCACATTTCAATTTTCCTACCGATAGTGTTCTGCTGGATTTGTGCTCCAAATAGTTGTGGCTCTACTCTGAGAATTTCATCCACCATGACTCTTAACTCGTCATCTGTGAAACGGGGCTGTTTTTGTCGTGACATGATGGGGTGATAGAAGACAAATGTTAAGAGATGTGGTATAGGTGCAGTGTGGTGAGGGGCTAATGGCCATGACTTGGGGTATAGTGATGGTATTGTGTGTGTTGAGTTGAGTGTATTGTGCGGCTATGGGATATGTGGTTGTGAAAGTTGGCGATTCTTTGTTTTGGGTATTGTTTTTTGCCTCTATCTGTCAGTGTGTGGCATAGTAGTTGCAAAGGAGTGTGGTTTGTGAAGGAGTGTGTTATATTATGTGGTTTGTAGGTGTCTCAGGTGTGTGTATATTTGTCAGCTGTGGTGTTTTTGAATCCTTCATATGTTGTGTTGTGTTGTATGGCAATGACTGCAGACCACTGTGATTTGAACAGCTATTGGAAGACCAGCATTGAAGAACCACCATTGTGATTTGTAACTCATAATAGGTTCAGTGGTTGGTTGACGGGTTGGCGGTGCAATAGGTTGGACCACCTATTTCCTGCCCTCCTGATTCCTGGCCGTGATGTTTTTTTTACTGCGTTTTTGCTGTCCTGGCTGTGTAACTCTTAATACGAAGGTCTGTGTGACCACCAACATGGAGGTGTTTTGGCCTCTGCTACCATGGCGGTCCGGTGGTCAGACCGCCAAACTTGTAATGAGGCCCTAAATCTGCAAAGTGATTTACATAAGTGCAGGATTGCATAAAGTTTTCAATGACACTTTATTGCCAAGGCTGCCATGTGCTATAATGTGCCAAAAAACTGAATTATCTTTATTTTTAGAAGCTGCTGAAAGACCAGGTCAATTAGCATCTGTTGGACCTGGCCTTTTTGACAGGGTCATCCCCAAACTTTTTGCCTCCTTCCTCCTATTTTTTCTGACCTGTTCTGTTGGCTTTTGAACTATGGGCACTTTACCACTGCTAACCAGCGCTAAAGTGCATATGCTCTCGGTGTAAATTGTAGTGTTGATTGGTTTATCCATGATTTGCTATTTGATTTACTTGTAAGACCCTAGTAGAGTGCACTATATGTGCCTAGGACCTGAAGATTAAATGCTACTAGTGGGCCTGCAGCACTGGTTGTGCCACCCACTTAATTAGCCCCTTAACCTTGTCTCAGGCCTGCCATTGCAAGGTCTGTGTGTGCAGTTTCACTGCCACTTCGACTTGGCATTTAAAAGTACTTGCCAAGCCTAAAACTCCCCTTTTTCTACATATAAGTCACCATAATGTGTGCCCTAGCTAACCCCTAGAGCAGGGTGCTGTGTGGGTAAAAGGCAGGACATGTACCTGTGTAGTTATATGTCCTGGTAGTGTAAAACTCCTAACTTCGTTTTTTACACTACTGTGAGGCCTGCTCCCTTCATAGGCTAACATTGGAGCTGCCCTCATACATTGTTGGAGTGGTAGCTGCTGATCTGAAAGGAGTAGGAAGGTCATATTTAGTATGGCCAGAAAAGTAATACAAAATCCTGCTGACTGGTGAAGTTGGATTTAATATTACTATTCTAGAAATGCCACTTTTAGAAAGTGAGCATTTCTTTGCACTTAACTCTTTCTGTGCCTTACAATCCATGTCTGGCTGGGTTTAGTTGACAGCTCCTTGTGCATTCACTCAGACACACCCCAAACACAGGGTACTCAGCCTCACTTGCATACATGTGCATTTTGAATGGGTCTTCCTGGGCTGGGAGGGTGGAGGGCCTGCCCTCCCACAAACGACTGCCACACCCCCTACTGGGACCCTGGCAGACAGGATTGAACTGAAAGGGGACCTGGAGCACTTCTTAGCCACTCTTTGAAGTCTCCCCCACTTCAAAGACACATTTTAGTATAAAACAGGGCCTCTGCCTACCACCTCAGACACTTGCTGGAGAAGAAACCTGAACCAGAACCTGCATCCTGCCAAGAAGATCTGCCTGGCTGCTCAAAGGACTCACCTGACTGCTTTCTACAAAGGACTGCTGCCTTGCTGTTGGCCTGCTGCCTTGCTGAACTCTTGTCTTGCTGCAAAAGTGCTCTCCAAGGACTTGGATAGAGCTTGCCTCCTGTTTCCTGAAGTCTCAGGACCAAAAAGACTTCTCTTTTTCAACTGGACTCCTTGTGCGCCGAAAAATCCGAAGCACAGCTTGCTCCGCGGTGAAAAATTCACTGCACGCCGATCCGGAAAGACGCCGCTCAACGCGACGCCTGTGGGGCAACCGGAACTTCGACGCACGGCCTCGTCTGGACAAGGCTGTCTGACTTCCAGAGAGGAAATCTACGCGACGCCTGCCGTGAGGAAGAAAATTCCACGCACAGCCCACCGGAAAACGCGCAGCCAGATAACAAGCCTAGGATTCCATGCACAGACCCTGGGACATCTGGTAATCCCACGACCCACAGAAGGAGACGGTCCGCGTGCCGGAAAATTACGCACGTCTTCCCTGAATGAAAAATAACGACGCATGTCCGTGTGTGAAGGGGCGAAACCGACGCACACACCATTTTTCTTCCCGTAGAACAATGCAAGTCTCCCCGCGTGGAAAATAACAACGCAAGTCTGTGTGTGAAGGGGCGTAACTGACGCACACACCATTTTTCCACGCATCTCCTCCTCTGCGGCCCTCTGCGGCGATTTTCCACTCCAAACCAGGTACTTTGTGATTGAAAGAGACTTTGTTTGCTTTTTAAAGACTTAAGAGACTTTTTATCACTTTTCAGTGATATCTTTACAAATTCATATTGCATCTTTGATCGTTTTGACCTGCAAATACCCAGATAAATATTAGATATTTTTCTAAACATTGTGTGGTTTATTTTTGTGGTGCTATATTGTGTTATTGTATGATTTATTGCACAAATAATTTACACATTGCCTTCTAAGTTAAGCCTGACTGCTCAGTGCCAAGCTACCAGAGGGTGGGCACAGGATAATTTGGATTGTGTGTGACTTATCCTGACTAGAGTGAGGGTTCTTGCTTGGACAGAGGGTAACCTGACTGCCAACCAAAAACCCAATTTCTAACAGCATCATTCCAATTCATCCTGCTAATGTCCAAAATGAGTATGTATGTTTATCTGGCTTCTCTGATTTTACACGGATTACAAGATTTGATAGCTGCAACCCACAGAAAGTCTGACTTACAGCATTCACTTGTGTACCACAGTATTGCTGAAGTTGATATTAGAAGAGATGGTTCAGCAGCCATTGTACAGAGCTCTTTTAATAACTTAAGCAATGATAAATAGGGATATGATGTCCAGAGTAGTCAGTGTATGGGGGTAAAATAGTATGAAACAAATGATAAGTTTGATTGAAGAGGTTTTCAATTAATAGACCTTCTTTTGTTCCCCAATGATAGACATAAGTATATGATGAGCAATCTGAAAACATATTCTCACCTACTGTTAAGTAAAGAGAATTGTGGTCGCTACCCATTTTAGGTATGACCTTAAAATTGTCAAATTTGTGCTACAAATCATTATCCACAATAATATACTATATTTTACTGGTTTAATCTTCTCTGGAATACATGTATGACCTAGTCACTTGAGAAATAGAATGGCCACTGCATGCATGTATTCTATAGGAAGGGTCATGTAGGCAAGCTGAATAGCTGCTTGTGGCCAGGACTTAATGAGATCTGTATCCAAACATTGTCTGCCCTTTCTTTGTCCTTTGGATCAGTGATAGTATCCATGAAACCAGTGGTTCACAGGTGATGTTAAAGTTGCCAGCAAGCAGAAAAGATGGTCTGGCTTTGATGTTTGGAGGACTCTTTATCTGTAGGTGTAGTACAATTGTGGATATTAAATAGATTTACTGTAGTCATTATGTCCTTGAACGTTTCTGTTTAGACCAATAGTGTTGAGAGCATCAATCTAGACCAATAATATCAGGAAAGTCATTCTGTATTTTTTTAAATACCTAGATTAGAGCTATTTAACCCCAATTAAGAGGTTAGTAGATTGGTGGCCTGATTTAGCTAAGACCAATATACTAGTGTCATCACCCATCTTTCCTGAAGCATGACAGTATGGTGCATTTCATTGAACATGCCCATGATGCATCAACCAGTTTGTCATGAAGATTTGCACCATTACAGGACAACACTTGTAGGGAGTCAAATCCCCGGTGTTCAAAGGCCCCACCTCTATGCCAACTGAAATATTCATAACATCTGTCCTTGCAGGAGAATTGGAATTTGCAGGAACAGACACAGATGATATGACTACAAACCCAGCAACTTTTGTGCTCCCTCCCAGCAGGATCAGTTTTCTGCTCCCACTGGGTGGGAGCACATTAGACAATATGTCTGCGCTCTCATGTGCAGGGAAATCACAATGTCCCAGGATTTGGTGTCCATGGAAAACTATGAATAAGCCTGGCCTGGGGGATGGGGTACATGGGGCCATGGTATGGCTCAGGGAGAGGGGTGCACACACCTTCCTTCAGTTTCCTACAAGGGCCCTACGGGACTGGGTCCCTGCAGTCTCAACAAGTCTCAGGGATGACGCTGCATTCCAACTTCCCTCTGTTGAGTTTATCATCCCCAGGATATGGGCAATCTGGTCCACTTTGAGGCTCAGGGAAGGAGGGGCTGCTCACCCCATCCTATTAGTAAACAGATTTGGCTTTGAAGGATGAGGTGCCCAGGGCCTGTTAGAGGCTCTGGGAGGGATGCCTTCCTCAAAAAAATATATAATTGCCTTCCCTCCCAGGCCCTAGCCCACCCAAGGGAGTTTTAATTTTAAAGGTGGTAGACCTCAATTTTTTATTCAGACCCACAAATCCCATGCGGATCTGTACCACCTATAACAAAATGCAGTTTTTGGTCCTCAGGTTCATTTGGGACACCCCCACCTGACCTATGCCTAGTGTTAGGATTTGGAAACTCAGTCATTTTCTCACCTGTGCCTTTTGCGATCTTTCCCACCCTGGGTCATTTATCCATGTTGTCAAGGATTGGTAAAACCGTCACACAATGGCTCCACTTAAAATGGTGCCATGTCCTTTCCCCATGTCATATTTCCCTTCTTTTGCTCCCTCCCATACCAATAGCTTTTTCATTTAAACTTTGCCACAGGGTATTAAATCTTGTGAACTCTTGTGAGAATTTGCAATATTTCAGATGCCTCATGTGACCCATTGCCACCTTGGCTGAAGTGAGCATAAATACCCTGTGCTAGCCACAAGGCCGACCTTGGCTTTGATAACTGCAGCTGAGGAGAAGTCTACCACACTCACCGCTACTCACCAGACACTGAAGAAGTCTTTGAAACCACAGAAACTCTACTGTCTGATGCCCCAAGAAATAAACAAAAAAATAATGTTAGGTTTCAAGTCACAGTGCGTCATTCCGACCCCGGCGGGCGGCGGGCGGAGTCCGCCATAAGACCGTACCGCTGTCAAATGACCGCGGCGGTCATTTTGACTTTCCCGCTGGGCAGGCGGGAGACCGCCAAAAGGCCGCCCGCCCGCCCAGCGGGAAAGCCCCAGCAACGATGAAGCCGGCACTGAATGGAGCCGGCGGAGTTGCTGATGTGCGACGGGTGCAGTTGCACCCGTCGCGATTTTCAGTGTCTGCTTTGCAGACACTGAAAACCTTAATGGGGCCAGTGGCATGGGCACTGCAGGGGCCCCCAGGGGCCCCACGACACCCGTTCCCGCCAGCCTCTTCCTGGCGGTGTAAGGGGGTCGGAATCCCCATGGCGGCGCTGCTTGCAGCGCCGCCGTGGAGGATTCCCTGGGGCAGGGGAAAACCGGCGGGAAACCGCCGGTTTCCCTTTTCTGACCGCGGCTTTACCGCCGCGGTCAGAATTGCCCCTGAAGCACCGCCAGCCTGTTGGCGGTGCTTCCTCCGTCCCCGGTCCTGGCGGTCCATGACCGCCAGGGTCGGAATGACCCCCACAGATTGTTTGAGGCTGCCAAAAAACTGGTTAGTGCACTAAGGCTAGGAAAATATTATATTGCACATTGACAGTGAAAAAGTTTTGGAAACAGCTACTAGAGGGAATAACTGCTATTGGAGAACTCCACAAACAGTTTAGAAGTATAAAGATCTTGGACTACTGGAATATGAAGCCAGTAAACCAGAGTGGAACTTCATTGAATAGAGCTTGGGCCTTAGGTTATGTAGTCAACAATCTATGAGGCAGATTTTTTAAATGTGGCGCTGCACTCAGTGGCCACCTTAGAGCTGCCTTAGCGTAAAAAAAAAAACATGACGCTAAGGCATTGCTAATGTGGTGCTAGGCCCTCTTAAATCTGGGTCTATGTTCTTAGTGATTTGCCAGAACTATCTGTACAGAACCAGTTATAGGCCTTTATTATGACTTCGGTTGTCAAATCAGTTGACCACCGAAGTCACACCCGCCATGAGACCACCAGTGATGGTGGTGTTGAGAACACCATATTATGACTCCTGGCAGCTCTCCACCATAAATTGGGTGGAGAGCAGCCTGCAGCCATACTGGCAGTCAGCAGTCTAGTGGAGGTTGCTCCGCTGGCACCACCATGTTATCAAAACACCGCCCGCCATATTACAACTTTGTAATGGACATGGCAGTGTTGTGGTGACAGGGCGGTGCCGTTCCCTCCCAGATGATTAGCAGGTAAGGTGATCGACCGACAGAGGAGGGGGGTGTTGAGTGTTGTGTGTGTGAATGGGTGTGTGTGTGTGTGAATAGAGGGGGGGCTGGGGGGTGTTGTGTGTGTCTGTGTGCTTGTGTGAATGTGTGTATGCAGGGGATGGGAGGAGTGTTGTGGCGATGTGTGCATGTGTGTTGGAATAAGTGAGCGTGGATGTGTGTGTGTATGTATGTATGTGTGGATGTGTGCATGTATGTCTGTATGTGTGGTGCGTGTGTGGATCAGGGGTCAGTACGGGGATTGGGAGAGGGGTCAGTATGGGGATGGGTGGTCCGTACAAGGATCAGGGGAGGCGGGATCAGTACCGTGAGCAGAGGAGGGAGGTCAGTACAGGGATCGGGGAGGGGGTTAGTATGGGAATGAGAGGGCTGGTGGTCAGTATGGGGATCGGGGGGCATCACTCCTTGGGTAGTGGGAGGCTCCTGATGGGGTTGGGGATGGTGGGGCTTCTCCTACAGGGGGGGGGGTTGGGAAGTCCTGTATTGGCGACAGCAATTAGTATTCCTGTCGCCAGTGCCCTTACCGCCAGGGATTTTGTGACAGACTGCCGTCACGGAATCCCTGGTGGTAAGGATACTCATTATACTGCGGGTGGTGTTAAGTGGAGCGACGGGCTGAAGGTGGTCAGCCTTCGGCCTGGCGGTCCCACCCCTCAGTGGTACAGGCAGTGAACTGGCTGCAATGCAGCCAGTTCACTGCAAAGGTCATTATTTGGCAGTCCTGCACCGCTACACTGTTGGCAGTCTGGCCGCCACCGCTGGTGCGGCAGGTCAGGACCGCCAGGGTCATAATGACCACCATAGGATTGACAGACAAATAAGACCTTAAGAGTAGAGCAAGTTAAGTTAACTTGTGTAATCCCAAAGCTCTTAATGTATTTGGTAATATTCTTATTGTGATTGATTACCATGTATCAAAAGGGATTCCCTTATGTTTATATCCAGAATATAAAGACAGAAGTGCACTTCCCATTTAGAACAATGAACTAATGTATCCCAGAAGACTGGTCCTTCCCTGAGTCCGTGAGAGACACTGATGACAGAATCTCTTTCTTTCTCCCTCTCCATTCCCAAAACTCTCTTCTCCTGTGCAACAGTTGTCAGCTATCAGCTCATATTCCTTCATTAATGTGCTGGGAATTGTTTCAACAGGTTTGGACCGACTTTCCTCGCTCCTGCAGTGGTAGAAAAAATGATGGTGAGGGGGTTCAGCATAAAACCTCTGTTGTAGAAAACAATTTGGAAAATCAAATGGGGCATGGTCTAGAGATAAACTACCCGCTTTGCCTGATGCAGCCAAAACCAGCCTTTTTTTAAACAGTGCCTCAGATAAGCAGACAATCCATGGCTTCAATTAAAAGAAATAGTGGTCTCCCACTTTTTATAATAAACCCCCCAGGAGCGGTTCACAACCTAGATGGTCAGTGAAATGATGTTCTTTTGGGAATGGACATGCCCCACAGAGGTCTCAGGGTCTCCATCCCTGGGGCCATATTTTAGGGAAAGGGCTTGTGGACTGCCTCACCAAGCCTCCAAGAGACTCTTGAGACCACATCCGTCTGAGGTTGTATAGTATTGAGAAGAGGGTGGCATACAGCACTCCTCACTGAGCCATACTATGGCTCATGGACCCCATCCCTCAAGGTAGACTTAATCATGGGTCCCAAGGACCGCAAAACCCAGGACAGCATGCTTTCTCTGCCAGCAAGAGCTCTGGCAGGGAACTCTAATGTGCTTCAACCCAGTTGAAGCAGCTTTCTGCTACCCCTGGAGAGGCACATAAGTTTCTCAATGCCCATGCTCTCATGAACAAAGAAACACGGAATTGCTCCTGCCTGGCAGGAGAAAAGAAAAAGCTGTTCCTGTCATGCTAGCCCCCAATTTAGAAAAGGTTGGGGGGTGCCACAGATGAAAACACATTTTGCCGGCTCTTTCATGGTGCACATTGTTGCTTGCAGGACGCCAATGGGACCCTGGGCCCCCACCCCACAGCTCTCCACAAAAAATACAGATTTAGATTTCCCAGGTTGGAACAGGGGTTCATTGAAAATAAATTTAAATGAAATAAAAAACAATCAGCAGGAGCTATTGTTGTATTATTTACTGCTTCTGCATGGAGTGCCTTTAATACCCTGCAAGAGCTTCTCACTTACATTTTTAAGATCCCAGTGGTGCCTCTAGAAGGGGCAAGTGCACCACAAAGTAATTTTTCTTAATGTTGTGGGGGCTATTTGTATGGCTGCAGTTTGTGAGGGTGACACATGTTAAAACAAAGATTCAAAGACAATGTAGTTTCTTTTTAATGACTTTTTTTACAATCTTTGTTTATTAAATATTGCAATACAAATGAAATATACATTTGAGAAACATAATAGGTCTGCTTATATAATTTGATATGACCACTTCTTGATGAATACAATAGGCAAAGTTTTTATATTTTGGTGTTCTGAAAAGTAAGTCCGACCAACTTAAAATAGCACCCTTTCTGTTGTAGCATCACATAGTCAGCCTGCGAGGGTTCCCTACACTACACATGGCCACAGGCTCTGCACCCAACTGCAAGATAAGTACGGCCAAAGGCCATGCACTGCAAGGAGGTAGAGTGCTCACGCAATGTATGGGTGAATGCTGTGCCCATTGGGGGTTTAGGTGTAAGGCCTTTGTGGCTAAACCCACAGTGTGCACAGCCAAAGGGGGTATTGGATGCAAGCTCAGTCCAAATATAATAATCTTATTTTACGTTAAAAAAGCATAAAAAATTACTGAAAAAGACAAAAGTTAAAGTGACATTATAGTTAAGAACTGTAATAATATGTTACTTTACATTTAAAAACCTTCGAAATTATTGTAAAAAGCTAAGGTTAATGCCTCTCTAACCTTCAGTTTTTTCAGTGAATATCTAAGCGTTTTTGCACATGAAGTAACATATTATTACAATTCATAACTACGTCACCTCAACCTTTGTTTTTTCTCATGAATAGATAGATAGATAGATATTTTTTTTAAGTTATAGCAATTTACATTTTATTTAAGTTATTAGGTGTTCTATTGATTTTTTATTTTTTATTTTTTAATATTAGTTTAATGGTATGATTTTAGTTCAGTGTTAGTTTAATATATGTTTTTATATGTGTATAATATATGTCATTACATTTAATCAATCAATGTTTATATTTTTGTTTTAGTTATTATTGTATTTCTTTTTACAATATTAGTTTAATTAAATGTAAATATAGTTATCATTTTGAATATATTAATGTAAATATGTTTGTAGTCATTTGTTTTTAAGTACAGGTTGACAATATTTTTTGTCAATATTATTGTAAATTGATTTTGCTGTGGCTAATAACATGTCATCAACCTCTCTGCAGTGGAGCCTTCTAAGATCTCCACTAGAAGTCACACATCAGGGTAGCGAATGGATAACCTATTTACTACAAGAATGTCCCGGCACCATTGCAAAGGAAATCCAGTAGGCAATTGAATACAATGTGATATTAACAAAGTCCTCACGCACACTCTCTTCTATTAGCGTAGGCATAGTTTACCTTGTTCCTAAATCCTTTGCATGAATGAATGAATGTGTAGTGAACAGCAACTTTGCTCTTTGCTTCCTGTCTGCTCCAAATCTTTGTAATTCTGTGCCCACTTCATTGGGGATGTTTGGGAACATTGCTCTAGTGCAGTGGGTCCTAATCATGGTACTCCTGAGGGTCTGCAAGGCCTCTCCTGGGTGTCAATTGTTTTACAAAATTAAATAATGTTAAAATTAATAAATTAAAATATGTTATATCATTTGTTATATCATTTATAAAGCGCGTGGCTACCGACAGGCTTCCCAGGGCTAAAGGACCGCAAACCAAAGCAGACACAGAGAGAAACCAGCACCTAGAACAACCACGTTTTTAGGGACTTCCGGAAATTTTATTCATTGGTCATTGTACGAAGACCAGTGGGAAGGGTGTTCCACAGCTTGTCCCCTTGGTATGCCAGAGTGGCACCTCCCCATCTAGATTTTTTCATTCATAACATACAGAGAAATATGACACCTGTTCCAAATGTGATTGTAAATTAAAATAAACATTACAATATTTGAGCACTTGTTTTGTTGTACACATGCCTGTTTAGTATTGTTTTAAGGTTCAAATTATAGAAATTGCTTAGGCCGGGGGTCCCTGGATTCCAGTAATGATTCAGTGGTGGTCCACAACAGTCAAAAGATTAAGAGCTGCTGCTCTAGAGCTTGCTAGTGCCATGCTGAATAATATTTGAGGAACATTCTTAGTCAACCATTTAAGTTCTTAGAAGTGTAAGAAAGATCTCTGATACAAAAGTGCCAACATGTTTGTTTTAAGAATAGGTATATATGCTTTCAGTTAATGGAAGAAACATTTCCGATTGAAGGTACTGATTTAATTAGTATAAAAGTTTTATTTTTCACTTACTCATGACCCAAGACTGTCTAAATACCATTTAATGTAATATTTTTCCATGTGTTCGAATTCAAAATTGTAAATGTTTTATTCTTTTGCCACAATTAACAAGTAAGGTGTCACTTTATATGGGATTCATCGGGTAGGGGATAGAGGTGACAGCCTGAAAGATCTGTCATACAGGAGGAGATTTTAATCTCTTTTCTATTCAATTTTTTCATCGCCATGAATACTCAGAGAACGAAAGGCAGATGCAGAACTTATCCTTTCTAGATAGGTTTGAGAATACCTACAAAGATGAGTATTGTGACTAGAAAAGCAGCAAGCAGCAGGGGCTTAAGCAACAAAGGCAAAAGGCAGGGATCATCCGCTCCCGAGGATAGGCTAATGGAGGTAGGTTCCCTGCAAAGCTCCCCTTCGCAAAAAAGACATTTATACTTTTAAAAACGTTGTTATCAATGGGAACAGTGCAAAGCTGTAGATTGTGTCTTAGTTTACAGTTTAATGTGAAAGAATAAAATGTCAGATTGTGACAAAGAATGGATGCAGCAGGAAGAGTGACTCGGAATTCAGCTTGCCAATAGTGAAAGAGCAATTTTATGATTTGTAGTTTATACATTCGTTTTAGGGAACGAGCCTGCAATATTCACACATTCTTAAACCTAAAATAATAATTATTGCTTTGGAAAAATTTTGAATCTTCTTTCTAATTCATGTTCTCACAAATTGGGGGAGAGGATTTGACGCAAAACAACCATTTTTCTGCTATAAAATATTTTTGGCCAAAAACTACTAATAATTAGTCAAAATGGTTTAGGACCGAAAATATTATAGTTTTTGGGCAAATGCAAGGAAGAATCATCACAAGGCCAATCTATTTGCCCGAATGGTTAATCTTGATCAAATCGTTCATTCCAAGTCCACTAATACACTGTCAAGTGTCAATATACTGTAAAAATATCAAAATCACCAACATTTCTGCCATCATAAGACTTTAAAACTGGTACCTGAATCGTTGTTGCTGGCAGGCAGAGCAGGACACTAGCGAGACAGGCACATACATGTTTTGTTGGCACATGTAGTACATTTATTTATGCTTTCAGTTAATGTCATCGACCATACTAACGTGATCCACTTACTTAGGGGAGAACCGCTAGAAAAAACTACGTCATGCGCATGCACAAATAAAACAAAGAAGTTCTTTGTGATCTTCATCTTTTTGTATTTTAGAGATGGATTTTCCAAGAGAAAGTACCAGGGCTGGGGGCACAGTCAGATGGGAGTGGTTAACATGGTGACTCGTAATTATTAAAACCTGTGGGCTGAGTTTGCTCAGGAAGGATGTCTTGAAACAGAATGTCAACATCCTTTTGTGTGCTGGCATGGCCGACTCGAAAGCAGAGATGTGCCTGGGAGGTCAAGTGGAGGAGGGAACAGTATCTGCTGGAATTAGATCTAGGAGATACCAGAGGTGTGGAACATCTTGCAAAAAATGGCCTATTTCTAGCAATGGTACCCCATTTCGCTCAGCCACTACAAGGGTCTCCTGCACTTTTTTATCTTGCATGAGAGGCTTTCAAATGCAGATAGCACTTGCTGCCAGGATGATGATGATCTCTAATCAGCATAAATTCTACAATTTTATGTCAGAATTAATCTTATTCTGGGCAGACATTATTCTTTGTTTGGGAATCTCCACAGTGGCTGTACTGTAAGGATTTGGGCGTGTCTGATTTTTGTTTTTCTTTCAATGTTGATTTTGTAATTTGGTTGACTGGTTTACTTTTCATAGGTGTAGTTAGCACTCTTTTGGGGTGCTCTTGTGTTAATAAGCTCGAAGCATTATCACAAAATCTGAAGTCAGGCATAAATATCTTGGAAGATGAGTTGATGTAGTTTAGCTGAGGTCCAGCATTGTAGTAACTGAGTACATATCTGTTTGGTTTCATCCTGAAGCATGCACGTGCTGGCTAGCTATCCATGCATTCTTCAGCTTGGTGTTCAAAATCTGCGTTTGCTAGTGGTTCGAGCAGACTTTTAGTTTTGCAATGCCCATGGTGTAGGAGTATGGCGGGCCTGCCTCTCTGAGAGTATTGGTTGGTTTAAGGATGCATTCACCCACTACATGATGATGCAGTGGACTCTTACAGACATCTATGGGGTTTGTGACAGTAAAATACATTTCAAAGCATTCCTCCCATAATTACCAACTATGTGCATGGGAAGAGAGTGAGCTAACAATTTCATAAGAACGATGGATGGAATGGATGGATGACATGATGAAAACACAAAGGTTCTACTTTTAGTTAGACATAGGAATACCTTCAGCAGGAGAAACGTTTCTTGTGACTGGTGTGTCAAGGAGTGAAGAGAGCAGTACCACCTGCTACCTGTCAGTCTCCCCCGTGGGCCCAAGCATGAGTAGATGTTATATGCTGAATGTGGTCACACAGGAAGAGGGTGTAAACAGCTGAGACTACAGTTATTGTTTCCTTTCTTCCCAGGTGGGAGCTGTGCTGTGGGGTAATGGGTACATGTTTTCTGTCAAATGCAATAGCAGATGTCCAATTAGGAATACTGATGTGCTGGAGTTGATGGATAAAGTGAAGGCACTTTGAGGGACAATAACTGAACATTATAGAACGCCATGTAGCCTCCTGACCTCCTTGATTGCAGGCCGTGAGAGATGAGTTGGTGGTGTTTGAGCTGGAGAAAATGGGATTGTTTATGTTGCAGGAATATTACCATAAGTGCAAGTCTTGGCCCTACATGTTCACATTGAAACGTCTTTATTATTGTCTCCATCATTTTCAAGGTCAAGGCATGTACTCTTCCATGCTGTTCCCTCAAAGTGTGAACATGACCATAGTGTATCTTTGCCATGTCTTCACAAGCTTATCCAAAGGAATCTGTTTGTCAACCACCTAAGAGAGTCTTTCAAGGGGTTCTGTAATCTCACTCACTCACACCTGTTTCTTGAATACCCCCACACACTGGAATGCTCTTGGGAATATTTATTCTATATTCTACCAGGATTTAGCTAGGCTGACCTCACTCCATATGTGTGAACTCTGGCATTGTCAGCAGGTGTTCAATCACAAAGACGGTTGCCATCTTGGAATTTGTAGTGGAGAATGATGAAATAGGGAAACCTTCTCCTTACCTGGAGTGTTCTTTCCCCTAAATGATTGTGAGAAGACAAGAGATGGACCTTTACACAAGACGCGTGTTAAGATTCAAGCAATGTACTAGCAGGTTGAGAGCTGCATGGAGGTGTGTCTTGAATAGATAGGAGAAGCATTCATGACTGCTTAGCTGGCTGCAGGTGTCTAGCAAACTTTAGGAGAGAGAATAAAGGAAGACTGATGGCCTGTTAATGAGGTGAATGTAGCTGAAAGCTTGTGTGTGGTACCAACAATATCCTAAACATCCTCAAACATCTCCTGCTCCTGTCTTTAACTAGTAGGTTTGGGTGAAAGTAAAAATATGCAAATGTAATTTCTAAAATTACTGCTATTCCACCATTATGGCCCATTGCATAAGTATGTGCCATTTGTGGTAAACATTGATTGTGAACACATTGGAGTATCAGAATGTGAGCATCTGTTGTTGTGGTGCTCTTATGTTTTTGCACTTATTTAGCACAAAATGTGTACTCTTGTCCAAAATAGACCAGAGACGCATTTCATCTTAAATGTAATGCTAAATGACTGATTTGCATTTTGTTTAATAATGTAATTTTGCTGAAAGGTGCATAACTGAACAAAAGTAAATGATGCTAATTTCAGATGTGCATGCTTGCCGGTGTCACCATATGTGTGTTGTGTGTAGCAAGTCCTGGTTTTTATGCAGTGCTAAGAACAGAAGTAGAGATATTGACAGGTGTTTAAGTACAAAACAACATAGACACTTAAAAGTTGAATAAAATAAGAAATGGTTGAGCAGATTTGTGCTAATAAATATGACCACATATATTACAGTTCATCAAAATAAAACACCAAAAAACAAAACTTCTAAGGTGCAAAAAACAAACATTTATGAATCCCCTTTGTTATATTAGTGACATTGATAGTAAGGGGAGATACCTGTGTGTTTTGTAGGATTGCTTTTTGAGACAGACCTTGCATGTTGCCCTGTCACATTAGAATAGACTCCTGCCCCAGCTGCAGAACCTAATTGCTTGTAAAGTGGATTGTATGAGAGAAGAAACAAGGGTACACCTAATGAAATACAAAGTGTTGTATTTAACCTGTTTGTATTAGAAGAAATGCATAAGGGATATATGTGTGTGATATCTGAACAGCCGTAGAGGATGGTGGAGGATGGACTTGGTGGCGGTATCATTTCAATTTTTTTACCTGTCGATTTTAAATAAGAAACTGTACTCTGAACAAATCTGAGCCCAACTCAGATTCCTTGCAAACAAAGCTTAAGCAGATTTCAGGAACTGAAGATTTCTGTTATCTGTTATGACTGTAATTGTATGCCTTGCTTCTGATAAATATTGATGCCATTCCTCAAATACAGCTTCATTGGGCAACAGTTCTCTATCTGCCATTGTGTAACTCATTGATGCAGGTGATATTTTTCTCAAGAAATACACCACAGAGAAATACGCCACAGAGTGCAGTCTATCCACTGCTATATCTATGCATGATAGTACTCCATTGAAAGGTACATGGAGGTACTTTGCTTCTACCACAAATGGTCGTGGGACATCAGTGTGTTGTAAAATAGATGCAACTGTTAACTTCTCTTTCAAATCTTGAAGCACTAACTCTGCCTCTTGGGTGCATGAAAAGTTAATTCCTGTTATGTAGCGGTCTTGTTACTGGGGCCACTATCGAACAAATTATTTTATGAATCCACAATAGAATAATTGTAAATCCTAAAAATCTCTGGAATTCCTTGATAATTCTTTGAGCTTTTTATTGTAGAACTGCCTCAAATTCCTTTGATCCATTTAGATACCATTTGAATTAAAAACTATTTTGAAAAATTCTACTTTTATAGTGTGAAAAACATGTTTCAATTTTTGAGTGCACATAATCCTTTCACAAATCAAGTCAAATTGCTCACTCTTGCTAGATAAGTTATTCTTCAAATTTAGAATAAATGGAAATATCATCAAAATAGGCTAGTCCACACATATTCAAAAATTCCATTTGTGATTGAATGATAAAAAGTAAAACACTGCAGTGCATTACAAAGCCCACGGACATAACCTTATATTGATACAGACTAAATTATGTTTATAAAGCACTCATCTTTCTTCTTTACTCTTATTATGTGATTGATTTTTCTTTGGTCCACTTTTGACTGAATGGTGGTATTAATAACTTGATCGCATAAAACATATATTAATGAAGGTGAATGCTAATTCTGTTTCATCACTCAATTCACGGCACAGCTCTCCCCCTTTCAACTGGAAAAAAATAAAGATGACTATGTAGGTAACTGGGATTGGCAGATACATCTGAAAACTAGGTTTTCCCTTTAAGATATTAAGAGGCTGAACTAATCAAGCCAGAATCAATCATATTTCCAACATCAATTATGCATGTCTCCCCATGTAAGCAGGCAGAAACATGGAAAAATGTCTTTGGAAAAACCCAAGTTTACTGACTATGAAGCTATCTGTATCAACATGAGTCTTCGCCCTCTGACTCTATGGAAGCACAGACATTGTTATGTCTTTGATCCATCAGCCGTGCTGCCTGGGGGATGCCAAACAATGGGAAATAAGATTGATTCTGGCTTGATTAATCTGCGTAGCTCCTTATGGGGGCTTCCTACCCTATTGCTTGGTCCTGATGATGATCAATTGGTAATTGTTTTAATGTTGGGGTCAAAACTTCAACAAAATCTAATGTAGACTGTTTCCAAATACTTAGTTGAGGATTTGTTATACTGAAGTGATGGGTGTCGTGTACTGAAATCACAAATTCTTGGACAGCCACATGTTTATGTGTATATATATTTCTAAATAACACTGGTGCACTTTAACCCCTTAGCTGCTGGCCCTTTTTTGGCTATTTGGAGTAGTTTACCAAATCCAGACATTTCTGAAAATTAGACACCCGGGGGAGCCCACGAATTTGTGGCTTGTGAGAATTCCACAAAGTTTTCTTACCCAGAATACCCTGCAAAGTAAAACATTGAATGAAAACACAATTTTTCCTTGCATTTCTAAGACTTAAACTGCAGCAATTTGAAGGAATCAACAAACTTCCTACCACTCAGCGTTTCCCAACTTGTCCCAATAAAAACTCTACCCCACTGGTGTGCTTGGGCCTAGTGTCCATGACAGGAAAAGATAACCCACGGGTCAGTGATAGTCCTAGCATGAGGGCTAATGTTGACTCTGGGTTGACCCATTCCTGACGTGGGAAATATGCACACATATCTCCAGCCATGGGGCCAATCCAGCCGATCATTGCACTCACATCAACCACTGCCAAACAAGGGCCCATCACATTCATATGGCACATGATGGAATAAGTTTGACTACATTTTATCACCGGTCAATTAACCGTCTCCTTCTTCCTGAACATTACCGAATGCATACTAATGGCTCCCCATGACAGCCACACGAGGCTCAGGAAGACATGCCTTTCATGCACTAAAGGTGCTAAACCCAACTCCTTCCAGTTTGTGGATGCAAGCTAGGGGTGTCCGAAGATGCCCTGTGAGGCCCATTCATTTAAGTAAAATTCTACTTTTAGAGTGTGAAAAACATGTTTCAATTTTTGAGTGCACATGATCCTTTCACAAATCATGTCAAATTGCTCACTCTTGCTAGATAAGTTATTCTTCAAATTTAGAATAAATGGAAATATCATCAAAATAGGCTAGTCCACACATATTCAAAAATTCCATTTGTGATTGAATGATAAAAAGTAAAACACTGCAGTGCATTACAAAGCCCACGGACATAACCTTATATTGATACAGACTAAATTTTGTTTATAAAGCACTCATCTTTCTTTTTTACTCTTATTATGTGATTGATTTTTCTTTGGTCCACTTTTGACTGAATGGTGGTATTAATAACTTGATCGCATAAAACATATATTAATGAAGGTGAATGCTAATTCTGTTTCATCACTCAATTCACGGCACAGCTCTCCCCCTTTCAACTGGAAAAAAATAAAGATGACTATGTAGGTAACTGGGAGTGTCAGATACATCTGAAAACTAGGTTTTTCCTTTAAGATATTAAGAGGCTGAACTAATCAAGCCAGAATCAATCATATTTCCAACATCAATTATGCATGTCTCCCCATGTAAGCAGGCAGAAACATGGAAAAATGTCTTTGGAAAAACCCAAGTTTACTGACTATGAAGCTATCTGTATCAACATGAGTCTTCGCCCTCTGACTCTATGGAAGCACAGACATTGTTATGTCTTTGATCCATCAGCCGTGCTGCCTGGGGGATGCCAAACAATGGGAAATAAGATTGATTCTGGCTTGATTAATCTGCGTAGCTCCTTATGGGGGCTTCCTACCCTATTGCTTGGTCCTGATGATGATCAATTGGTAATTGTTTTAATGTTGGGGTCAAAACTTCAACAAAATCTAATGTAGACTGTTTCCAAATACTTAGTTGAGGATTTGTTATACTGAAGTGATGGGTGTCGTGTACTGAAATCACAAATTCTTGGACAGCCACATGTTTATGTGTATATATATTTCTAAATAACACTGGTGCACTTTAACCCCTTAGCTGCTGGCCCTTTTTTGGCTATTTGGAGTAGTTTACCAAATCCAGACATTTCTGAAAATTAGACACCCGGGGGAGCCCACGAATTTGTGGCTTGTGAGAATTCCACAAAGTTTTCTTACCCAGAATACCCTGCAAAGTAAAACATTGAATGAAAACACAATTTTTCCTTGCATTTCTAAGACTTAAACTGCAGCAATTTGAAGGAATCAACAAACTTCCTACCACTCAGCGTTTCCCAACTTGTCCCAATAAAAACTCTACCCCACTGGTGTGCTTGGGCCTAGTGTCCATGACAGGAAAAGATAACCCACGGGTCAGTGATAGTCCTAGCATGAGGGCTAATGTTGACTCTGGGTTGACCCATTCCTGACGTGGGAAATATGCACACATATCTCCAGCCATGGGGCCAATCCAGCCGATCATTGCACTCACATCAACCACTGCCAAACAAGGGCCCATCACATTCATATGGCACATGATGGAATAAGTTTGACTACATTTTATCACCGGTCAATTAACCGTCTCCTTCTTCCTGAACATTACCGAATGCATACTAATGGCTCCCCATGACAGCCACATGAGGCTCAGGAAGACATGCCTTTCATGCACTAAAGGTGCTAAACCCAACTCCTTCCAGTTTGTGGATGCATGCTTAGTGAGCATATCTAGCTTTGAAACTAAGGCAGTCATGCTTGGGAATTTTTATGAAGTTCCCTAAAGAGAATGTTATAAACTATGAAGAAGGGTCATATTTTGCAGACAGGGTAGTCCATGAGAATGTAGCATATGTCTCAGCCACCATATGAGCAGTGGTGTGACTATAATGCGCTTATCATACAGCAAATCAAACACATACTAAGTACTGACGGAGGATGAACATGGCAAGCAGGTGAAACCCTGACCCATATGTGTCATAGTAATTCAAAGCGAGCACAACACCACCGGGTTGGAATCCACAGGTGTAGATTATGTTTATCTTTACTATCTTTACTATCTGCCTTCTACCTATCCAATATCCATGGGAGCTGGTAAGCTTTTCCTTCCCGTTCATGTCTCTGTTCTCATCAGAGTCCTGACTATTCCTGTATAATTGCCAACTGAACCTATACTAATGCCTTCCATCCCTAGATACTTTAAGCTCAGAAAACTTGTCTTTCATTTGCATCAGCATACTTATTGTGCTAAATCCAACTTCTAGTTTGTGGATGCAAATTGAGGATGTCTGAGTATGCTTTGCAAGGCCTATTCCTCGAACTGAGCAAGCATATCTACTGTTGAAACAAATATAGACATGATGGTGAATACTACCTAAGCACTCTAAAGTAAAAAGCCAAACAAATATCCTGTGGGACTCGCTCACCAACACTTCTACATTTGCTTTGAAAATGAAGCTACAAATTCAGTTTGCACACTTTCAAACAGGTGGAAATGTTGGTGAATATGTCCCACAGGACATTTGTTTGACTTATTACACTTACTCTTTTTCTCATTGGCAATCAGGGTGGTCCTTGTGTAGCATACATAAGTTCCCTAAAAAGCACTTTAACATTCAGTAACGTCTCTAATATTTTGCCACACAGGGTACGCTGTGACATTGTGGCATATGTTCTGTCCACTAGTATGTGCAGTGTGGGGACGATCATGCACGTTAATCATCGAACAAAACACCTACCGCATTCTGATGGTAAATGATATAAGGAAGTCTGTGATTTTCTGAAGTAGATGACCTAAAATTTGGTGGTTGTTTGCCTATCAAAGTTGTGGCCAATGGACCTTAATTATCCATGAACAGCCATTGAAATGTTTACCCAACAGCAGCTCCTCCACAGTCAAATTCCCAGAAGTTTGCTTTAGTATGATACAACATAAAGCAAGTAGGAAAACACAGGCCTGGCTGAGATGGGCACTGGGGGCAGTAAACATGATTCTCCTGCTTCATTCCCTGCTTCAAGCACACTTTACATCAACAACATGGTTGATTCCTTTTGGGTGTTTTAGGAATGCGTTCAACAAAGTGTTCCTCCTACAACCTTGCCACATTCACCGGAACATATGAAATGGAGGCTGCTGCTTTTGTAGCAGTAGTGCGGCTTTCAATCACAGACAACTGAAAATCAAGGAAAGACATGAGTCTTCCTGTGGTTGTCTGAGGATAAACGACATACGCATTGTATGTTGCCATCTGGATCAGGTGGGTAAACAGTTTCTTGTACCAAGTGCGAGTTTTACAATTCACATTGTATTGTTGAAGAACCTTGTTGTTCTTGTCCACTCGGCCCATGTACTTATTGTAATCAAATATACAGGTGGGCTTGTGGACTTCAGCCACCTGGGGGATGTGCATCATGAATTGTAGTGTGCATGCACACATCACGCCTATCTGAGAACTTGATTGTGAGCAGTTTGTTGGAACGTAATGTAGTAGTCTTTCTTAGATTTCTAGAGCTTCTGGAAAACAAGCTCCTGTGGGAATCCTTTGCAGTGACAATAAACTGTACCGCAGGCCACAGTACCAGCTTTGTAGAGCTCAATGAGCAGTTCTACTCCTGTACAGAAATTGTCCACATAAAGGTTATACCCTTTGTGAAGGAGTGGCTAGACAAGCTCCCATATAAAATGTCCTGTGACCCCTATAGTGGGAAGGCAATGCAATAGGTTTGGCATGGAGCCCTTCCCTGTATATACTCTCAAGCTGTACACATAGCCAGTAGAACTCTCACAAAGCATGTACAGCTTGATGCCTTGGTGAGCTCTTTTGCTCACAATGTACTGCCGGAAAAGCAGCCGCCCTGTGTACAGGATCAAGGACTTATCGACTGCTATATTCTTTCCAGGAGTATGCATTTCTGGAAATCTGGCAGACAAATGTTCGATGACAGGCCGAATTTCGAAAAACCTCTCATGGTTTGGATGGTCCCGGGGCAATGCAGAAGAATTGTCATTGAAATGCAGCATGCGATGCACAGGAGGGATTGCGTGTGACAGAATAGGCCTTTGTATCCATCTGAATACTGACAGTCATCCTGTTCTGAGGGTCCTGCCCTCACACAATGGGCTGATTGACCCCCTACAGGTGTCTAAAGCCAGGTCTTGAATGCAAGGGGATTGTGTTTCACTTGAAAGTGTTCCTGTGAAGTCACCCCTTTCTTCAAAGACATTTTTAAGTATAAGTACAGAGGCTCTGATCCTATGATTTTGCCAGCACTTTTGTATGCGGGGCTGAACCTCTGCTAGAGGAACTGCTGAGCTACAAAAGGACTCATCTGGACTGCTCTTCTGATGTTGCCCTGCTACGTGCTGCTACTGGGTGGCATAAACGACTCACTAGATCTATTTGCTACGTGTTGCCCTGCTGCTTCCTGAATGTGGTGTCCATAGGTTCTTTTGGGCTGCCTGAAGGAACCGCCATTTTGGAAAACTTGCTTTGTTATACTGACCTGCTGCTGGCTGTATTGCTGGAGGGACAGTCATGCTGACAAGCGACTCTGTGCTGGTCTGCCTACTGCCCCTGAGTACTCCACATGGACTGGTTGACTTGCTCCCTTCCTGTTTGGTTTTCACTCCACTCCCAGCATATGTTGGGAAATTCTTATCCAGCGCGTGGTGAGGACTTTTTACTTTTACTTCCCCTGGCATGTATTGAGCACTATCTGCAGTCCTTCTCTCTTGGTGTCCAGTGCACGCTGTGCACTCCATGACTTGGCATTGGCAGCCCAATGCAGGCATGTCTGTTGCCCCCAGTGTCGTGATCTCGAGGATGAGAGGGTTCTGACGTACCAGTGGTGACCACCAGCGTCCTATGGCAGGTCTCCATGGAACCTGGGGTCCAGCTGCTGCCCCTGCATGGTGAAGGACTAGTTGTGAAGTGGGCATGCCGAGGGAAGGCAATCACTGCTGGAGGCCTCTTAGAGATCCCTGGGAGCCATGGCACTGGTATGCCTTGCTTGATTTTAGGTACTATCCCCATGGCCTGTGCTCAGAAAGGCCTTGCCTCACTCGAGGGAAAATACTAAACCTCTGTGGCTGCACTGCGTGATCGTGGGCAGCCAAGCTTGGAAATTAAGGACAAGTTCTATGCATCTCCCTTTCCTCGCCTGGAGAAGCTACCTCAAGGAGTGGGCACTGGAAGGCTCTGCAATTGGGAAGGGGAAAACCTTGGCTGGGGACATTAAGGGCAGTGTGTAGTTGTCTTAGGAATAACCTTCAGGCATTTGGAAACCAAATTACTCCATTATAGGTAGCAAGCGCCCCGATGCTCGGGTGCCCTCCTCCACCAGGCTCCCTCTCCGGAGTACTGTAACCAAACTAATGGAATGGCAGGAGCCCAATGGCCTGTGTTTCCCTGGTAATAGGTGACATAATTCATGTGTTCCCCTAAGCAAGTAATGCCTCAGAGCTTGCATACGGTGTACCATTTGCATGTATTAGGTGGAATTGTGACATTGGCTGAAGTTGTTAAGGTTTTGCTTTACCTTATACAGAATGACGGCTACTGCATAATTCTCATAGTATTGTTGCTTCATATGATGAGCGCAGTTGCCACTTTGTACATATGCTTCACTCTAAACGTATGGGCGTTACATGCACTACAGTACGATATGCGTTTTTGCCTTGCATTGTCCATTACTGTCCATTAATATCTGAGTGATGTCATAAGGTCTAGCATTGGGACTTTTGGCATTATCAGGATAGAAAATACTACCTTTCAGCAATTGCACATTATGCATAGTATCTATGATTTGGGGTGTTCTTGGTTTATGATTTATATTTACAATGTACAATCTATTTTGTTATATAATCCTGAGTGGAGTGTCTTTTGTGGTGTACTTATTGTGTTGCTGTATTGAGTGTGTTGCGCAAATGCTTAACACCTGACGTCTGAGGGTAATCCTGACAGCCATGTGCCAATCTTCAAGGGGGTGAGCACGAGTTATCTTTGATGCGCAAATTACTTGCCCTGACTAGAATGGTGAGCTCTTCCTAGCTTCGGTGCAAACCACAGCCTATCTGAAACCCAATTTCTAACAAACAATAGCTCTGGATGCAAATCAATCTAACTATAAAATTCCTATTTGGGGTGGGGAGGAGGAAATTTGGTCTTGTCAAATACATCCTAAATGTTTTGAAACTGAGAGGACAAAATTGACAGTTTTTCTTTATCTTAAGAATCTTCCAATTTGGTAAGCATTAAGATTGTAACATGTTGTAGCTTATTCTTTGGTATCTAATGAAATTGAAAACATAATAAGGCATGAAGAAACACCCATGTTTTCCATTCAATAACCAGATGTTGAAAATCTCAACACCACCTTAGATTTTGAAGTATAATCATTAAGAAAACTTTTTTCACCTCTCTTTTTCTATACTTGAAGTTGAACTATGGACACTCCCAATGTACATTGGTTCAGGATTACCCAGACCCCATCAGCTTTCAGACTATTCTTCCTTATATCTGCCTTTCCCTTTTCTGCTTTACCTTCTTGAAAATGATGGTTCAATTGATTTACCTAAGCTATTAATTCAAAGCAGGATTCTGGAATGTCAAATATTTGACTAAGAAGGTATTTTAATCTTCAACACTCTTTGAAAAGAGAGAGGCTTTCTTCTCTTCTGTCCAGTTTTCTTCAGCAATACGTTGATTAAGTATGGAGATATGTGATTCCCTTTTTTTAAAACAGTAGCTCATTATCTACACATTAACCACATGGATGTTTAACAAACAGTTTCTTGAATAATACTTTAAATGTTTTTGGGGTATGGTCTGACCCGGGCAAGATAGCTGCCATGCTTAAAAGTTCTGCTGCACCGATAGAACTCTCGACAATCCACATGAACACAGTAACCTGATTTAGCGTTTTTGTCCTCCCTGTGTCCAGTATGTGGAAGAGACTGCCTCCAAGAAAGCTTCGGCTTTGAAATGAAGTGTTAGCACTGAAGCCGAAAGATGACATCAGACTGCGAGGAGGTGCAAGCCAATTACTCGGATTGTTAATGGAGCATGGAGCCCGACGGAGTACGGTAAGCTGCCACCAACTATAGGGTGGTTTCTTACTCGCCTGCTCCCATATAGCAAGACTGTCTCTTGCTCCCACCACAGTTGACGATACTTAGCTTATCTCATCGAGCACCTTAGTACGATGGGCCTCTGCTTACCACACTGCCAGCCCATCGTGAACTTCTGGTGAGTCACACCATCAATATGTCTGCTACCTCTTAACTGTTTGCTGGTCTGACAACAGAAAGGAGCATATTTTGCAATTTAGAGTCTGGCAAAACCTTGTGCTCCCGCTTCATTAAACAAAACTGCCTACAATTCAATAAGCACTGCTCTATGGGCCTCTGCAGCCTACCACCTTACTACACGACCACATCATTGCCACATACCCAATTAGATCAATGTGAGGCCTTTCATTACAAGGTTGCAAGTAGCAAATCAATGTGGGTATCCAGCCTAAAAACACCCTTAATCTAAATCCACTAGCTTCAATGTGAGCTTATACACTTCCCTCTCCCCCAAGTCACGGAACCCCTCTAGTTCTCCTGAAGACTGAAGTTCATATGTTACAGAACCTTGCATCTCTGCATTAGTATAGTATTCTCTTCTCTGCCAGTTGATCAACGCTAAGAAACAGATGACGCCATAGAACCGCTCAGTAACACAAACACACAGGTGTATGTACAAAGCAACTTGTAGATCACACAGTGTGCTTCCAATCTACAAATCTGGGAACTGCTGAAAGATAAATTATATTCACCAATACCATTGACTCCCCTCCAAACCAAGGCACTTTGGTCAACAGCCATGACAGACTCCAGAAGCAAAGAAAGGGATCCTAAAGACAGCAGAGAACACAGAGACCACAAACCAGGCCCAAAAACATCAACGTCTGATCTGCCACTTTTAAATTCACGGATTAAGAACAGATTGAACTCATGGGCAAATATGGTTGTTATAATAGTAAAGCAAAATGCTCTACATGAAATAACAAGATCAACTAAGCTGAACACTGACAATCTACAGACCAATATGCAAAAGCTAAGAAAAGAATTGCAAAACGTAACACTAATAGTGAATTAAGCTGAAACTACAGTCAGTAGGGTTGAAGACCAATCTAACTCTCTACAGAAACGAAATACAAGCCAGCAAAAAGATGATCTCACCCCTAGAAAGAGAAATAACAAACCTGTAGGACAGGAAGAGAAGAGGAAACCTTAGGTTCTTTGGCCTGCCTGAAAAATCAGAGGATGAATTTGATTCAGGTGTGACCTTCCTGGAATCTTGGATACCAAAAGCTCTGAAGATTGACTTCAGAAGGGAATTCAAGATGGAAAGATCCCACAGAATCCCAACAAGGTCCATTCGTTACCTGAATACCCCTCAAACTATGATCTTCAGACCCCCAAGATGTGAACATACACAGAACATCTTAAATCAAATAAGTCCTATCAAATCTTAAACCTGTAAAGGTTCCAAGACTGGCATAACTCAGTACTATGTGAAATACACTGTACACTGCAGGAATGGCTTTCTTGCTCAAAGACATAGACTGAAAGACATAGACTTTCACTACTCCTTCACAGGGCTAGCAAGAATGAGAGTCACAAAAGATTGAAAGACCTTCTATATCAACAAACCAAAATAACTAGAAACCTGATTAGACAACTACACCCAGCAAAAAATGGACACATAGAAAATATACTACATAACCTCTGTTTATATGTCTACTCTATGACATTGAACGCTTCCTAACTAATCAACAAATTAATTAACAAATAAGCTTGTCCTTTCTTGATTAACACACTAACTCACCTGAAGTACAGACAACAAAACTCCTGTAACATGCTCGTAAGTATTTTGTCTAGCCTTGTTTGCTATTTTAATAACATCAGCTCCAAATAATGCATACATAGCAACTAACCTCTAATCCTATAATACTAATCTTGCCTATTAACTTGTCATCAGGTTTGTTTCATTTTTTTGGGTGATGTTACTGTTGATCATTATTATAACCAGTATCTCTTCTTAGTGATCATTACTACAGCTCAATATCACTGTAAATCTTGATGTAATATTGTAGTTAAGCCCATATACACTTCACCTAGATTTAATGATCACTTTAACACCTGCGAGTGTCAAAATAATCTCATCTCAAATACGCTCATAAATATAAGTTTTTGATATATGGACTAATTAAGACTGGGCTAACACAGCAGATTTTCCTCCATCATTATGTCTATTCCACATACTGGAAATGCTTTGAATATGTTAATTTCTACATTTGAACAATGTTACATTTCAAGATATGTTGAAGATATGATGTTAGCTAATCATATGCATTTGCGATATTTTTTACATTATGATACATTTTCTTATGTTTTTACAGTTTGATCCATTCTTTCATTGAGGCAACTGCTGCAACTAATTTTTCCTCCCCTTCTTTCAGTGGCCCATTGTTCCTGGGTTCCCCACAACCACCTCCTATTTCCCAAAAGATTGTTTCACTGGGTGTGTTATGAGTGGCTTACGGGGTTTTCCTAATCCCTTACTTTCTCTTTCTATTTTTATTCCACTTATACGCTCTCACTCCTCCCCTACTTCTACACTCTTTCTTCTCACTCTTCTGATGTCTCAGAAATGAACAATTCTTCATTTTCTGAAAGTGATCAGCATTCTTATTGCCTAAACAATACCCATAGGATGCACTGTCCACCACATGCTCTATGCTCAGATAAATTCTTACTGAAACACAAGCCAAATTCATCCTTATACATAATTATGAGAAGTGATAACCTCCATAACAAAACACTAATCTGGCCATATAACCGATTTTGTCTTCATTAACTCACAACCACCATCTGCTAAGATGTCTATTGCTTCAGAATACATATCCATAACCAATCTCCATGAATAATAAAACTCTGAAAGTACTTTGGCTCAACACAAAAGGAATCAACCATTCTTAAAAAGCGCAAGAAGATACTTGACTACTGCTCCAAACTTAAGGGAGATGTAATTCCCTTACAGAGGGCAAAATCAGGCCTTGATGAATGCAAATCCTTAAGCCGAAAATGAATACAGAGTATCTCTGCTTCCCATGCCAATAAAAAAAAAAAATGAACATAGAATCTATTGACCATGCTCATGATAACAACAGAAGTGGGTAATCACCTGAGTTAAAAACAACTCCACAAAACATTACTGTTAGAAATGGGGTCTTTGGTTGGCAGTCAGGTTACCTCCTGTCCAAGCAAAGACCCTCACTCTAGTCAGGGTAAATCACACACAATCCGAATTATCCTGTGCCCACCCTCTGGTAGCTTGGCACTGGGCAGTCAGGCTTAACTTAGAAGGCAATGTGTAAAGTATTTGTGCAATAAATCATGCAATAACACAGTAGAACACTACAAAAATACATCACACAGTATAATATTTATCTGGTAAGATGCAGGTCAAAACAATTAAAATGCAATAAGTATATGTTGAGATATCACTGTAAAAATGATCTAAAGTGTCTTTAGTCTTTTAAAAGCAACAAATGTCTCTTACAAGCACAAAGTACCTGGTTTGCATGCAAAATCTCCGCAAGGAACCACAGAGGAGGAGATGCGTGGAAAACAGGGAGATGTGCATCGATTTCGCAGGTCGCACACTGCGCTGTGTCGTTTCTTTTCCACGCAAGGAAGGCTTTGCGTCAAATTCCAGCACTCGGACTTAGATCCTCTCCAGGATGCGGGGGATTTGGACACCCTGGGGACGATGCATTGAAATCCAGCGCTAGCAGGACGAAGTCACAGGGGCCTCGTCAATCCGGTGGGTGTTGCATGGAAAATTCTACCGCACAGCAGGTGCTGTGTCGATTCCTCTCAGGAAGTCAGGCTGCGTAACTCTGACTCGGCTGTACATCTTTCCAGTGGACCATGCATCAAATTTTCAGTCACTACGTCTAGTCGATCTTCTCCTTGCGAAGTCGGGATGCGTCATTCCAGTTCGGCGTGCAGTGAATTTTTCACCACAATGCAGGCTGTGCGTTGTTTTCTGCCGAAGGTGCGTCAATTTTTGCCGCACATGGACTTCTTCTTGCAGAGTTGAAGTCTTTTTGATCCTGAGGCTTCAGGGAACAGGAGGCAAGCTGTATCCAAGCCCTTGAAGAGTACTTCTCAGCACAGCCAGAGAGCAGAAAGGCAGCAAGGCAGCAGGGCAACAGCAAGGCAGCAGTCCTTCACAGAAAGCAGTCAGGTGAGTCCTTAGGGCAGCCAGGCAGTTCTTCTTAGCAGGTTGCAGGATCTGGTTCAGGCTCTTCTCCAGGAATTGTCTGAGTTGGTAGGGGGAGAGGCCCTGTTAAAATACCTAAATGTGCCTTTGAATTGGGGGAGACTTCAAAGAGTGGCTTGGAAGTGCACAAGGTCCCCTTTCAGTTCAATGCTGTCGGCCAGGGTCCCAGTAGGGGGTGTGGCAGTCCTTTGTATGAGGGCAGGCTACTGTCCTTTGATATGTGGGTATCAGGCCCTCCACCCTCCCAGCCCAGAAAGACCCATTCAATATGCAAATGTGTGCAAGTGAGGCTGAGCATCCTGTGTTTGGGGTGTGTCTGAGTGAATGAACAAGGGAGCTGTTAAATGAACCTAGCCAGACATGCATTGTACGGCACAGAAGGATTTAAATGCAGAGAAATGCTCACTTTCTAAAATAGTAATATTAAATCCAACTTCACCACTCAGCAGGAATTTGTATTACCATTTTAGCCATACTAAATATGACCTTCCAACTCCTTTCAGATCAGAAGTTACCACTCAAACAGTATATGAGGGTAGCCCTAATGTTAGCCTATGAAAGGAGCAGGCCTCATAGCAGTGCAAAATGAATTTAGGAGTTTTACACTACCAGCACATGTAAACTACACAGGTACATGTCCTGCCTTTTGTCTACACAGCACCCTGCCCTATGGGTTACCTAGGGCCTACCTTAGGGGTGACTTATATGTAGAAAAATGGGAGTTTTAGGCTTGGCAAGTACTTTTAAATGCCAAGTCAAATAGGCAGTGAAACTGCACACACAGGCCTTGGGATGGCAGGCCTGAGACATGGTTAAGCGGCTACTTAAGTGGGTGGCACAATCAGTGCTGCAGGCCCACTAGTAGTATTTAATCTACAGGCCCTGGGCACATATAGTGCACTTTACTAGGGACTTATAAGTAAATTAAATAATCCAATTGGGTATGATCCAATGCCATCATGTTTAAAAGGAGAGAGCATATGCACTTTAGCACTGGTTAGCTGTGGTAAAGTGCTCAGAGTCCTAAAACCAACAAAAGCAGTATCCAAAAAGTGGAGGGAGGCAGGCAAAAAATTAGGGGTGACCACCCAAAGGCTGTCAGGTCTAACAGTGACATAATGAATGTAAGTACTCCAACGGCTGATGACTCCCAATTCGGGATAGCTCTGAATTAACACATATGTGATTTACCAAACAATGCTAGCATTCTAATGGTGGGTGTCTTTAACATTCTTTGGGATACCCTATTAGATAGGAGTTCTGGGTGTAATTACAGATCAAATAAATCACATAAACAAATGAGGAACTTATTTGAATAACACTGCTTAAATTATATATGACATCTACATACCCCAAAAGGAAGCAAATATACATTTTACTCACACCCACCTAATACACTCTCAAGGACAGACTACCATCTTACAAATAACTCCAGTACAACAGCTGCATCCGAATCAAAAATTGGACCAATATTATTTTGGTCCACACAAATATTTCAGTTGGGATTCACAATTATGCTATGATCCCCCAAGTCAAAAAAATGGAGATTCAATGAAGAACTCCTTAAAGATCAAGCATCCTTCGACATAATAAAAAGCTCTATTACAAACTTCTTTCATGAAAATGATAATGAGAGATTTAAAAGGAGACCCTCTGGGAAGCTATGAAGGCCACCATTAGAGGTAACCTTATCAGCATGATGTTGAATATTAACAAACGCACAAACAAAAAACTCTTAGAATGAGAACAATCCATTAAACTAACGACAAAGAATTTTACCACAAGTAAAGATAGGGGACTCCTAGACAGACTTAAATTGCTAAAGTAGAAATACAACAAGATCTTAAGCACTAAAGCCAACACATGGGTTCAAAACAATGAAATTACGAAATTCAGAGAGAATCTAACAAAGCAGGTAAATCATTGGTGAACTACCTAAAATTTAAAAGCAGTCACAATTACATCCCCACTATCAAAAACAAAGTGTGAACAACCACTACAGACCCATTAGAAATAGTCAGATTATTTAGAGATTTCTGTAATGATCTCTACATCCCCAACAAAACCTTCTCTACAACCATTTGCGAAGATTCACCTTTCAGACTCACACATCATCTTCCTTAACCAACCCTTTTCCCGATCTGCTATCACTAAATTGATACATTCCCCTGAAATCTGTCAAGGCACCAGGGTCAGATGGCTTTACAGCCTTCCAAAATGAATTAACTCCCCATTTAAAAACCCTATTCGATCACATCGACAAGACTGCCAATTTCACAGGTACAACTTTCAAAGCCACCATGAAGTTTATCCACAAAGAAGCTAAGGATCCCCTAGAAGTTAAAAACTATAGACCGGTTGCCCTTCTAAATTTAGCTTGTGAACCTATACAAAACTCCTGGCCACTAGATTAGAATGAACCCTTCCATCCCTCACCTACGGATCACAAACTGGCTTGATAAAAGGTAGACATGGATCAGAAAACATAAGGTTCTTCTGTCATATTATGAGAAAAGCTAAACCCCTAAATGAACAGATGCATAAAATGCATTCTATAAGTTTTTGTGGCCCTTTGTACATGCTGTAATTACAAATTCAACCTCGGGGACACCTTTATCCATCAGGTCTTTGCCCTGTACTCGCAACACTTAGCACTTATTAGAGTCAATGTTTACCTCTCCTATAAAATAAAACTAAAATAAGCAGCTAGAGAAGGCTATACCCTTCCCTCCACTATATCTCCTAGCCATCAAACCTCTCTGGGCTACCATTAGAACAAACACACTGATTAACCCTATACCCTTAGATAACATCCATTACAAAGTTGCTGCCTATGCAGATAATGTATCAATTTTCTCGCAAGCAGCTGAAAATGCCATTTGCGCAATCCTGAAAGATATCCATTATTGCTCACAGGCCTCAGGCTATTCTGTAAATCTTGACAAGATGGAAGTCTTCCCTCTAAATGTCCTAACTTTACCATCCATTGTTAATAACACTAAACTCCACTACCAACACACACAGATCAAGTAACTTAGTATAACCTTCAATAAATCTTTGGAAAAAAAAAGAAATCATTCTTAAAAAAAAGTCAAATATTCTCCCACAGCCTGGTCACCAAAATGTATGACCTAGTGGGGTTCAGTCGAATGCATGAAAATTATGATCACTCCACAAATAAATGTCATTACCCAGTAAAGACAAAACCACAGCACATCCTGGTTTCCTTATTAGTGTCTTTTAATTCTCCATGGTAAGTCAAAAATGGACGTTCAAATAATTGTAATATCAGCAAGTTTATTGTCGAGAAAGACGTGGCCAAGTTGAGACAATTCGTAGAATCAAATCATCGACAGCCAAACAATTCGTAGAATCAAACATCGACAGCCGACACGTGTTTCGTCATTACATGACTTTTTCAAGGCTGTAAACATAATGTTATACACATGGAGTGTATCAGAAACAAGGTTCCAACAGTCTAATGATTTGAATGTAGTCCATTAAAAAAACCTGTGACACATCTATAGCACAATTTGGCCAGTGTGGTCATAATCAAATGAGCACTACACCGCTAACCGTAACTATACACCACTGTGCAATTCATGTGTTGTGCCAAACTCGTGCATCCAAAACTGTGAACATGCACTAAAATGGTCAGCGTGTGGAACAGGTTATGCAGTAAATGTGCTTACGGAGCCCGAGAGTGCCAAGCGAAAGGTTAGTAAGATTGACGGAAGATAAACTCAAGATTTAATTACGAGTGAAAGAACTTCCTCATACCTAAAACGTATTTGCTTGTATATGTAGGTAATAGACATTCAGAGGTGACCCGAGGTGTCCAAAAGCACGATGAGCAGTATAATTACTATTGTATAGTGTCCAATATTATGCAACTCCAAGTGCGAAGGAGTGTGATCAGGTGTTAGTCAAAATGCTTCTCTCCGACCATGATAAGTCTAGGGAAATAAAAGGGGAATACTGCTCAGTGGATTTTGGTAATTAGAGTAAGGTCTACCTGCACCTTTGACAGGGGGCCTACAACCTCCTGGTCAGAGTAGTGACTGAGAACAATATGGTCAAAAAGTATTGAACAAAAAATGTATAAAATAAAAAATATATCTCCTAGCTGGGTACATTGGCTCATAAAGGGCATGAAATAAAGAGAAAATGAAAGAACTAAAGTGTATGGCAGAACATGAAGCAAAAACGTATTAAACAGGGATTGATGCGGGAAATACACAAACATCTATAAGTCACATGTTATCTATGCCGATATGCCAAAACGCAGTGAAAAAATCGGCAGCAGCAACTACTGTGCAAGGTAAGCAGTCAATCGTATTAACCAGCTAGATAACCGCTAAATGAAAAGTTATAAGGGATTTTACCGGAGACATGGTCCTTCCGGGTGCTGTAATAGCGGTGTCTATGTAAAGAAGTGTACCAGAAAGTGAGGCTGCATAAATGGAGAATGAGGAAGTAAGAGTAGAAAGGGGACTAATGGTCACCAGCCGTCCCGTGTCAGTCATATTGGAATGGGGGGGAGTGAAGATAAAAAGAATGGTGCGTGTATCTGTGTAGTTTAGAAGCGGGAGGTGAGAAGACAAAAAACAACCATGGTGGGGCCCATAGCACGTATTCCGTGTCTTTTAAAAACTGGTGCCAGGTTTTATTTGGCATAGCTGGCAAATAATTTAGGGTGCACAGTTGCGTAGCAGATCTGGAACATATTGTTCATAAGCATACTTTGAATTACATACTGACACTCTTGGCATCTACTGTATTCAATAAAACTCTACCATAAACGTATACAGAGCTATCTTGTACAAATGGAATCATCGTACTGTGTATGTATGTGTGTCTTTTTGGCACACCTGCCAACACTTAGAGTGGTGCTTATTCTGTATTTCAGCAGGTTATACAACGTACTCCTGCATGTAAGTTGAGGTAAAATGTTACACATTAAGGAAAGTGGAGAATGGTCGGGAAAATACTGGTGTAAATGGATCCTGATAGCTATAGGAAAACATGTAGATCCTTATCCGTATTAAGACCTCTCTCCACCACACATAGCTTAATGATCCACCTGCTTTCTAATTGTCTGAGCAAATGGTCTTGTTACCGCCCCTAGGTCATCCATCCAAGGTGGCGATGCCATGTGTTTTGATATCCAACACTTCCCTATGGGAATGTTCCAAATTGTAATGTATAGCAAAAGGATATTTCTTGTTGTTGTTTTTTATGGCCCTAATGTGTTCTTGCAATCTCTCTTTGAAGGGTTTGATTGTGCTTCCTATGCAGATTTGTTTGCAGGTGCGAATAAGGCAGTAAACGACAAATCTTGTCTTACAATTTATGAATTTTTAAATCCGATGTGTTGTGTTTGTGTTGTACCAAAAACATTTGGTTTTGTCCATGGTGTATTCACAAATGTTGCAGCGTCCACATTTGTTGAAGCCCTGGGGATGTTGAGGGATCCAACTACCATTTGTGATCAACGCTTAAGTCGCAGCATAAAAACCAATGCCGATTATCTTGCAGTGTGGTAGCAAAAAGTCTGTCCGGGTGGGGAGTTTCCTTAATACTCCTTCAACACGTGTGCGCGAGGCCCGGTAAACCCGAGCCGATGCTGAAATTCACATTTTAAAGACACAAAACTAGAAAAATAGAAAAAGGACTAACAATCCCAAGATATAGGTAGAAATTGAAGGAGTATTAAGGAAATTCCCCCTCCGGACAGACTTTTCACTACCATACTGCAAGATAATCAGCATTGCTTTTTATGCTGCGACTGGATTAATGGTCATCAAATTGATTGGAAGCACTCGATTTTGGAATATGTTTCTAAAGCCTTGATAAAGTCATTTGCGATCATTTTTGCACAACAAAACAGGTGTTGGCTATTGACTCTTGGCTATCTTTGTGTGCTTCATCTTTAAATAAACAACAAGAAGATTTGATCCAAGCTGTTGGCTGTGGACTGTTCTGTATTGGGATATTCTTATGATAAGAAGAAGATTGGATCGACTACTATCGACACAAACATTTACATATTGATTTACATGAGTGCCTCGGATATTTTGAACATTGTCATATCTCTTGTCTAGAGAAGTGGGGAGGAATTGGTAGGATCCTCTTTCCGGGAGCACCGTGTCATTAGAACTCTTCTTCAGTTTAGGTTGTATGATGGACATGTCATGAGCGCCAGCCCTATATAAATAATTCGACCTTATAAAACATGTTTTAAAAACCCTGGTGAGAAAAAAAGGCCAAATTCATTTTTGGCTCCATAGGCTAAAATGGAAAGCCTTTATTTTTATTAATAAAGTATCTAAAGGAGCTAGACCTATCAAGTTTGGTATCAGACTTTTTGGTACAATAAATATAACAACTTGCCAGTGTTGAATTTAATATAATTTTACAAATAAAGAGTTTTAGAAATCTTCCTAAAAGTTTCAGCTCGGAAGTGCCATTCTCTGATTGGCCAGTTTCTGACAGCCTGGCCAGGCTGCCTTGATGAGATGTGAAGTGGCTTGAGCAGAACACAAAGGAAGTGACTAGGGGAGGAGATCTGCCTCAGCAGATGGTGAAAAAAAGATGGGGGAGAGCAGCCAACCTGCCTTCAAAAGAGGGAAGGACATTTGGAGCCACTCAGGACCTCCCCCATTTCCTGCAACTCCAGAAAACCAGTAGCCCCCGATTAAATTAAAAGAGGGATGGAGAGGGGTGTGTTAAGGGAACTTACCAACACCAGTGGGTGGACTCAGTCAGACCTAACCTCACAAATACAGATTCTGCCAAATTTGGATTTTTAAGGAATGTTGCTCCCTGGGATTGATTTTTGCCACACTTCCCAAGAAGTGTCATCCAAGAGGGTGGTGGCCTGCACATGATTGGTCAAGACGACCCCCCTGCTTTCCACCCCAGGAGCAAGGAAAAAATTGGTAGAGCTGCACCCACACCTCAGATCCCTATGAGGAACAACGACAGAAGAAGAATGACTGCCCTGCTGAACCCCTAACCTGCACCTGGACACTGCACTCTGAAGGACTGTCCCAGCTGCACACTTGGGCTTCACCACAAAAAGGACTTTGTCTGGCTTCAGCTGGTTCAAAAAGGGTATCTTTGTTTGCTACAGGTGAAACATAGCTAACCAGATTCCCCTGCATCAAATCCTGAAGTAACTGACAAGCTGATCGCTGTCCAGTGGTCATTTTTGAGTTTGAGCCAAGTGCAATCTGGGAGATGGAGACCTAACCCTAAAGGAGAAAATCAGAGCTTCTGGAACCTTGGGATAAGCTATGGACTCCTAAAGGACCTCCAAAGACCACCTGGAAGAAGATCCAGAAGTTTGGAGAAGTTTGGAGAAGTTTTGGAAAAAAGCTCCATAAAGGGACCAACCTAACGTCATGAGTCAAGCCGGCTTATGTCAACTGTGATCTGGCCTGACGCTGCGTGGGAAACCTTGGTCAAGTCTCTCCCCGTCCTGTTTCACCTTCTACTGAGGCCGTTCTCCTCCCCCAGGCATTTCCTTTGTGTTTTGTTGTGGGCACTTCATACCTCATCAGGGCAGTGTGGCTGGGCTGCCAGAGGCCTGCCAATCAGAGAAGGGCCCTACAGAGCTGAAACTGGCAACTTTCAAGAAGAGTTCTAAAACTCTTTCCCTGAGTTAGTTATATTAAATTCAACAATGCCAAGTTGTTGGATTTATTCTACCAATATGTTTGATACCAGACTTGAAATATGTAGCTTCCTCTGAGACTTTATTAATTAAAAATAACATCTCTCCATTCCTCGTTATTACATATAAGTTATCCCTAAGGTAGGCCCTGGACAGTTCCCCTGGACAGTCCCAATGGCAGGGTGCAGTGTATTTTAAAAAGTTGGACAAGTACTTTTTAGTCCAGGTAGTGAAAAACTCAAATTCATTTATCAATATGCAAGGTCTATCACGCCAGTAGGTTAACAGAGGGATTGCCTTGTTACATTTTTGAAGTGCAAATTCTAATTGGAACATGATGGGAACCCTACATTTGGTCTCTCTTGAGTTGTAATTTAAAATCACAACTCATAGTGAAATTAAATTTTAAGTTGTAATTCTGAAAATGCCACGTTCAGAAAGTTGGCATTTTCTTACCTTAAATCATCTAGTGCATTCTGCCTGTCTCTGAATACACGTCTGGGGTGGGTAACAGCTGGTCTTGTGCATTTCCTCAAGACAGCCACACACAAAGGGAGCTTAGGTGTGACTAAGTGTTTATCCTGGGTAGGATGGGAGAGAGGAACTGACACCTACATTTTAAAGGTTGGGTTCTAAGCCATCACAAAGGGCTGCATACCCCCTGTATTGTGTCTGAACTAGGGCAGAAAGGGCAGGTACTTTGTGGACTTCAAATGCTTCTCTATGAAGACTCCATCATTTGAAAGGCACCACTGAGTAAAAGACCTGGAGTTGTGACCCTACCAAATAATTACACTTCTGGACCTGAGGACATTCTTCCAGGAAGAAGAACTGCTGTGCTGCTCAAGGAACTGGCACTCTGCTAGAACTCTCCTATACCTTGCTGTACTCCTGCTTTGCTGTGCCTGCCCTGCTGCCCTCCTTTCCTGGGAGTGAGAAGGGCTGGGCCTGCACATCTGAATCACCAGAACCAAAGTGACTCCAAGGGCTTGCTGGCTTGCCTCCTGTTCTGGAGTCTCAGGCACATCAAAGACTTCATTCAACTTTGCAACAACTTCTAGACTCTGGCAAGTGTGAGTCCTACCCGCCCAACTGGTGGCAATCTCATCCTGGGCCTTTGGAATTTAGTTTTGCAGCTGTTTCTACAGAAATCTATGCACCGTCGTCACCATGCTGATCGGAACTGCCATATCTTTCCTCGATACCAACACATCACCACTGCAGCTAAGGACAAAGACATTGTAGCACATACTGCGCAGCTCAGAATTAGTGCATCACCCTTAGTTGTGACACATTGCCTTTGCATCGCCAGCTGCGCGGCTGGACGATACATCACCTTCATCGCAAAGGGTTTGATTACGCACCTCTGCTGAAGGACATCCCATCAATGACTGCGTGGTTCAATGATGACGCATCACTGACTGTGTGGAAAAGAATCTTTGCATTGTCCCCTCTTTTCATATTGGGTCAATGACATTGATGAACCCATCCACACAAGGTATTTTTCAGCAGGACAAGGTTGGTCCCTGTAGCTGACTGCAGTTTATTGCAGTCGCCATTCACTTTTGACTTATCCTTGTCTAGCATGACCAGATAGCTTTGGTTGGTGCTTTAAGTTTCTAAGCACTTTATTTGAAGATATTCTTTAGCAATTTATTGCTCAAATTTTACTGATTGGATTTTTGTTGTTTTGATCTCGTTTTGTTCACTAAAATAAGACCTATTTTTCTAACCTTGTGTGGGTTATTTTAGTGTGGTGTTTTCACTATTGTACTGTTGCACAAATACTTCACACATTGCCTACTAAATTAAGCCTGCCTGCTCTTTGCCAAGATACCAGAGGGTGAGCACATGTTAATTTATGGTGTGTAACTGACTTACCCTGACTAGGAATGTGGTCCCTACTTGGAGAGAGTTCATACCTCTGCCTGCTAGAGACCTAATTTCTAACACAGACGAACAAAACATGCGAATTGTTGAAGATTGTGCTGGATCGAGACAAGTCAATTGTTTGGCAAACCAAGAATTCATTATTTTGACAACTGCTAGAAGCAAATGTATAGAACAATTGGACAGAAACATAAGATATGGGTTATGTTTTTTTCAACAAAACGGCAGATACATTATTTTTCACATATACATATATCAGGAACCAATCGATCAATGAGAAAATAAACCAGTTTTATCCAAAACTGGGGCACAGTCAACACTACTTAGCTTTCTAGAACAACCTGCTAGGAGTGGGATCAAGCTAAGACCATGATCTGCAATGTCTGATAAGCAATGCTTATCCTCAAAAGGAATTAGAGCAAATTCTGAACATTTTGGATCTAAGGTAGCTGATCAGTTGCCAATGTCATCATTCATTGAACAGGTTGAGTATGTGACAGACTACCTAATGTGTCCTCTCGAATGAAAAAAAACATTGCTGAGCTCTTAATCAGAACAATTTAATGGTAAAAGCTGCAGAAGCCTTTGTCAATTCTTCATCAGTTGTAAACAATTCTTTTTTTGAGTTAGTACCATTAGGTATCCATTAAAACAATAAAGAAAATTGGAACATTTGATCAAATCTTATATTGCCTTATGGTTTTTATATACTCTCCTTGTTGAACCAGATTATTGGAGTATCTCCAAGATCTTTCAGATGTTCTCAAGATATTTTTAAAAGCTGTGAGTTTGTCTTGGAACCACACAGATTTTTATTTTATTTTTTACTAGTACAGGGTTGATGTTTAAGAGGGAGGAGGGCACTGAGTTGAGAGCCTCAGTAAGAGAGGAACAAAACAGACTGTATTTGGAAGAATTATTGGTAATTTTTACTATGCTCTTCACCTGAAACATCGCCAATTCTGTGAAGATCTAACAGTTAAATGTGATGGTTTATATGAAACCAAAACATTAGTTTACTAATGATTAGGAAATGGGATGGCCAAATCATGGGAAATCAGGATAGATTATAAAGGGAATTGGGTAGGTAAAAAATAAAATAAAATAATATGGCCCACATTGTGAGTAGCTGGTTTAATAAATTACTCAAAGGCACAAGAGATAAATATGCTAGAGACACTGAGATCATCTTGGGCCTTGAAAACAAAGTCAGAACTTAAGAACTCTGGCTAGAGTGATGTCCTGCTGGAATTAAATCACACACGACTAAAGAATCACCTTAAACTTCACTCTGCAGCAATAGAAGTTCTCACTTTTTGGTGATGACAAAATTATGATATGCTAACTGTGTAGCCTCCAGAACTTGGAATGCAACCATATACTCAAAGGAAGTGAAAAAACGTGGTTTATCATTGACCCCATCCTCTCACTTGAAACCCAAAACAACAAAGTGACCACATATAATTGTTTTTCTGATGACATTGTTACAATGTTCCTTCCCTTACTTAGACCAGAATTCAGGCATCAACTGACCAAGTGTCATCAGGGCATGACTATGTGTATTGTCTTTCCAGATGACTATAAAAAAGCTGATAGGTAATGTAATAGCTAATACATAGTAAGATTCCAGACATGGTGTCAGAGCAGATTTAATAATATAGATTAATGATTGTTTCTGCAAGTTTAAGTTATCATATGTAGGCCACAAAAACGAAGGCCCAGATTTAGGAAAAAATTATGCACAACTGTGCTAGCGCAGTTGTGTTCTAAATGAAAATCTGCAGCTTAAGGACATTCCCCTGTGCCAACCATGTGCCATATTTAGAAAACAATGCACCATGGGACAAAGCAAAGGTTAGCATAAAAAAAATGACGCTAACCATTGCGAGAAGCCGCAAAGAAAAACTACATTAATTCTGCAAAAGTGGTATTAGAATGATTAGCGGCATGTCTTTTTTCATCCTAATTGTGTTAGAGGCATTTTTGCACCATTAGCATCAAGAAAGTCCACAAGGTAGCTAAGTAACCAGCAAGGACACAAAATGGACAATGCAGGCCAGGAGAGACCTTAGAGAGACACCAATCAGCCCAGTACAAGCCAGGATGGACCAGCAAAATCACAGGAGAAGGAGAAATGGAAGAGGAGGTGTCATTTCAGTGAGGAGAATTGGTGACGGAGCACCAGCAAAAATGTTTCTATCTTACACCTTGCCAATAGGTAGGAAGGAGCCTTCATGGCAGGCAATACTTAGTAAAGTCAACAGTGAAGAAGCCTGTCACTGATTGTAAGAAGCTCTGGCACTATTACAAGCGCAGATTTAAAGAGAAACTTGCCAGGAACTGAAAGGCAGCACTGCAGACTGAAGGTGGAAGTCCCACACCCTAGGAAGACCTGGATGAGCTCCTGGGGATGGTGGCAGCAGTCATCCTGGAGGAACTGATCACCAGAATCTCAGGACAGGACAGTGCAGGCTTCCAAGAGCTACCACAAACACACGACAATTTGCAGAGGGGGACAATCTGGAAATTAGCAAATGGCAAAAGAGGGAGGCACATAGGGCACAAAGAGTGTATGCAAAAGGATCGCATCGGGACACACAGAGCCAGATTTAAAAGGCCCTATCTCCACTGGAGTGTCACATTTAGAGATGCTCTGGTGGTGCTTTGCACGGCCCCGTATTTACAAGGTGGTGTTAAGCCACTTATTGTGGCTTATCACCACCTTGTAAATATGGCCCCTTCACACGCAGCACTTTGTGTGGAAGGGGAGTGCAATCAGTGTTGCTGTGGGCATTCCACAGCAACACCCATTGCATTTTGACACTGCCCTACATTTGAGGCAGTGCCAAAATCTAACACCACCCCAGGGTTGGTGTTAGCATGGGGAAACAAGGAGAAATGCTTTCATTTCTCATCATTTTGTGCTCTTCATACGTGTGCTGCAACCTCACCATTGAAGACTGTTTTTGTGCAGGAAGGTCTTCCTTCCTACACAAAAACAATCTCCCCTGCAGGGCAGCCATCCCTGCACCATGGCGCAAGAGTGACTGCATTAGAGATCGGCAGAAAAAATGGTGCAGGCCCTGGGGACAGCACAGCGGTGCGCAATGCAAAATGTGGCGCAGCATTGCACTCTGTCATATTCGTTTAAATCTGGGCCATAATAGCCAAACACTTCAAATGTGCCCACACCTCCCCGCCTATATGCACCAACCATTTCTTAACCCTCACAACAATTGCTTCACTGTTGCCACTGATCCACCTGCCCAAGTGTAACACTCAGTGGGCAACATGTACTACGCTTAATGCACAGGGTGGCCCAACAAAAACTGCCACACACCTCCATGCACGATTAGGAATGGCCACTAAAGTGAACATATACAACATATGGGGCATGTTAGTGATCATCATCAGTGCTTCTGTACAGGTAGCCTCCATTTCACCATGTAGCAAGGCTGCCTGTGTAATGGGAATGGTTGGCGACATGCACAAATGGACACTTTCATACGTAACAACAGCTACAAGTGGTCTCATTGACCCACTAGAGGCCCAATTTTACAAGCCCGAAATGCAACATTAGCATCATATCAATTGATGCCAATGTGATTCAAGCTGCCCATTCCCCTTGTGCTACATTAATAAAGTCATACAGTGCATTCCTGGATCCACTTTGTACATACTTCCACCACAATATGCCTGTGCCAGATATGATTTATGCAAGAAAATACACAGGGAGGTAAGAACTAATGGGGCATACAATCCATAAAAATTGCACTGTGGTATCTGATAACCTCATGTGTGAGGCGTGCCAATGGCAGATGTCAAAGTGACGCAAGCATTGTAAGCAATGTACCTCCTTGTCCTTTGCTGCACTAGTGCCATCATTTATGGTGCCAATGAACTAAAGTGACCAGTGATGTAAATAACATGCTTCCATGGTGTTGGTGGCTGAGGCACTGGGGCCGGCTAGGAAAATGGTGGTGTGGGATCAATGCACCAAATGCATTGAAAGTTTGCCCTATGTGTGATCAACAATGCAACACACATTAAACAACTACAATCTGTAGAAATACCAATGTGTTACACACCCACTTGTCACTCCCGCACCACCCTGAGTTATTGGACAACACTTCACCAAATCCAGATCTTTTCAAAGGCATCCGGAGTTGGGTGGGTTACCCATGTGTTTCATGGGAAGATCAGAAATATACACATACAATGCCTACTACATGCAGGGTCAGGTGTGAGAGGGGCACATAATAAATATGCCAGGATAAGGTATGCAAAGTGCCTCACCTTGGCATGTTAAGTATGACCTAGCACTATCCACCACTAGAGTAGAAGTAAAAGAATGTGCTTGGTTAGACCACTATGATATCTGTGTCTGGATATACTGGCACATAATTACCCATTTATAAAGAGAAATTCAGTGCAACAGCTTAGCTGGGCAGCATCAATTCAAATGTGCAGGGATGTGTACTTGTCGTCAAGAGTCAATACATCCCTTGACTAACCTTGGAAATGCTTAAAGATATGATGGATAATATCAACTTTGCCATGCAATCTGCATGGTGTTGGGATGTCCCTCTTGCCGGTCCAGATGCGTATCTGCATGAAGGAGCGCATCCTGCTAAATCTACTAACAGGAATGCTGTCTGACACTTAAAATTTCTGATGATGATTGCAACACACGTTGAAAGTAGACCACAATAGGATTACAGCAATGTGAGTCCTTAGTACCACAACAACAATGCCACCCCTGATGTGGTGTTCCATTATGGTGTATCCACACATTAACAAGCCTCAAAATGTATCAGGTCTGCCTCCCACCACACGGGTGTTGTCAGAGTGATGAAAGGAAGTGGACTTTCACATGCACACCCCTAGCCACTTTGAGTCATGTGTTCAGCATTCTGCACCACACACCATAACAATGAATCACCTTGTGTGTATGTGTGCAAATAGGAAGGTCTACCTTCCACCAAAAGAACAATCAGTCCAGCAATGCAGTTATCCTTGCAGCTATGAATCATGGAAACCTGAGATGCATAGATGAGTGTTGCCCTGCAGGAAGAGAAAAAATCCTGTTTGCACACATACAGACAAGGTGGTTGAATCTCAAAATGGGTGGTGCAGGACGCTGGACCAAAGTACTTAGAAGAATAAATGTGGACAGCACACTTCTTACCATCACCCCAACAACATACATAGGGTGGCAAATGAGTCAGTTACTTACTCAAATATCTGTAAAACCATATTCCAAATATTTCTGTACATCTCCACTTGTAGTGTGAGCACAATTCCAGAACAACACCTAAGGCTTGCATATTTAATTCAGTCAAGTTAATGAAAGGGGTGCATATGTCAAAGACCATGATTAAACAATCAAGGTGGGTGTAACACACTGAGAACTGTGGACTGGCAGATTGTGCAAATGGTGACTCCACAGAAATGATGCTCAGGTGGCATAGTGTGTCATTGGGGGTGCATAAATGTGTGCCTTGATGTGGGGGTCAGTACCATGTCACTGTGCCACCAGTAGCAAGTAAATGATGAGTGTTGTCAACAGCCACTACAGTCAAAGAATGACCTTCCACCATCTCATTGCAGAAGGTGATACCCTACCTCCTGAGGACATGCCTGTCCTGGATTTTACAGATGATATGGATGACCAGCTGCTGACCATCAATGCTGTCACTCTGCAGGATGTCCTGAGCCCCTTCCGAACACCATCTCCAGTCACAGGGAGGACATACAGCATTATGGGGTCTCCACATGAACCACCCAACTACCAACACACAGTACCAACCAGTCCTGCCACAGCCCTGGACTCTGAGGACCTAGACATTACCTTTCAGAGGACCGCAGTAGGAGTCCAGTGGGAGCTGGCACAGCAGGTGCAGGTGGGGATGGAGACCATGGCAGGCATCCCAGAGTGAGTACCGAGGTGCCTCAGTCCTAATAACCACAACTATGCTGCCATCAGAGGCACCCGCTCTCTGCTACATGGACTCCAGCAGCCCTTGACCAACATAGCTGCTGTCATGAGTCAGAGGCTTGACCAATTGCCCTCCCAAAGTTCCAGCAGCAGATTTGACAACAGGTTGGGGGCTATACAAATTGTCCTGGAGTCCATGCAGTGGGATCTGGACTCCTTCAGTGAAAACATGGCTGCTTACCACCGTGATGTAGCTGCTGTGTTGTAAAACCAGCAGTTCCTCCTTGCTACAGTGATGCCTTATGCATTCCCACAAATGGTAGCTGCCAGGAACTTTGACTCCACATCTCTATTCCCTGATGTGTGTGTGTGCACCCCTCAACTTCAACAACAGCACCACCCATGGCACGGGAGTCACACACATGAGAGGGTGAAGATGTGGGGGGACCATCTTTCACATGAAAAACTACCAGTTAGCTACAGTGTGTGCCAAAGGGACAGTATCTCTTTAGGTCTGTGCTTAAGATCATGCCAGTGTTGTGACAGCTGCCAACGTGCCCTCTTCACTCTATCACTGTTGATTTACCATACATTGACTGTCATTGTCTCAAACCCTACCTAATGTCAATTTGGACACCTCCTCACAAATGCTCGCCTCTCCTACATGTCTCATGACATGTCCCTCACCCTTGTACTCTGACTGGACATTCAATTGCTTGAGATCTCTCATGAGGTCAGTGAACAGTAGATTTCATATCAGTGGAAAAACATTTGCACATGTAAATAAATCACCATAATCACGTCATCTGCTTTTCTTTGGGTGTTCCAACAATTGTTACAAATGTATGCATTGTGTGAAGTTATGTCAATGACTACAGAACCAAAGGACATGAGTGGCCTTCTGACAGACACAAAGGCCCACACTAGGACTCAAACATGATTAAGGAGACTGATAGCATTGTGGACTATAACCAACGTTTTGAGTCTGAATCTTCAGAGCATGTACCAAACAGGTATCCATGCTATAAATGGTTAAATAATAGTGGAGCACTCAAAGATATATGCAAAAGACTGTACTTAATATAGTGCCTAATAAAATAATTTGCATTCTTTGCAGTCTTTGGCCGGTTTCCGCCCGGCGGGCGGCACCCGCCGCCCGCCGGACTCGGAATGAGCCCCAGAGTGTCTTTAGCTTCTTGTTGATGTTTTTTCAGAGTTTGAAGTTATAGGCATTGTTCGCCTCCAGTTAGGCTCACCTTTCTTTGACCCCAGCCATGTCCTTCCACATATCTGCCTCAAAGGTACAACCTGTGGCAGGTGGTGGTGGCTGTTGCTGGGCTGTTGGCGTTGTCTGTGCTGTGGATGTGGAAGTGGTGGGACCTGTTGAGGCACCCCTGATCCTTGGTGTTGAGATAACACCTTTTTTGGCACTGGTTGCAGGCTGTTTCGCTGGTCTCCCATGTGAGAACACCAGCCACCACTCCAATGCCTTCTCCCTATGGTACCTCTTGGCGTACATGATGAGAACATGTAATTAAAAACTGCATTGGGTAGAGGAAGAACAACCATGCAATGTAAACAGCATCTTCAGTTGACACATGTTGTCCAACAATGTCAAGACCCAAGTCCATACAAATCTGTCTACCAGCCATCTACGGTATCTTGTTCATGTCACAGGGTTAACAGCCATCCAATGTAGCACACTAGGGCCCAGATTTAAGAAGGCCTAGCGCCTCCTTGCACCACATTAGCATCAACATTATTGTGACGCTGATGTGGCCCAACACGGCCAAATTCCCTGTTCCATATTAACAAAGTGGTGCAATGTATGCATTACTCCACTTTGTCTCCCCTTGTGCCACATCATGTCTTGGCCAGGCATAATGTATGTAAGGGGTGTTCCCTCGGTAAGTGGCTGCAAAAATTTTGAAGGCGAATCTAAGAGATTCCACAGTGTCATTTATTCTGGCTACTTTTAATGGCTACTCAGAGCAGGCATCACAAGAGGGCACACTATTGATTAAAATCGGCCCCTATGTACACTTCAGGGTTAGCGCAAAAATATTTTGCACTAAACCTGGTGACAAATTTTCTTTAGACTATTGCCCTCTACCCTGTGCCATGGTGTGCCATATTTTAAATATGGCGCACACATGGTGGTGGTAGGGGGGTGCTAAGGGGCGCAGGAAAAATGGAGTTGCCAAGGGTGAAGCACCACTTTTCTCAAATCTTAACCTATCTGTGCACAAACTTGTTCCATTTCCTAAGTACCAGGTAAACACTCAGCATACACATCTCATACACATGTGATGTGACCATGCTCGCTCACATTATCATGATGGGTAGATTATGTAGGTTAATCTGCACACATCTTGTTTGCTACAATCCGTAAACATGACCGACATCCATCTGGAGAAGAGATGAAATCTCTATGTGTACTCAACTGATTGTTGCCCTTCACAGAAAGCTCCTTGCACGGCTGGTGCCTCACTTCATCTCTGAAGAGTAGTGAAGCACTGGTGCAAGTGTCTCATTGATAAGCCCCTTGTAGACCTCAACACATGTAAATAAATTGTATCATATCCAGAGTACATTAGTGCAACATGTGCAACACAGTGTAGTACATGTGCTTTGATAAACATTCTAGCAACATCCATTTAATTCTAAAAGCCAACATCTCTGACACATATGTTGACTGATATCACTGTGTTTGTGTGCATAATTACCTATTTTTCTAAGACCCAAAATCCATTGCAGCACAGGTTGGCACTTGTGCATCATTCAACTCATTCCACATCCTCAACATAACATCAGACATGATGTTGATACCCAAGGATAGATGATGATGTCTTAATTGCAACACATGCAATTTTAAAATGGCATTGTATATATCATACCCCTTCACACACAACCCTGGATCTACACATGTGACATAGAAGATGACACTGTCTGCATCGGGGTCTTCAAACCGGGAAACCTCGCCAATTGTGTAGGGTGGAGGTCTACCTGCAAGACATGCCAGGAAAGCATAGCTTTGTGGTTATTGAATGAAGAAAAGCATGGACACCTGTTACACATTCCACTTGTTTAGCTGAGGGACCTAGTCAACTTATTGTTTGAAATTAACAACTGACATCTCTAACACATCAGTCAGACAGACATAGTTAGCCCACAAAAAGATGTACAAATATGGGATGTACCCTGACATACATTTCTCAGATACATATGTCCATTGGCAGAGGCTTAGAACTTTGTAGTTGATCAGTGTGAAAATGGAGCAATCACTCGGATGCTTGACTCTTCTCTCCCCCATACTACCACCACATAACTCCATCATGTGAGTGCCGTATGTAAGATATGGCACAACATGGCGCATGTCAGGACACTGACATTGTAAACTATGATATTATGGTGGCACTTAGCATGCTTTGTACCGTACATGAAGGTGCTGAACCTGCTAAGTGTAATTAGGCATTTTGATAACAATGGAATTGTCATTTAATCAACCTATCTTATGCACAGATTAAAGTTACCTCCAAAAATGGCACAGTGAAACCAAGTAGATATAAAGGCTTATGTATAGTGTGCCACCTACTGCAGGAATATACTCCTTGCATTCTTCAGGCCTGGCGCTGCCATCATGTAGCACCGGACTTTAAAACTGAGACAATGCTTGCATTGCGCAACTTTTGACATATGGGCCCAGATTGATGGCAAAGTGGTGCAGCAAAATAGGAGCACTGTGCAGCTCCACTTTTAAAACACAGGTATGCACCATATTTAAAGGAATACCATGCACCCCTGTGTTTACCCCTGTGCTGGCACTAAAATTAGCTGACAATACAGGCATCCTTGCACCATAGTGCCAGGGTGTCTGCGTTGAGTGGATAGATTGTTTATGTGCAGGAAAGTGTCCCTTCCTGCACATAAAGTATCTATAATGGCAATTTGGCACTTTTATAGGGGCTGCAACATGGAGCACACATAAAAGTACCAAAGAATCATTTTAGAATGACTGTTTATGTGCAGGAAGGGAAATCTTTCTGCTCCTAAACAATCGTTCATGTCCTTTTGCTCCTTCTGTGCAGAATGCAGCACACATAGAAAGAGCAGAAAATGAGGAGGAATATAAGTATTCCTCCTTGCTGTGCGATGAAAACACCACCCCTGGGCTAGTGGTAGTTTTTGGTGCTGCACCAGATTTACGAATTCTTGTAAATCGGTGGCAGTGCTAAAAGCAATGGGTGTTGCAGTTGAACACCCACAACAGTACCCAGTGCAAGCCCCTCTGACGCAGAAAATTGTGTCGGAGGGTCGCATATTTACAAGGAGGCGTTCAGCCACAAAAAGTGGCTTAACGCCTTCTTGTAAACATGCTGCAGTGAAAAGCGCCACCGAAGCATCACTGAAAGTGACGTTCCAGTTATGCTAGGGCCTTTTAAATCTGGGGAATGGTGTGGTAGTACTTGCCTCCATCAGCCACAGTGCCTTACAAAACTATGACACTGATGTTGCAGTAAAGTCAATTAGTCCTTCTTACATTTGTGTTCTTGTCATGTCACTTTGCACATACATGACTCAAGGAATGCACAGACCCATGACTACCAATATTCCTGCATAATTTTTGTCATCGCTTAAACATTACTTAGCACATTTCCACAGTTGTAAAGCCCATGATGGATATGTACATTTATGCCAGGAAGCATGAACCCTTGAACCATTGCACAAGTGTGTACCATTTTCTGCACTTCAATATGTATACACGATACCCAATGTACACAAAGAGGAATGAGCAAATTGTCTGCAACCGGTGCATTGTTGACCTCTCATGAATGCAGGTTGGTTAAGACACAAAGCTTGCTGTCCTCACCCTTGTCATGACATGCTGTAGTCATCCTTATGTTCTACTGTCATGCACATGTAAATGAGAATGTTGCTATGTAAAGGGGTACTTACCAGCAGGTCCTCCAAACCTGAATCCCCAGGTGATATAGGAGATCCCCTTCATGGGCAACAAGGTCTGCCCACCGGTGTTTCACCCGTTGGTCTGTGCGCTCCTCTGAGAAGATCCAGCAAAGCTGGTAGAACACTTTGCCATTCCGCAGCTTCCTTGCCTCCATTAGGTAGCCCATGATGACCCAGCCACCCATAGTCACCATGTTGGGGAGGTAATGGCACATCAGCCACATGAACCCTCCCAGTTCTTCATCACTAATACAATGTGCCCTTTCCTGACATCTTGCAGTTTTCTCCACTGCAAAAAATAACTCAAAAATAATAAATCTATACCCCACCTAACCCCAAATACACCATCAAACTTCACTAACCCAGGACAGACATCCAACAATACTCATACAATAGCAAGGCAACAATGTACAAAAAACTTACAAAATTTACAAAATGGTCTAGACACAAACAGGACACAGCACAAAACACTCTAAAACCAACACTTCTCACACCAGCACAAGCACCACAGAACCTCTTTCTAACACAGACTACAAGACTGTATAGTAAAAGTGAAAGTGTGCAGCAAGGAAAACATATTACATCACTTCCTGGCTGTATGCATCACGTTTTCTGATAAGCAACATTTTTGTTGACGCATGGCGGTCATGTGTGGCCTTTTCTATGAAGGCTGACAAGGCCTGTCGACTTGAAAGGCCTACAGGACGCATCTTTATTTGACACATGATGGCCATGCGTGGATTTATCTTTTGAAGGCTGACAAGGCATGACTATGTAGAGTAGACACACATGGTGTGAGGTGTCATTTTATTGATCTGCAATGTATGGAGAACTACCATATGCATTATTTTTTTATGCATGACAGGAATGTCTGGATTTCGGAGGGTAGGGTGACAGGGCACCCAGATTCACATACCTAGTTACTGGGGCTATAGTTTTTTTTTTTTTGCTGCAGGTGTAATTACATTTGCATAAATCATAGCTTGATCCCATTTTATCTTGACATTCAATTTCCATAAAATAGTTCTATATACCGTAATTCTTTCCGGTAAAAATATCCCAACAACATATAAGCAAATAATGAGGGGGTCTTACATCTCAACCTCTACTTTCCCATTCCTAACCTAATTTCTCTTAGTCGCTCATCTTCCCCCATATGCCCATATATCTCCCCAATGCTCCAACCCTTTCAGCATACAATTTTTCCTTCGTTCGTACTGCCTCCATCTTTGCTTCCCATGCTGCATAGGTAGGGGGTATTGATGATTTCCATGCCTGGAGAATCAACAATTTAGCTATCAAGGTAGCAACAAGTATTTTTTTTTTTGGAATAAACAGACAAGCCTGCATGTTGCGTAATACCCCATAGTGCCACCAGTGGGTTAGGAACTAATACATATGATATCAGAACACTAATCCTTTGAAAAATCTTTTCCCAATACGCAGTCAGATGCTTACACGACAAAACTCATAGGGAGCCATCCCCTGGATCATTTGGCAGTGCGGGCACAAGCCTGATATCTCTGGGTACATTTCCTTTAATCTAGCTGGGGTAGAGTAAAGTTGCCATTTGGAATAGAATGCAGTTTTAAATTTGCCCCCCTAAGTGCTTTTTGTGGCAATTCGTTATGCCTTCCTTATTGTTGTAGTCCTATTTTGCACCCTGTAAAGTTTTCTGCCTTAACGAAAAACTGGTAAATTGTCTTAATTGAATTCCCATCCTGGAGCGTCTTGTACCAACTGCCGATGCCCAATCGATTTCAAAAGAAAGCCTGAAAAATAGCTCAATAGGGCCATCAGTTACCTTTTCCGTTGTTTGCAAATAAAATGTTAAATTTGGTAATAGGAAAACGTAAGACTCTCTGGAATGGCATTTTCGTGCCCTACGCACTGTGCCCATTTCTTAATATGATATCCTATTAAGAAATACGCAAAGCTCTTGAATCTTACCTCTTCCCACTTCTAAACATATCTTGATTAAGTTTTCATCCTACCATCTATGCATATCAAAGTCTAAGTGGTAGATGGATCTTACTAATTTGATATTTAGCTTGTATCAGCTGTATTCTAGTCTGGATCACTGCTGGTAGTTTATACCTTGCCCGCTTTGGGAGGCGAGCGCGTTTAAGAAATGGAGCCTTGTGCCCATATCGATCAGCATCTGGTTAAAATAGAAGTTGGCATTTGGTGTTCAAGCAGCTCTTGAAGCCCAATCTATTACAGAAGCTTCATAGTAGGTTTGAACATTAGGAAGTGCCGGCCCCCCCCATCTTCTGCTGAGTTAGCTTTTCTAACTGTAAGCGAGGTTTCTTATGGGTCCATATGAATTGTCCGATCAGTGAATCCAGCTCTCGAAATAAATTTTTAGGAACTATAGAGACTATACTGGAAAAAACAAATAATACTCAGGGAAGGTTCATCATTTTCACCAGTGCTGTCCTCCCTATAATCACCATAGTGGATTCCTGCCATTTTAGCAATTAGCCTTTGATCTTTTTAAAAACCTTTACGTTTCAGGTGAAAAAGATCAGCTAGATTATTGGACACATATATGCCTAGATGCCTAATGGTTTGGTAAAACTGATGTATCTGCATTATATAAGAGAGCTTCTGACTTGGACTGATTGATTTTGTACCCTCCCAAGTCTGAAAAATCCTTAATCTTATAGAAAGCTCTATCGATGTTGTGAAAATATGCCCGAAGATACAGAATCATATCATCGGCAAATAGTTTCAATTTGGGTGCTTGAGGAAGCAGCAAATGTATATATTGATCCTGACAAATTGCTGCTGCCAACAGCTCAAGAAACAGTGCAAGCAGCACCGGAGAAAGCGGACAGCCCTGCCGTGTGCCCTGTGATATATATAAATATACAGTATACTAACCCTGCTATTAAAATCCTGGTTTGGGCCCCCACATATAACCTTCGTAAGGTCTGAATACACTTCCCTGGGAAGCCAAACTTACCTAAGATCATAAACAATACTTCCCACTGAACTAGATCATATGCCTTCTCGGCATCAAACATTATGATTGCCGCTGGATGATGGTTATGAGAAAAGTAATCGCTTGCCCAGACCAGGAAATTGGTGTTATTAGACAGCAGTTTACCTGGTAGAAATCCACATTGATCTTCATGTATCATTCTTGTGCTACCTGAGCCGTACAAACTGCAAAAATCTTAGTGAACAATTTATAGTCCTGAATCAGAAGGCTAATCGGGTGATATGAGCCCAGATTTTCCAGCGGTTTATCCTTTTTTTTAAAACTAACCACTACAGCCCTAGAAGATGAAGGAGGGACCTCTGCTCCTCCTAAAATTTCATTATATTACTAGACTAGTATTATAGCTATTTGACCCTCTTGAACTTTATAGACTTCCACTGGAAGACCATCTTCTCTTGGGGCTTTTCTGTTGGAGGCTGCCCCTATCCCCGTATCGCCTCTACTACTTCAGCAAGAGTGATAGGGGACGTTCATATATTCTGTGCTTATTGATCTAAGCCCAGGAGTACTACAAAATCTAAATACTGTTTAATTTGTAATTAATTTGTTTGCATTGTTTCAGTGTATAGATTTCTATTGTGCGAGAGAAATATTTTTTCTATCTCTTTGGGTTAACTAATCATTATACCACGCCCTTCATCTAAGATGGCTTTTATCAAATTAGAATTCGACTTTCCTTTGACCTTCTAGTCCGAGCTAAGAGTTAACCTACATGTTCACTTTCTTGTCGATGAGTGGCGCTTACGTGGAGCTCCCGTCATGCTCGGTGACTGAGAGCCCCACAAAGCGGCAAGATGGAGGGCAGAGCGTGATGGTGCCCTGAAGACTAGGTGGCTTCATCCTCCCCGTCCCCATTTCTGGTAGAGCGACCCTGCTGACAGGCAATCGAGCTGCAGCAGTACAATAGCAGGGCAATACGCATTCAGCAGGTCCGCCTTCGGTGATGGACTTTGCGGCAGGCGGCAGTAGAGTACAGTGCACTGAGGCACGAGCAGTGTGGCCTCCTGGTAACAGTCAGGCCCTGAACCCACAGGCTACAGACTTCAGGATGCAGCAATCGGATGGCCACGGGAATTGCATGGTGGATTTTTTTTTACCTGGATGCTACATCTACGTGACCTCCCCCGAGACTCTGAACATGAAGTTGAGGCAATCAGAAAGGACAAAGGAACAAGATTAGAAGACCAAAGGATAAGTAATTGAGGCAGTGTGCAGCTTGAGGTGGGGAGGGGTGGAGGGAGCTCTTTTTTGGGGGGATTGGAGAAGATGGCAACAGAAGTAGTGTGAGGGGGAACAACCATTATTGTGGAAAAGACTGTTGAACTATGTGAAGTTAGCCACAAAGGTGGAAGCCACATAGTAGGGGACTTTTTAAGGCAAGACCTTTTTTTTTGGGAAGAAGGCGAGGAGGATACATAGCGGCTGTTGAGAGGGTAAAGGCCAGATGAGTAATTAGCTTTGCACAAAGGTTGGGGGACCGCTACCAAACAGAGACACCACATTGCTTTTTTGGGACTGTTCTGAACCTATATCCAGTACCCACATGGCCTAGGAGGAAAGGGAGAATGAGCAGCGGTCATGGCAGCATTGCATCAGTGCAGTAGGCGCTTCTGTGGGGTTAAGGGAGCGACAATAAGGGAGTGACGGAAGTGGCCCACATCCCTATCGAGGATTTTCACTTTCTGTCTAATTTTTTTCTGGTCTCCTCAGGCCTCTCCTTGCTTCATCTCCTTCCACTGTAAACGCCTTTGATCCAACACTATAAAGAAATGTATGACACAGGATAGAGGTTATAAGGCACGGACAATGGTAAAAAATTCAAAAGGACCTAAAACTAAGACTTTGACTCCTGCCACAGCAAGGCAAACAAGATCTGGGGGAACTTTGAGGGAATCCATAGAAACACAGAACTTTCCACAGGACTTATCACCCCCCTTCTCCTCTCCAGCCCTTTCGGCATCTATAGAGGCCAGCCTGCCAGAAGGTCCTAAACAATTAGCACTGCGATCAATTCAACTCACTGTTCTCTCAACCCTCTGCTGCCACATTGAGCAAATAGATTAGGGAGCCGCAAACCACCTCATCCATTTTAGCTGCATCTAATAACCTCCCCTTGTAGTATCTGTTGTAAACCTACAACATAAGGAGATACCTGCCTACCCCCTGTATTTTACCACTAGCATTAACATTAAAGGGGTATCAAAGGCATTGGAAGGAGATAAGGTGCAAGAGGCAGAAGAAGAGAAAGCACTCTTGCTGATCAAAGCAAGTGCAATGGGCAACAATTTACTTTCTGGAATAACAGCAAATCCTGCACTAGAAGCTTCTAGCTTGCCTTTATCTGATCTGACATCATCTAATGTTAGTATACTTCCTCTAGCCCCCTCCCCTATCCCTAGCATCAACAGTACGGACAACTCGGCATGCAGGATAACTGGTATCTGTCAACACCAGGACAGTGTGCGCTCTACGGGCGTCTAGAATGCAAAAACCAAACGCTCTCAAGATAATGTAATCTATGCATTGTAATGATATGTTATTGTTTAAACTTTTGCATTGCAGACTTCAATCCAAAAGATTCATTTTTAAGGTGCTTATAAATACTGTACATTTGCAATGTATTGCTGCAGGTTTTAAGAGTGAGTCAGGGTGTGGTCACTTTCCAGGGCCTTCTAGAAGCTTTCCCTGCAGCATGCTTGGGTGTGGCTGTGGGCTGGGCCAAAACTCTATAAAAGGGAGTCAGCCCAGCTCCACTTGCTCACTATTCAGAGGTCCTGGTGCAGAGCAGCAGCAACTTCCTGAGCTCCTGTTCCGTGGCCTACCTTGACCTCCCAGGTCTCTGTACTTCATTCTTCAGTGGTGATTCCTAGTCAGGGCGGTAAGGCGGAGGTTGGGCTGGGCCCCCGACTCCGTATTCGTTGACGCTCTAATTCTTGGGCCTAAGTTTGGATGCTAATAACATTTTGCTCCTGCAAGTGTAACTGTGCATTTAAAACTTTTCATGGCATTTGTATGCACGCATTTGAATCGGCAAGATGCGTGATTCTTTTGAGACTAATTTGTGTTATTCATTGCGCGCTACCAATACTTGACAGTTTCATGGTAGCATTCGAATCTGCAACGCACGCGATTCACTCATGGTGTGTAGTTCTTGATATTCACTGTACGCTACCATTTTTTTGGCAGTTCCATGGTCACATCCGAATCGGCAACATGTGCGATTCAACTCTTGTGTGAAATTCTTGGTATCCATTGTGCGCTACCATTTCCCGAGGCATTAAATGGTGGCATTCGAATCAGCAAGAAGCGCGATTCTTTTCTTGTGTGCCTTTCATGTTATTCATTGTGTGCTACCATTTCTTGGCAGTTTCATGGTGACATTCGAATCGGCAACACACGCAATTCCTTCCTGGAGTGTGAATTCTGATATTCATTGTACGCTATCATTTCCGAGGCATTAAATGGTGGCATTCGAATCGGCAAGAAGCGCGATTCTTTTCTTGTGTGCCTTTCATGCTATTCATTGTGCGCTACCATTTCTTGGCAGTTTCATGGTGGCATTCGAATCGGCAACACGCGCGATTCCTTCCTTGAGTGTGAATTCTGATATTCATTGTACGCTATAATTTCCGAAGCATTTAAATGGTGGCATTCGAATCGGCAAGAAGCGCAACTCTTTTCTTGTGTGCCTTTCATGTTATTCATTGTGCGCTACCATTTCTTGGCAGTTTGATGGTGGCTTTCGAATCGGCAGCACGCGCAATTCCTTCCTTGAGTGTGAATTTTGATATTCATTGTACGCTATCATTTCCGAGGCATTTTAATGGTGGTATTCGAATCGGCAAAACGAGCAATTCTTTCCTTGTGTATCAAAGATGTCAATTACTGTGCGCTACCATTCTAAGACATTTCCTTGGTAGCATTTTGAGTTGAGAAGTTGTGTGATTTATTTCCTTGAATATACATTGTGAAATTTCATGGTGCACAATCCTTTATGGTGTTTAGTACACATATAAAAACCTGCAATGTGCGCAATTTATTTTTTCCATGCTAAAGAAAGTATTTGAATCTGAAAGTTCTATTTAACCTTTTCTTGTCTCCTTACCAGGTATTGGGTCATCAAAAATCCTAGTCAGTTCTAGAATTATTCTAGGGTTGTTTCATGTTTTCACAAATGACAAAGCTTAGAGTTATAGCATGGTAATAATTTCATGAGATGTAATTTTGATGTTGTGTTTTAACCTCTTGCTTCCTACAGGTCTCCTTCCCAGCTGTTCCCTTCCTTATCCCCTTTTCCCCGCTTGGACTCTATTAGACTCTGTGATAAAGCTAATCAGAGTACTGGAGCTGTCTAGTGGTGGAAGTGTTGGGAACGTGCACAGACCCCGAGGATCTGGTGACTCTGGCAGTATCCCCTTAATGGAGTAATGGATGGGGCAGATATTAGTGGAGCTTCGAGCTATGAAACTATCTCCGGAGGAAGCTCGCAAGGAGAGTAAGGATCAGCTTAGTCAATTGAATACTCACCTAATCAATCTCTCCACAAGAGTATCCCAAGTGGAGCAGAAAATCTCTGATTTAGAAGATGTTGAAAATCAAGCTGAGTCAGTAGTATTTCAGATCCAATCAGAACTTGTGGAACTTCAACTAAGGTTGGACGAGATGGAAAATAGATCCCAGCGTTCAAATCTTAAGTTTGTGGGGGTCCCAGAAGACATTGAGGCATCTTCATCCGTAACTAAGGTAGTCTCTGATCTTATATATAACTGCATCCTCCCAAACAAGACAAAAACTGCAGCGGACCTCTCAATCATGAGAGCACATAGGGTGCCATCTACTCGCTCTGCAAATTCAAAGTATCCTCGTACAATTTTAGTCAATTTTGGTGACTACAGGATTAAGGAACAAATTCTTTCTCAAGCCATAAAATTGAAGAACTTTAAGTCTGGTGACAGTTTCAGCTTTCACATGTTCTCGGATATGTCCATTTGCAGCAGCCCACCAGCGCTGAGAATTAATTGGACTGATAGATGAGTTTAAGAAACTGGGGGCTCTGGATGGTATTGTACAATTAGCCAAACTTAAAGTGTTTTATAAAGGACAAGTGCATGTGTTTCAGGGTGTTCAGGAAGCACCGATTTTTCTAGAATTGTTAAAAAAGGGATGATGTGGTTTATGGCGGGAGGATGAAGAACAAGACCGGGGGAGTGGGGGAGCGGGGGAGAGAGGAGAGGAGAGGAAGAGGAAAAGAAAAAGTATGGAGGGGAGAAGGAAAAAAAGGAAAAGGAGAAGGGGGAAAATTGGGAACAAATTATCTTTTTTCTTCGGAAATATTTTGCTCACCGGAATTGCCACGCTATTTTTTTTTCTTCCTTGGGTTCCTCTGCCCTGCTGCCTTGTTGCTCCTTGTGATTAGGCTCTCGGAGTGCCACTCTTTGTTAGAATGTGAGGTGGGTTATGGGTGGGTTTGAAGCCTGGTTGGGTTGGTCTTGCTGGGGGTGGGATGAGCAGGGGGCACAAGGAGTCAAGGGAGGGATGGGCCAAGACAGGCAAGACCCTCAACAACGATGGATGGGGGGCGAGAGCACAAGGTGGAGCTTGGCAGAAAAATGCGGGTGGAGGTCAGTCAACTATATCCGTTATATTAGGATAGGATACAGGAAGGCAACGTGCTAAAAAATCCAGATGAAGAGCAATTGACCTTAGAGATGGCTGGATGGAATGTGAGGAATGAGTGGGTAGAGGGTCAAAATAGCCTCATGTAATTTAAATGGAGCTAATAACTATGTTAAACTTCAAGCAATACTTAACTGGCTTGCAACATCTCAAGTACAAGTCTTTCTTCTGCAGGAAACCCATTTGCTACCTGAACTCCTGGGATTTATTGTCCATTCATTTTTTGCGTCAGCTAATGCCGCAGTACGGGTTGAGGCCGTTTTGATTTCTAGGTGAGATTAATCCTATAATGCTTGCCTAGCTCATTGATAGATTGTGGAACTGGATCATATCTTTCAACCCAGGGTACAGATACTGTAATTTGTCACTATCTTCTGTTCACTTGTTAGTGCTGGTTAAGCACATAATTATAGTCATTGCCATTGTGACTTGAATATGTACTGATCTACACATTCTCAGTGAATTTATGTCTGGTGTAACATGGAAACATTGTTGTATTGTATAGTTGGTATTAGTCTATGTGTGTTCCTTCACACACATTGATGGCATATCTTGTCATGTATGGTTCTAGTTCAACTTTGCTGACATAAATTCTGCAGATTACCTTTATTACCCATCTTCTTCATCAACATTGTCCCTTCATTCATGCACAGTATACTAAGTCAGACTTGTGAACTTTGGAGAAGTACAGGCTAAGTAATAGTATACCTCTGATTTCCAGGCTTTGCTAGATCACTTTTGCCCCCACACATCACAGAACACCAGTCACAGCACTTGTGTAGTGTCTGAGTGACCTCCACATGTTGGATCTCAATGTGACGTAAGGGAGTCTCTCAGCTGTCTTTCCACATTATTTATTCAAATGGACAGGCACTCACATCTGCATTTCACAACCTGTCACATTCACCATGAGTGTATTTTGTTAGTGTGATTACTCATGTCAACTATGAGAAAAGCAGATGCAGATTCAACCTTTCTGTCTCATTCACCACACATACAATTTGGGAAGGGTCTGTTACTTGTTTGGACATTGCTTGACTTACTTTCACATTCCTAACTGGATCGGGTGTGATACACCTAGACACTTAAGTGTTTTGTCCCTGTATGTCACTCTCTCATGGTCAAACATGTGAATGCCACTGAGAAGTATGTTTTCAGTTTTCATGTGTGATAGTATCATTCAGACTTTGCTTGGTAACTTAGCAGACACAACCCTGTCATTGTGGGTGATTGCTACCCTCTGCCTACCTAGCCTATACATTTTTTTAGCAGTTTTATGGTGTATTTCCTGGATTGCTGCAGCATATCTCAAGCCAACACACTTGCATGATGTTTGTGATACTGTGAATTGTAATTGCTACAGACTATGCCTACATTCCACCCACGCATTCATGTAGTAGTGCATTCTTTTAATGTTATTTTTGTTCCTGGCTATGTGACAGAATCAAGAAAAGTGGTGCTGCACCCAGTGTAGGGGGTAATAGCACTAAGGTATTTGACGTTATTGAAGTACTATTTAGGGTTAGCAGCAAATTTTGGACCTAACCCTGAACAGTACATAGGGGCCTATTGATACCAATAGTGTGCCCCCTTTTAATTCCTGCTCTGAGCAGACTTTAAAAGTAGATGCAAAATATTGCACAGTTGAATTTCTTAGATTTCACAGCACCATTTTGGCATCCCCCCATCAGGTGTACACCCCCCTTGCATATATTATGCCTGGTGCAGGCATCGTGTTGTGTAAGGTGTTACAAAGTGGCGCAATGCATGCATTGCGCCACTTTGTGTTTCTGGTGCAGAGATTTTGACATTGTTGGGCCACATTAACATAAGAAATATGATCCTAATGTTGCAGAAGAATTCCTTAGGTCCTCTTACATTTGGGCCTATGTTCCAAAGTTGTCTACAACTGTTGTGGTATAGTCATGCTCTCTGAGATATGGGCAAGTTACGTTTAACACCTGTGCATAGCAGGCGTTAGAAGGGGTACACCATTATGTTAAATGGGCCCATATGTACTGTGCAGGATTTGCAGCAAAAAATTGCCAATAATTCTACACGGTCTATCAATGGCATCCATTATCTTGACACTTGCGCACCTACTCTGCATCATGGTGGCCACATATTGAATATGGCACACACATGGTGGTGGTAGGGGGATGCTAAGGTGCACCAGTAAAGAGGCACTGCTTTAGATGCGGCACCACTTTTCTAACATGTGGCCCTTAGTCCCTTCACTTTAGACCTGCAGAGGAGTAATATTATTGGAATTTGTAATTATTTTCTGTGCTGTGTGCCATGTTACAGGTGTTGCAACCTGTGTGTTGCATGTGAATCCCACCCCTTTGCCCTTGAAATGCCTCCCTCACAGAAAGTGTTGTTGTTGCCAATTGCTGGCTGGCACAGGAATGCGCATGAGGTTCATATGTCCAGTGTGTCACTGTTGTATGGTATATATTGTGATATATGCAAGAGTTTTCAGACACCTGTGGTACAGAACAGGGCATGATGTGCTTTCCTGCACTGCCCTGCATCACACGTCCAGCCCTGCTAAATCCTATGTCTCTTCATTCATATGCATTTCAGGACCCTCTGTGTACATTATCAGTAGGTCAGCTGCCATAGTCCACTGTTGGTACCCTTGCATCATGATAAGGAAATGCGGGGTTTGCAGGTACGATTGTTGGTGTGCTGTGAGGTGTACATTCCTGGACATGATCTTTATTTGATGGCGATGTTGCATTTCAATATGTGCTGCCCTATGCTCCACACAAGGGAAAGGTGAACACAATGAGTATGCCTGGTATGTTTTGGTGATATGTACATGGTGATGGCACCACTCAGTGGTAACTGATATCGGTGCTGCCTGAGGCTTTTACAGCATGTAAATGTTGGGCAGTGCCAATATGTGAGTTTTTTGATGGTGGCATGGCTGATGCAATTCACATAGCTGAGCTATTCCTTGGTAAGTGTTATGTGTGATGAATCTGTATTCTGTTGTCAACCTGTGGACACATGTAGTAGTTTGAGGCCAGCTTTTGTATGCAAAGGGGATATACCTCCACCTGTCCATCATGTAAAGTGTCAGTCTGGTGACACCAGGAACTTGTAGAAATGAGTGTATGTTAGGGTGATGTGCATTGAACGCCATGTAGCGTAGCATGTTTCATATGTGTTATTGTCAATACATCTGTGTTTCCCTGTCTACGTGTGTTTAGTGTGGTATATGTATTGTTTGTCCCACAAGTCTGGTGTATTTTCTGTGTTATGATTTGAATGCTGGCTTTCCTACAAGAAGACCATTGTCATATTGTCCATTCTAGAATCATTGGTTGATAGTTGAGTGTCTGAAGATGTAAGCATCATGAACACTGCCGGGATATTTTGCTAGTATGTTGGAGATTATTTCACGTAGGTCCACAATGGCCTGCTCATTGATAGAGTGGGTGTGTTTGTGTTTCCTGTAGAGGTGTTTGGTTGCAGCAGGAAGGACAATTTGACATGGTGCACCAAACGCATGAGGGAGGCCAGCAATTTGATAGAATCAGGTCTCCTGCTGCAGTTGCTGGGTGTTGGGGAACTAGATGTGGTGGGGTGTGAGGTTGATGAAGGCATCCAGAACCATAGGAAGGAAGGCAGAAAGGGATGGTTGGGAGATACCACTCACTTGTGCAGCAGTGGCCTGGAGTGATCCTGAGGCCAGAATGTGTAGGACAGCCAGGAGTCTGGCCATGGGTGGTATGGTTGTGTGGCTTTCCACTCTTGCTGTGATGTCAGGCACAATATGGTGGAGCAGGCGTACAATGGTCTCCCACTTCAGACGATAGAGTCTGATGACCTCTTCTCTGAGGCCACGGATGGATTTGCACTGGAAAACTTCCTCCCCCTTCTTCTGCGCTGCCTTTGTGGCTGCTGTGGTTGTGGTTGAGTTTGCTGCGGTGGTGCTAGTGGCACTTGGCATTGTTGCTGTCATCTTCTCCTGCTCCTGGTACTGAACTGTAGCAGTAACATGTCCATTTTGCACAGTTGCTTGCCAATGGTCCTGTGTGTTTCCTTGTCATAGTGGCTGGGCCTCTTTTTAATGCCTGGTCTGACCAGGTGTTAAAATGTTGACACTCAGACTTAGCGTTGATTTTTGGACCTGGTCCTATGCGTACATCATTTTTCTGTTGGGATGTAAATATGGCGCTAGCAGGCTTGCATCATTTTTTGGCAGGAGACACCTACCTTGCTTATCATTGGCAAACTATTATTAACAAAAAAGGACCTGGTCCACTACAGTAAAGGTAGGGAAGTTGATGTACACAATGGTAAATCTGAACCTGAATAAATCTAATATTTCTACAAATCCACAGCTAATGGGTTTGTAAATTCACATGTACAAATTCAAATGAAGAACCACCCACAAACTGATTACGCAAATCATCACTAGATCTTTACATATATTAATTGAAACCTCCTTATGCAAAAATATACATTTGTCTACCTGCACATAGGTATGTGAATTCAAAACAGGAGCGCGAAGCGAATGGCAGACATATATCACATGCTTGTAAATAATGAAAAGCTATGATTAGTAGATGTAAAAAAGCATCCATGCATGAAGAACGTGCTATCAATGTCAAACCCACACATAAAAGTAAAAGGTAATTTGCATCCTTTAATCTCTTGTCCTGCACACCTGTGTTTTATATAGACACCCAGTGGAGAACAACTTCGCTTTAGTCACGGTTAACATTTGAGGCAGTTTAAGACAGTTCATAAGAATCCACTCTGCCACTGAGGAAAAGCAATAGATGAAGTTTGCTTGGATGGTGAGAGTGTTTTCTGATGGGGAGAGGATGCGTGTTGTCAGCATAGGAGATGATACTCAATCCTTGGGTGTGGAAGTTACTGGCGAGGAGGCCATGTTGATGTTGAACAGGGTGGGGCTGAGGAAGGACACATCAAAGGAGATCAGTAGAGTTGGGCATGTAAGTGGCTAGGCTAGACTGGCTATGTATAAAAAGGAAGCAGCTAATTCATCACAGCCACAGGACTTGTATTCCAGCCTCACACAAATGAACTGCAGGAGGTTGTCCATATCCTCCTTCTGCTGTCAATGCTGTATACATTTGTTTTTGTTTGTTTGTGAGCAAACACTCTATTGTAACATGGCCAAGTCCACGTTTCAACTTGCAACTTTACAGCAGCCTAACTGACCATGGATGACAGTGTGCAACAGAGGACACTGTGTTAGGAAGGAAGTTGTGGCAAATCAAGCAGGTGTAATGTCCAGATATGCTCTTGGTAGTCAATCAGAATCTGTAGTGGACTGTAAGTTAATTAGGCAGTAGAGTAATGATGCCAGGTGGATGGGTCTTTAAGAGATAACTGTTTTGTTGGGACCAGGGTCAGTGGTGTGAATGGCAACACTTGAAGCATATGTACCTTGAACGGATCCAACTGAGGTCTCATGCACAGGCTTTGGCTGTGGGATATTTCCTTGATGTTCCATCTCCTTTCTCAGCCACTTGTGAAGGTGTAGAGTCTCATTTGCTTTCTGGATTTGTTGGCATGGACTGATCGCAACTTGAAGGCCAAACAGATTACCTCACAGAAGTTTGTAACAAAACCTACCTGTGAAAGGGACTTTCAGTTGCACATATGCAACACATTAAGGGATGCACCAATCAGTTCTATAGACAATACTACTTAATAGAAAATATATGTTACTGAGGATCTGAATGAGGTTCTTAATTATGGAGTAGGAATTATGGACTATGACATAGAGCTACAATGTTGACATGATCCATCGAGGTGGGAGTGGGAAAATAAGGAAGGCAATGTGAGTGATGTTAGGATACCAAGACATCTGGACCAACCACTTTGTACATATGCATTACTATTCCTAGTTGCAACTTGAGCTCTGTTCCACTAATGGCTGACATTCCCCTCAACAGAGTAAAAGGAATGAGGTAGTATTGTGGTAGTAAGATTGGAGATACAGGGAAGATAGTCATTGATATTGGACAATTAACCAGAGCAGCTACTGCAGTTGTATGTAGGACTAATCCTAGTTGCAACCTGAAGCCTACTCCACTAGTGGAGTATGGAGGGTGGTCTGTATGTATGAACACGGGGGATGTAGCATTATATCAACATACTTTGTCATGTCATTCTGAACAAGAATGTTGGTTTATTTTTGGCATTAGACAGAAAGGAGTTTTTCTGATGGTTTAGAGGGCTTTAGGCTTCGTTAAGTGAAAAGATGGGTCCCTGAGTGAAAGGGTGGATGGACGAATGAAAGGATGGATAGGTGAGTAAAAGGGTGGATAGATTAGTTAAAGAATGGATGGATGACATGACAGGATGGGTGAATGGATGGATGGATGGACGGACGGATGGATGAATGGATGACAGGGGATGGATGAGTGAAATAATGGATGACTGAGTGAAAGGATGGATAGGTTTGGCGGATATATAGCTGGATAGGGTTGGATATGGATGGGCAGACAGATGGACAGAATGGTGAAACACTGAATGTTGGATGAAAGCCTGAATAGATTACAGAATATAAAGGTCAAATAGTGGATATGAACGGGTGGATGGAAGGATGAAAAGATTACTAGATAGATGCCAGGATGGAAGAGACAAGTGAGCTCTTCTGGGGAGGGACATAAAGACTTGCTTACCTTATGTGATGCAATAAGAGCTTTGCTTCAAAGTGTGGGGTCTATTAATTTTCTGGTGACTTTCTTGCCTGGTTGTGAAAAACTCCTATATGATAACATTATCCCAGAGCCAATAAATGAGCTGAACCTTGGAATGGGTTTTTATTTTATACCGGGATACAGCAATTCATTTGGTGAAATATCAAGAGTGAAAAATGGGTATCAAAGAAACCTTAATATTTCCAAAATGGGCACAAGATAAGGTGTTGGGAAGCAGTGGTTATTTGCACATTTCTGAATTCTGGGGTCACCATACAAGCATACGAAATACAGCGTATTGCTCAAATAAACATCTTTTTTACACACTTTACACACCAGACAAGGGGCAATAACACTTGTTATTCTATTCTTGCTCATCCAAGTCTCCTGATAAAAATGGTACCTCACTTGGGTGGTTAGGCCTAGTGCCCACGACAGGCAACGTACCATGGACACATCACATTTTTACATTGAAATCTGACTTATTTTTTTATAAGTGCCTAACTATGGATTTTGGCCTCTAGCCCAGCAGGCACCTAGGGAAACCTATCAAACCTGTGCATTTTTTTAACTTGTGGGGCTCTCACCAGGTTCTGTTACCCAGAATCCTTTGCAAACCTCGAAATTTGGTAAAAAAACACCTTTTCCTCATATTTCTGTGATAAAAGTTCTGGAATCTGAGAGTAGCTACAAACCTCCTTCCACTCAGTATTTCCCCAAGTCTCCTGATAAAAATGGTACCTTACTTGTGTGGGTAGGCCTAGTGCCTGCGATAGGAAATGCCCCAAAACACAACATGGACACATCACATTTGCCAAAAGAAAACTGATCTGTTTTTCACAAAGTGCCTAGCTGTTGATTTTGGCCTCTAGCTCATCTGACACCTAGGGAAATCTATCAAACCTATACATTTTTTACAACTAGACACCGAGGAAAATTCAGAATGGGTGACGTGTGGGCTCTCACCAGGTTGCCTAAAAAACACTTTTTTCTGCAGGTTTCAGTGATAGAAAGGTCTGGAATCTAAGAGGAGCCATAAATTTCCTTCCACCCACCATTATGTCAAGTCTCCCAAAAAAAACTGTTCCTCACTTGTGTTGGTAGGCCTTGTGCCCCAAAACGCAACATGGACACATGACATTTTTACATAGACAACTGTCCTATTTTTTGGAAAGTGCCTAGCTCTAGATTTTGTTCTCTAGCTCTTCCGGCACCTAGGGAAACCTAGAAAACCTGTGCATGTTTTAAAACTAGACATCTAGTGAGCCCAGGAAGGGGTGAATTGTGACACTCTCACCATCTTCTGTTACCCAGAATCCTTTGCGAACCTCAAAATGTGGTAAAAAAATATGTTTTATTCACATTTAGGTCATAGAAAGTTCTATAATCTGAGAGGAGCCGCAAATTTCCTTCCACCCAGCATTCCCCCAAGTCTCCCAATATAAATGGTACCTCACTTGTGTGGGTAGGGCTAGTGCCTGCAACAAGAAATGGCCCAAAAAGCAACATGGACAGATCACATTTTTACACTGACAACTGCTGTTTTATTTGCAAAGTGCCTAGCTGTGGATTTTGGCCTCTAGCTCATCTGGCATCTAGAAAAACATAGCAAACCTGGACATTTCTGAAAACTAGACACGTAGGGGAAGCCAGGATGGGTTAACTTTGGCTGCTCTCACCAGGTTCTGTTACCCAGTATCCTTAGCAAACCTCAAAATTTGTCAAAAAAACACATTTTCTTCACTTTTCTGTGCTGCAAAATTCTGGAATCCAAGGGGAGCCGCAAACTTCCTTCTACCCAGCATTCCCCCACATCTCCCAATAAAAGTAGTACTTCTCTTGTGTGAATAGGCTTAGTGCCTGCAACAGTAAATTCCCCAAAACACTACGTGAACACATTAAAATTATCAAATAAAAAACAATTTTTTTTGTGTGGGAAGGGTCACCTGCGTGTTTGGTCCTTGGCTCAGCAGCCATATAGGGAAACTTATCAAAACCAGACAGTTCTGAAAATTAGACACCTGAGGGAGTCCAGGGAGGTGTGACTTGCGTGGATCCCCCAGGGTTTTCTTACCCAGAATCCTCAGCAAACCTCAAATTTAGCTATAAAATCAAATTTCCCCACATTTCTGTGTGGGATCACCGCATTGGTACAACTTTCCTACCACCCAACGTTCCCCTCAGTCTCCCGATAAAAGTGATACCTCACTTGTGTAGTTGGGCCAAGTGCCTCTGAAAGGGGAAGAGCCAAAAACATGTTGGAATTGAAGGGGAACCGAAGAAGGTCCAAAAGGGCAGTTTGGAAAAAAAGATTTTTAGGCTGACAAGTGGGGCTGTTTTTGTATCAGTATATATGCAACAATGCTGAGTGGTAGGAATTTTGTGGATTCCTGCAGATTCTGGAAGGTTCTTTCACAAAAATGTGGGGAAAATGTGTGATTTCAAGCAAAGTTGGTGGTTTGCAGTGCATTGTTGGTAAGAAAATGGTGTGAGTGAAGTGAACAACACCACTCTGGGCTAACACAGATATTTAGTTTTGAGATGTGTCTAGGTCTCTTAGATTTTTCTACATGGCAGTGTCCCAAAGTCCCAAAAGTGCAACCCTCACCATTTCAAGTGGGACAATTTTGGGAGTTAGACAAGCTGTCATGGCCCAAATTTAAAACCGTGGGCTTTCTGTCCCCCTTGGAGGCAGATGGGCCTTACAGAAATAGGCCAATCTGCCTCCAAGGTTGGGAGAAATGGCCAACAGTAATGTGCCCCCTTTTGGAGCAATCCTTGTGCCCCCTTGTGGAGCGACCCTTGCCCAAGGGGCTGCCCCGCCAAATAAAACACACACACACCAATCCCTGGTGCCGCTGTGGTTTTGGTCCCCCCTGGGGATAGATCAGCCTAACAGAAAAAGGCCAATCTGCACCTAAAGGGGGCACAAATGGCCTAAAATAAATTTGCCCCCCAGCGGAGTTACCCTTGCCTACAGGGTTGCTCCCCATCTGTAAAAAAAAAAAGTCCCTGGTGCTTAGTGGTTTCTACCCCCCTTGGAGGCAGATCAGCCTAATTAAAGTACACCGATCTGCCCTCAAGGGGGGTAGGAAAGGCTTTAAAAACATGCCTCCCAGGAGAGGGACCCTTGTGCCAGGGGTTGTTCCCCTTCATTATTATTTATATAAAACAAACAAAATCCCTGGTGTCTAGTGGGCATTTCTGCAGCCCAATCATGTTATGATATGTCTGCAGAAATGCTCAGAAAGACATTAAAAGGAAAGGAAAAGCCTTTCCTTTCCTTTGATGCCTCTCTGATCTCCCCCACTCCGATAGTAAGATTCACTTTCCATCCACCCGGGGAGCAGTAGCTCTCCCCCCATGGGCTGGGTGCAGTACAAGGTGGTCTCATCTTCGGCACACAGCAACCATGGCCGATGGTGATACCAGCTCGTCCAGGGCACCCAAGGGGTTAAAAACCATGACCAAAGCGGCCACAGAAGGATAACTCCAATCAGGAGTAAAGTTAAAGGTTTACAACAAACACAAGCTCAAAGTCATGAAGATAATGTGCAAAACAAAGTTATACAATTGTTTCAGGCAAAGTAACAATAATAAAACTAAGCATTCAAGAAAAATAAGACATAACAACAGTATGAATATTTTAGACGCTGATATAACACGTTGCTCACAATTAACAATCATTGTTGTAATGCTATTTGTATTTAACCACTGACTCAATCTTGACCACTGACGCCATTTTGTGCTTAGCTTAGCTTCAAATGCCGTCACATTGATGGCCAGGTATTTTTCCATGCAAAGCCTGTTAACATGTTTTCTCACCAGGGTAAGGAACATAAAATGGGGAAGGAAACCTGATATGAATGTGCCAGGCTGAGAATGTTTATGGTAGGGTACAGTTGAGTCTTGGAAATACACTGTAAGATCTGGATAGTCTCTAGCATGTATTTTAACACTGAAATAGTATGGCCTGTGCTAGAATTCCACAACTTACTCAAAAGGAGGGGGTTTCTAGAACCTTCCTCTTAAATTTGTTTAAAGTATATAAGGTGGGAAGCTTGACACTGAGAGAGAAGGAACTCATCTCAAGGGTTAACTAATTGCTCATAGTACTCCTATTAGGGTATTTCTCTTTTGTCTCAGTTGTCACATGTTCCACAGCTTGATGTTGGCAGACAAAGGATGATGTTGGATTCAAGCCCCCTGGTGATGCATTTTTAATTCTTAGTACCTGGCTTTACTATGTGTATGCATAAATATACGTAGCCACCATATATATATTCATTGTTGATGTATTGCTTTTTCTTTGATTATTATTATTCCAATGCTGTGATTATATTAAGACTTGCACGTGTGTTGTTGCATTCACATTAAGTGCTCACGTTATTATCTTCATTTAATCTGGGAAGTGAGTGAATAAATTCATTTCTCAGACTGAGTGCTGCATTCCTTGCATTCTTTTCACTTTGTTCCGGCTCAGTCTGAAGAGCAGCAGAACAATTGGTCAATTCAAATTCAACAGAGTCAATAATCTTTGGCTTGGCACAGGTCAACCCTACCCCTAACCAAATCAGGAACAAAGATGTGTGGGAAGAAACACATGGGGACAAAATACAAAAAAAATATATAAAAAGGGCAAAATAATTTGGAAAAAGATAACCTATGGCCCTCGTTACAACGGTGCCAGTCTGTGTTAAAATGGCGGTAATACCGCCAACAGGCTGGCAGTAACAAAAGAAGGGATCACGACCACGGCGGAAACCGCCAACACAGACAGTCACTTTAACACACCGACCGCCACGGCGGTAGCAACAAACACCACAGCGGTCACCGCCAACAGACAGGCGGAAGACAATGTACCGCCCACCCCATCACAACCCGCCAATCAGCCAGCTTTTCGGGGGTGGTACCAACACCATCAAAAGCACGGCGGAAACAGAACACAGAAGGGAAACCACTCACTTCTCGACACTCAACGAAGAACAAGGACCCCATGGAGCCCGAGCTGCAGGTCCTAGGCATGCTGGTCTACCTCCTCATACATGAGGAATATCACAGGAGGCGGTGGCAACGACCACGGTGAGTACTGCACCTAGCACACAGTGGAAGGTGGAGGAAAAAAAGAGTGACACACACCCACACCCCCACCCTCACCCACAACACCATACACACAAAAACATGCATCAACATTACATTTACACCCCGTAACTCCATGGAAGAACGCATGGACAAAAGGAATGGATTGAAATCAGTGATATATTAGGAATAGGCAGGTATACTTAACAAATCGAAAAAACAGGATATAAAATTATTTACAATATGAACAGAAGGCCGTACACTGTCTTTTGTAAAAGTCTGTGGCCCACTGGGCCAAAAATCATGGGCAAAGCCCACACTTGACTCCTGCCTATATACGGAGAGAACACTGCAGGCACATCAGGTCAAAAACACACAGGCACCTTAGGAGGATGGGGGGGCACCTCAGCCGGAAGATGGTACTACTCCATTGCTCCTCGAGGGGGCTCCATGCCCACAGCGATGTCCTGGGGAGTGCAAAGCCACAGTCTCTCAAGTCTCTCAAGTGGGTGGTTTGCCCACTGCTTGGTCTTGGGGAGTGCAAAGCCACAGTCTCTCAAGTCTCTCAAGTGGGTGGTTTGCCCACTGTTTGGTCTTGGGGAGTGCAACGCCACAGTCTCTCAAGTCTCTCAAGTGGGTGGTTTACCCACTGCTTGGTCCTGGGAAGTGCAAAGCCACAGTGTCTCAAGTGGGTGGGTTGCCAACTGCTTGGTTCTGTGGAGTACAAAGCCACAGTCTCTCAAGTGGGTGTTTTGCCCACTGCTTGGTCCTGAGGAGTGAAAAGCCACAGTCTCTCAAGTCTCTCAAGTGGGTGGTTTGTCCACTGATTGGTCCTGGTGAGTGCAAAGCCACAGGCTCTCAAGTGGGTGGCATCTCCCTGGTTCTGGAGGGGGCTTTGTGCCCAGTCTGCTTCATCCTGCCAAGGATAGGGTGAGTGGATGCATTTCTCCACTGGTTCTGGAGGGGGCTTTGTGCCCAGACTGCTTCATGCTGCAAAGGATAGGGTGAGTGGATGCATTTCTCCACTGGTTCTGGAGGGGGCTTTGTGCCCAGTGATGCTGCACTTGGGGTGTGGCAGTTCACATTCCCTCACCTGGGTGTCTGAGGCACGAGATTTGCAGGGAACAGGGAGCATGATACTCCATGGAGGAAGGGCCCAACTCCATCCTGCGGTGACTAAGGCTGCATATTGGTGGTAGTGCAGGTGCTACTGGGGGTGCTTCCAGTGGTGGTGGGAGGCTCCAGGCCATCTCCTGCAGCCTCGGATGGCTGCCCACTGGGGGTGCTGACAGTTGTTGTGGCAGCGGCGGGGCAGGTGCCAGTGCAGGTGGCCGTGCTTGCGGCGGTGCATGTGAAGGTGCTTGTGGCGGTGCTTGCCGCGTTACAGATGGAGGGGCTGTCAGTTCTGATAGTGGGCACCAGGCCCTCACTTGGTGCCGCCGAGGCCTGAAGTTGCTTGCCTTGGCTTTTCTGCCCCTTCCTCGCCTTGGCAGATGCTGCTGGGACCTTGGCACTGGCAGCTTGAGTTTTGGAGGAGGCCTTGTTGGATGGGTCGTGCTCCTTGGCCGTGCTGCATGCTGGCCCCTTCTTCACCTTGGCAGGTGGCGGAATGGGTTGGTCCTTTGCAGGGGTCGGTCGCACACTGCCTGGCCTGACTGGTGCCCCCTTTGAACCTCTGGGAGTTGCAGTGACCACAGCAGACGCCGACTTGGTGGCTGAGGTGCTGGCCTGGGATCTGGTCACCCTGGCCTGAGGGGAAGAACAGGGGAGGGGTAGGGAAGAGGTCAGCGTTAGCCAGGAAACATTTTTTAGACACACTGGGATGGGAAGATGGAGAGGGTTTGGGAGTGGAGGAAGAGGGAGTGGTTGTAGGAGGTGTCTGTCTGCTGAGTTTGGGTGAAGATGCATGGGCTGGATGCTGTTGTGAGGTGGATGCCTGTTGGGTGGGTGGGTGCATGCGTTTGTGTACTTTGGGAGGAGGGGTCACAGACACACTGGGAGAGGACACAGGGGACATGTGCATGGTTGTGAGGGTGGTGACTTCCAGTGAGGGGTGTGTTGTGATAGGCATGCTGGTGATGGAGGTAGTGGATGAGGATGTAGTGCATGGAGATGTGAGTGGAGACAATACTGGGAGGGAGGTTGACGACGATGAGGAGGGGGACACAGTGGAGACAGTGGATGTTGATGTGTCTGCATGGGGATGGTGCTTGTGTGAGTGCCTGTGAGATGAAGTGTAGTGCTTGTGTTTGCCTGAGCCACTTTGCTGGCTGAGGTTGAGGGGATTGGGTAGAGGAAGTTGGAGGAGGGAATCTAGACACAGGGACAATGGCTGGCATCAGTGCTGAGGCCAGAGCCTGAAATGCTCTCTATTGGGCTGCCACGCCAGAGTGAATGCCCTCCAGGTATGCATTTGTTTGTTGCAAATGCCTCTTGACACCCTGGCTGGCATTCAGAATGGTTGACTGCCCAACAGCGAGGGATCTCAGGAGGTCAATAGCCTCCTCACTGAGGGCAGCAGGGCTGACTGGGGCAGGGCCTGAGGTTCCTGGGGCGAATTAGATACCCACCCTCCTGGGTGAGCGGGCACCGGAAACACGCTGAGGGGCTGCTGGGAGGGCAGTGCTGGTGGGGGGGTGGAAGCTGCACCTGCTGTTGGGGTGGGCACAGAGGTGTAGCCGACCCTCACTCCATTGTTTTCTGCATTAAATATTTTATTTTGACCCAGTCGGGTGAAACCAGATAGTCATGATTGGTGCATTTTAACTTTTTGTACTAGAAAGCATTTTTGAATTCATGGGCTGATTAGGAGTTTGGTGGACAGAAACACCTGTCTGCCAAACCCCCGACAGGGTGGTCACTGCCATTCTGACTACCTCCCCATTTGTCTCATTTCAACTTTCCCACTGGTTGACCATAAGAAAACAGGGTTTTTGCCATTCAGCCCAGTGGAAAAGGTGCAGCAGCATTGTCACCGGCTCATAATAGAGCTTGCGGCAATGCTGCTGCATGCTGGTGACACCAGCACCCTCAAAATGCCTACTGTCTGCACAGCAGACAGTGGAAATTTGAGGGTGCTGGGCAGTGCCAGCCCTTCCCATGACCCCCTGCACTTGTTCTCCACCAGTCTTTATGGTATTTGAACTGCCATGAAAAGGCTGGTGAAGAACAAGGTTGTAATCAGCAGGGTGGCACTGAGTTCAGCGCTGCCCTGGCTGATTAGAATCTGCACCACCGTCAGCTTGTCATGATCTGAGATCCTGGTGGGGGCAAAAGAAGGTTGGCGGGTCTGCCTGCCATCCTCATAATATGGCGGTCGGGCCGCAACAGCTGTTGTGGTCTGACCGCCACCTCGAGGCTGGCGGTCTTGAAACCTCCAGCATTGTAATAGGGCCCTTAATCTTTGAGAAATTCTTTCACCGGTTCCTTACATTAGATATTTGTCATTTTAAAGGTAAACATATTCTCTATTTTATAAATTGGTTTTATATTGAAGTTGGATTTTTATTGTTTTTTACTTATATACTGTTTTGTTGCTATTAAATGCCTACACACCTGTCTCGTAAGTTAAGCCTGACTTCTGTCAACCTAGGGTTGAGGAACAATTAATTTACTGAGACTTTTGACTGGACTTTATTTGTGATTGTGGTGCTATTAGTAGCTTTAGGTACCTATGACCACCTACTAATAAACCACTTTCCAACAAAACATCTCCATCTTGAAATGTCTGTGTGATGGCATGCCATTACCTTTGCAAATGTAGATAGGTGGTTTATGGGTGCAGCGATAACCTTAAATTACAAAAGGTTAACATTTCCCCTGTTGGAAAAGATTGAGCACATGAAGTATGATTATATGCATGTCCAGTTCCACATTTACTGTCCGTCACCCTCATTTGCTTTTTGAGTAACCTTCAATGTCAGTGCTCTCCCAATTGTTCACACATAGCTGATAAAGGACTGTCAAGAGCTTGGGGCCCTGAATCCCTTGTAGTCCCATTGAAAACAGCATTAAGGATGTGAGCAGCAGAAGGGAATGAACTAGTACAACCTGAGCTAGCAATGTTGTATATTAACCCCCTCACTTGCCAGTTTACAAGACAAACACAGCAGGGCTCCATGGGATGGAATCCTTGAGTCGGAAATCATCCTGGTGATAAAATCAACACCCTGGTAACTGGCCCACCTGGGTAGCATAAAGAAAACAAGCGCAGAAAATCATGGATTTATTTATTTTAAATTGGCATGAATATGCAGATCCATTGTGATGTCATGGCAAAATTGGAAAAAATATATATTTGTGGCCCCCCTTGGGGTCCCTGTTGGAACCCACCAGCAGGCCTAGAGAGTCAGGGTATACTCAAACTGACCCCTTATGGTATTGTACACCTTTTTACATCAGACTCAGGTGAGTCTGAGTCCCAAGATAGCTGCCAAAACTCCCTGGTTGAAGTGTTGACAGCCAATCAGATCTCAACATGAGATCTTTCAGATTCACTGAGGATCCTTGTCCCTGGACATACAAATTCCTTTTTTTCTTTAACTTCAAAACTACTGAACAGAATTATACCATATTACAAAAAAAGGTTTTCTCGACCAAGTGCTAGATTTCGGCTAAATTTGGTGTAATATCCCCAAGTGGTTTGAGCAGTAGTCGTGTCTAATTTCCCATATTGGAAATTGCACGGGGAAAATGTGTTACATATATATATATATTTGTTAAGCAGTATATACATACATGTAATCAGATAATATATGCTTTCATACACAGGCAAATGCTGTTATCATTGTTTTGAGTATAGTGGTAATGTAAAGGCCAACTTTGAGTAGTCTTCTGAAGATAAAATAGTTATTCATCCATCCTAAAATTCAGAGAATTCTAGAAGTCCTTTCTTTTAAAGGACAGGAAGTTAGAGGAAATGAAGTTAGTATATGTCTGGTCATTTACCCACAGACACATCCTTCCTACACAGATTTTTTCATTCAAGAATATTTTCTTTAAACAAGTAAATACTCTAGTAACACAAAGGAGGTTCATATCCTTCAAAATACTAAAGCAGGAATTGCTGTCTTAAATGCACTAAAACCACTGCCATAACAATGAAACCATCTGGTAAAGGGGGGGGAAATCAACAAATATGAACAAGAAGTATTCATATAACTTCAGCTGGGACCATTACAAAAAGATAGCTAAACACCCTCCAAAGGAGATACAGGAAGAGATGCACAAAATCAGAGAAACTAGCCTGCAGGCTGGATTAGTGAGAGGGAAATTTGGTATCTGAATAAAACACTTTTGAGAACACTGGTGAATATATACATTAACAAAGATACATAAGAATAAAACAATTGTCAACATGTGGATGTGTCCTAGAACCTGTCTGTAGATACAGAGACTATGGGGGTCATTATTATGACCCTGGCAGAAGGCAGAGAAGCGGCGGTAAGACCGCCAACAGGCTTGCTGTATTTTTTTTTGTATTATGACCATGGCGGTTACCGCCATGGTCATCCGCCGCTTCTCCGTTCCGCCCGCCGGGATGGAGACCTGGGTCTCCAGCCCGGCTGCCGTCACTATACCGCCGGCGGTATTTTGACCCGGCTTACCGCTGTGGATTTCCTGCGGTTTGAACCGCCATAAAATCCATTGCGGTAAGCACTATCAGTGCCAGGGAATTCCTTCCCTGGCACTGATAGGGGTCACCCCTGGCCCCCACCCCCACCCCGACTCCCTCCCCTACACCCCCACCTAAAGGTGGCAGGGCCCCCCTCCCCGCTCCGACCCCCAACATCACAGAACTCAAACACACACGACATGCACGCAGGCACCACCAACACACACACGCACACACACGGACATACATGCCTAAATCCACACACACAGTCAGACACGCACACCCACATTCAAACATACACGCACACATCCATACAGACCTACCCACAGACATACATGGACTCATTCCCAAAACACGCAACACCCCTGCAAGCATACACAACACACAACACCCCCCTCCCCTAACGGATGATCGACGTACCTGTTCTGTCGATCCTCCGGGAGGGGACGGGAGCCATGGGGGCTGCTCCGGCGGCACCACACCGCCAACAGAACACCGCCACGCCGAATCACAGGATGTGATTGGGTGGGCGGTGTTCTGTTGGCGTGGCGGTGAAGGTGGAGCAACCTCCACTTCCCCGCCGCCCGCCAGTATAGCTGTTGGCAGCTCTCCGTTGGAAAAAGGACGGAGAGCAGCCAACAGTCATAATACGCCGAGCGGCAAGCCGCCACTACTGGCGGTCTTCCGCATGGCGGTCCCTCAGCGGTCTTGTAAAAAGACCGCCGAGGTTGTAATGACCACCTACGTCATCAATGACGAGATCCTGAAAATACAATCACATGTGAGACAATATGCAGTTTATTAACGCCGTGGAAGAAACCACATTCGATATGCATTGCAATATCCCTTGGACCACATGGACTGTACTATGGAAAATGACTGTTTTTCTAACTAGTTCAGTACTAGTGAACTAAGCTATAAAGAAGTTCCCTGGATAAAAATAAACTTATGAGATCACAAGGAAAAAGACTTTGCTGCATTTTAATGTTGCACTAAAGGTTGTGTTTTATGTTTTATCATATATCCAGTGAACTTCTTAATGTGCTGTATACATTTGTAATTGAGTGCTGTGGTCCTCACCTAATACTGACTTGTTATAAATGGTATTGGGAATAATAGTAATTATTCCTTAAACTTAAAATAAAGAATTATTGCATGAAGGGTAATTGCATGCACTTTGGGGGTGACTTTTCCATGTTACCATATGACACCAAGCACGAATTGAACCTGTAGAACATCAACATTGAAGCATCACTTAAAATGAAAATGTTTCTAGTAAAATGTTAACTTATGTATTGCATCATACTTAGTTGCAAATAATGTGTACTTTGATGGAATTTCAAGCCACACCATCCTGCACAAATATATTAATTATGACATTTGAGGAACAAAATATATTGGAGATAACTAGAAAATAAATTTAAGAATAATATAGTTCATTTCATTGATCAGGTTTTAGTTTGGACAGGGAGCTGTTGGATCTGACATCCTTGGCATGGTTTCCCTAGCCTTTTTGATTCTGCTTCCTGTATTTCTGACTGTGCTGGACTTCGTTTTTGCTGGTTTTGATAATCTGGGCACATTACCACTGCTGAGTAGTGGTAAAATGCTCCCTGTGTAATTGGCTTTTTGATGATTGGCAAATTTGATTTATTATTAGGTCCCTAGTTGAGTGCACTAGAGGTGCCTAGGGCCTGTAAATCACATGCTACTAGTGGGCCAGCAGCACTGATTGAGCCACCCACACGAGTAGCTCTGTAAACATGGCTCAATCCTGCAACTGCAGTGTTTGTGTGCAGTTAAACTGCCAGTTCGACCTGGCAACCAAAGCTTCCCTTTTTGTACATGTTTTCACTATTTCAAGGCCTATCTCTCCCATAGGTTAACATGGGGACTGCCTTTTAAGTGCAATTTTCCATTAGAAGCACATAGAGGTATGGAGTTTGGTGGTCTCTGAACTCTCAATGTAAAAATACATATTTTGGTAAAGCTGTTTTTTAGACTGTCAGTTTGAAAAAGTCACTTTTAGAAAGTGGGCATTTTCTTGCTTAAACACTCTGTGCCTCTGCCTGTGGAATCCACATCTGGGTCAGACTGACAGTTGGGCTGTTTGTGATTTCCCTCCAGACAGTGACACTAAGGGAACTGGGGTGTAGCCTGCATATCCCGAGGAATCTCCTGGGCTAGAGTGGGGGGAGGAGCTAACACCTGCACCTCAAAGGGCTGCAACTGTCCTCACACAATGTAGTCTCAAATCCCCTGGTGTGTCTGGGGTCATGCCTGGGCAAGGCAGGATCGTAATAGACTTTCTTTTGAAGTTTGCCTACTTCAAAGGCAGAAATGGCTATAAGTAGTAGACCCCAGACGTTTAGAACACTTCCGGAACAAGAAGAACCTCTGCCAACAAGAAGACCTGGAGGAGGAGTATTGACCCTTTTCTGTGTGTTTTGCTTTGCTGGTTTGGCCTGCAGTTGCTGCTTCTGCCTTACAGAGGGCAAAAACTGGACTTTGCTCTGTATCCTGCTTGTGAAGTTTCTCCAAGGGCTTGGACGAATTTGCCTACTGTTACAAAGTCTCACACAGCAAAGGCTTCACCTACTGGACTCTGGGTTCACTTGCTGTGGACCCTAACCCTCCAGGTGGTGCCTACTCCAGTTCAGTGCCCTGGGGAGTGAAAGCTGGTGAAACAACAAGTGCACCAACTTCAGGCGACAACTCTGCCTGACCCTGCGACACCACCAGCAAGGGAAGACATGGTTCCCGCTGGAGTGCAACGACCCCGACCGACATTGCAGGCTTGACACCGCAGCAGCCGCTGATGTCCCATGACTTCATGTGTGCCGGGTCACTGAAATCCACGAGACCTGACTCCGTCGTGGCGCATGCAGCCCCATGGCATGACCATGACGTTGCCTCCACCATGTCTTGACCCACAGGACATTGACCCCACTGGAGCGTAAGGAACTGACACTTCACATTACTGTCTCATGTCCACTGCTCCACAACAAGGACCTGACACTTTGCAGTAACACCTTTTCTTTGAAGCACTGGAACTTTTGCCGTACCAGACCCAACAACCCCTCTCCCCCTCACTTTCCCCCAACTCATGCACCAGCTTGTTATATCACTTTCAAAAGGTACTGTGCCTAAGGGTCCATGTGACTCCGTGACCCACACCAGTGGCTAGGATTGTTAAAGACTCTCATGAAGTTGTGATAACACCAAAATTAGAGTATTTGTGTTTCTAAGGGCTATATTAAAGTTTAATCTCTGAAAATTCATAACTTTCCTTGTGTATGTTTTGATCTTTTGGTCTTGTTTTAATCAGATAAATATTGACTTTACTTATTATTTTTTTATTTATTTGTTTTTTCTTTATTCTTTCAGTGTTTTCACTGTGAATGTAGAAATACTTCATGCTTTGCCTCTGGCTGCTTGTACCAAGGGCTGAGCAGGGATTATCCGAGCTGTGAATCTCCCTTACCCTGACTAGAGTGAGTCACCCTGCTTGGAGAGAGTATAGACTGGCTGGCAACCAGACACCATTTCTAACATTATGCCACATTAAATATATAAATCAAAGAATTATATTTTCAGTATAATTAACATGTGTCAATTGGATATGAAAATAAAGTAATGACAGAATAGTCCACAGCTTTACACTATATGCTAGCAGGTCAAAATATTTAGCATCAAAGGTTTTCATCAAATCTCTGAAAACTGCTTTATTTACAGCAACAAGTATTCAAAAGATTGTTTAATGAGAATCTCAAATCTGAGTAGTAACTTGTAAGCAAATATTTCAAACAATGATATAGTGAAGAGATATTAACAAATGCCATCAAGCAGGCTTTAGGTATTTGATAAGATGTCTTGAAATAGAAAAAACTATTAACTGTAGAAAAATTGGAATTTGTATGTATTTGATTCCAAGTTACAAGATGAAAAATATAATCAAGAAATATCAGAATGGTCACTGATGACCAGAAACTAAAACAAATACTTACAGATGGTAATGCTGGGAGGGGAAAATGGTGCTGAACACGCCACAAAAAGATAGGAACCACTCCAAAAAAGAGGTATGTAGCCATACGTGCTATGTATCCACTGCCCAGAAGTCATGAAGGGTTCCTTGTAATTATCACCATCCAACGGGTAGGTGAAACATGCAATTTAAAACAATACTCCACATCCAGTTTTTACTTGTGCATAAACGTTTGTTAGAAATTGGGTCTTTGGTTGACAGTCAGGTTACCCCCTGTCCTAGCAAGGTCCCTCACTCTAGTCTTGGTAAAGGAGAATCACACTCAGTTAACCCCCACTCACACCCTTGGTAGCTTGGCACGAGCAGGCAGGCGTAACCTCAGAAGCAATGTGTAAAGTATTTGTACTAACACACACAGTGAAAGCACTACAAAATGACAATGAAGGTTTATAAAAATAGACAATATTTATCTAAGCAAGACCAAAACGATAAATCTGACATACACAAGTCAAGTTATGAATTGAAAAAGAGTCTTAATCCTTAGAAAACAGTGAGAACGCTGTTAGTGCACAAAAGCACATGGGTAGTATTGAAATAAAGTCGCACAGGCGAGTGTGTCGGAAAAGGCCAGAGATGTGTCTATTTCTCACTCACAAGCGAGACCATGCATTGTTCTCCTCTGGTCAGGGCAGCATGTGTTGTTTCCTCCATCCCGCAAGAGAGCTAAGTGGCATTTTCAAACACACAATCTAAACAAGCGTCACTAAAAGATGTATTTTTAAATTGTGAGTTCAAGGACCCCAACCTCCACATGTCTGTCCACTCACAAAGGGAATCTGTGCTTAAATACCATTTAAAAGCTGCCTCCATGGTAACCTATGAGAGAGATAGGCCTTGCAACAGTGAAAAACAAATGTGGAAGTATTTCACTTTCAGGACATGTAGAACACATAAGTTCATGTCCCACCTCTAACATACACTGCACCCTGCACATTGGGCTACCTAGGGCCTACCTTAGAGGTGCCTTACATGTATGAAAAGGGAAGGTTTAGGCCTGGTAGTGGGTACATTTGCGAAGTTGAATTGGCGGTTTAAAACTGCACATACAGACACTGCAGTGGCAGGTCTGAGCCATGTTTACAGGGTTACTAATTTGGGTGGCACAGCCAGTGCTGTAGGCCAACTAGTAGCATTTGATTTACAGGTCCTAGCACCTCTAGTGCACTTTACTAGGGACTTACTAGTAAATCAAATATGACAATTATGGGTAAGCCAATGTGCACATATCACTTATACAGAGAACACTTACACTTTAGCACTGGGCAGCAGTGGTAAAGTGTCCAGAGCAAACAAAACAGCAAAAACAGACCAGTACACAAACAACCTGGGAGGTAGTGGCAAAAGGTTAGGGGAGACCATGTGAATAATGGCAAGTCTAAACACTTTTTTTTCTTCAATGTCACCACTCATTAAAATGCCACTATGGATATAAGATATCTAGCTAAAAGAACAATCCAAAGTGGTAGAGCATTCTGTGAAAGTAGGAGATGAGGTCAATCTACTCAAGTGTCAAGCACTTGAAGTATTCAATTAACCACAGGAGGAGGGAACAGATTTATTCCCCTCATTTGGGCATTCTAGTAAGGACTAAAGAGGAGAAATGCTATAACCAAATACTAAAGAATCTTTAATTGTCATTATGTGATAGTCATCCTAAAACTTTGGCTTTGGGTGAGGAAGAGTAGTCAAAGATGACATAGTGGTGCTGTTATTTCTGACAGGAGAAAACAATGATGAAGTAAATCAACGTATATGTTAGAAAGTGGGTCATTAGTTGGGTGGCCTGCACAAGTAATAGGTCTGCAGTTGTCCTCCACGGGGAACCAAACACCCAATTGTAGTGCTAGAGTCTCATAGGGTAGCAAAGATGAACTTCCTTAGTTCTTCTCAAGGGAGGTGGAGTGGGCTAGAAATCTCCTTTTAGAGATACATAAAAATAGCACTCAATAAATGTTTGTCCAATCTGTGTTTTTTCTTTTGGAATTTTTTTTTACATTTATTACACATACATTACTCAATACTATGCAATAATTTACAATTGTACATAAGCGGATGAAAATGCTTCTTGGTGACATCTGGTAATCACTCTGGTCACTCTCAAAAGGGAAGTCTAGATCAACAAATCACATCAAAATATTTACTTGTATGAAAATGCAATAATTGAATACAACTTAGAATTAAAGTTGTTATGATCAGAAAAGCATTTATTCTTTTGAACATGAGTTGTTGTCAGCATCTATCTCATTGACGTATTCACTAGTGGCAATATCTATGCATGTGTGGGTGATCTGTGTATTTGACAACTTTTGACATAAATAACACAACATAGCTCATAAAGGGCATCACATTTAGAAACCTTGTACCAGTGTAATTGTATTCCCCCCCCAGGGTTTTTACAACATGAACAATTCTGTTGAATTTCCTTAGGCCATAGGCACTGCAACCATAATATTTTCTGCTACATAGTGCAGCACTCCACCTGTAGAGCTAAAAGCTCCAGTCTACAAAGTGCTTAAAATACAGGGCAATCCTAGCAGGGGTTTGGTTATCACTTTAGAGTTCTACTAAACTTAGTACTTAGGATGGAGTCTCTGGTACTACTTTTGTGGGAGAGGCTACACTGATACTGCAGCTCCCCACACCTGTAGTCCAGTTTGGTGGTGACCATGGCCCTCCAGGACCACAACAAAGCCAAAACACAGTATTTTGAAACAGAAATGTGGCCAGGCCCTGCAGAGCATTAAGGGGCACTTCTCAAGATTTCGGACTAATATGGAGCAGCAGCTCCCCATTATGCTGGGGAATGCCCCTCCATTTTATTTTAATTTTCTTGGTTTATTCAGGAGACCTTGTACCACCCTCTTGTTGGCCTAGGGGTGCTCTGTCTTACCTAGGCACCTCATATACATCCTTTGAGGAAGAGCAGCTCGGGGAGCCCAATCCTGGCTGCTCTTGCCAGATCCCTGTGCAGCTATCACATTCTCACAGTGCTGTGGGAAGAAGCGGCTGGCCAACTTACCATCAAATCGATGTGCCAGGATCAAGGAAGGATAGCCATTCAGGGGAGTGGAGAGGCACTCCTACACTTCAGGATGACATTGGGGCCCGGGGATGGTTTACTGGTCCCCCTCTCCAGTCTTTGGGTGGAAAGGGGCTCCTGCTGTAAACAAACTCCGCGGAACTCAAGGTGCAATGGCACCCCTGAACATTCCTCATTCTCAAGGTGAAAGCCTGATGGTGCTTCTCTGCATTTTTCCTGCTCTGCAGGCAGCCTCTGGGCCCTACTGCACCCTGGTGAAAAGTTGAAAAATTGCGGCAGAGACCCATGCACTTCAATACTGTGCAGGAAAAGGTTGCCTTGCCTGTAAACAGTAATAAGTCAGGCTCTGTTGGGCTAATTTTAATAATCTTGGTTGCTTTTACTCCTGGCGGGGAGCCCTAGCCACTTGGAGTGCTTTCTGCAAGCCTCCTGGGCTTCAAGGCACAAACTGTGTAAGAAGCAGATTCCACTAGCTCTCTGTACCAGGCTTTCACCTAGTTTTCATCTGGACCCCTCATGGCACAGAGCCCAGTCCACCCCCACCCACTGGTCTTCAGGTTATAAGGGGGCCAGCTTTCCTGGTCATGGGGCCAATCAGAGTCCTGGGGCTGGATGGCAGTCAGGGGGCTTCCTTCTTCCATTTGTCCGTGGAGGCTGCTTTCAATCCACTGTTGTACAGAAAAGCACAACCAAGAGACCCCTCTCTCCCCAGTGTACAGTGCTTTAGGTAGCAGAAGGAGTGTCCAGCAGGGCTGCGCCTCTGACCTATCCTGATTGCAACATCATCTCACCACACTCTCCCCCACTCCCTGCAGTCTTCTGGGACATCTCAAAATGGCATCACCTAGAGTCAATTGCAACATGTGCTATGGAGATCTCAGCTCCACCCCTTGGTAACATCACTGCCAGGACATTCTCCAGCAAATCTTGAAAAAAAAGCCTTCCTCACAGTTTGGCTCCTGTGTTATGGACTCCCTGCTTTGCGTGGCTTGGGGCAGACCCTCTTCCTGGAACAAGATGACGGCTGGCTGATTAATGCAGAACAATTCACCCACTCCCTTCTTTGGAGCTGAATTAATCACTGTTAATTGCTCCCTTTCATGGGTGAGGCCCCTGTTCCTGCAGCTGGAAAGAAGTAATTAACAAAGCCCAGCAGGGTCACATATTGCCTGTGCTCTGATTCTATGCTGAATCAGAGGTATGATGTTGCTGGAGGACCCATAAGCTACACAGTTATGCTTTTGAATGTTACCGAATGGCTTTTTTCACACATGTTACAGTGTACTTTGGTGCGACTCTGGAGTCTGTAGACTAAGAGGTACTGGAGTTGCATCTTACAGTCAATTAGAATATCCAATATTCCTATGGATGCAACAGTAAATTCAATGAAAATATTTTGTTTGGTTTGATTTTATTGGTTCACGTAAGAAATATGATAAGCAAACTACAAGGCATATTTAGTTATTGTAATTTTTTTTTTCTCCATTAGGATGATATTATTCAACACCAATGAACCCATTGCCATTTACCCCAGCTAAGAGTAGAGGTATTCCAATTCCCTTTCCAGCGCGGAAAGGGATTTACTCATGTCCTTTGCCGGGAGTGAAAATCTTTTCATATCAAGGATGAGAAAGGGAAAGTGTCAATGACCACTGATTCATTTGTTTACAGGTGTTCACAAACTATCAATATTAAATGCATCTTGAGACGTCTTCACACCACTGTTTGAATGGGATTTATTTTTGCATAACTTTGTGCCTTCTATGGGTAATACTATTTGGGAGTAAATTGATTTATGAATTCCAAGTCGGCTTTAATGACTGCCTAGAATCTGTAAACTTTGATATCTGTGCTCAGAAAATTGTTATGACCAAGATTTACTTACACTTTGTACTACTGCAAAGTGTTATAAAGTCACCAAAATTATGCAGAGCAAGTTATTAGAATTTACTCCTCAGTGCAAAAAGTAATTTGCACTGGAAAGGGGCAATTTTTCAAAACAAAATGTGCTCTCTGCTGCTTCGCATCGCTTTGTCAAGGGGCCATGACTGTGCAAACATTCAGGTGCTCATTCTGAGTTTGGAGCCATGCATAAGGCAGCGAATACACCACCAGCGATGACGGAGTGAAGCCCGCCGTATTACTAGTGACCAACACAACACCGCCAAATTTGAACAGAAAAAACAACTGTTGGCCCAAACAACAGAATGAAAGAGGCGGTTGCACCACTGCCATGCAGAGAAAATGCCACCTTCCAAATTCCGATACACAAATCAGCAATGTGGAAACAAACACGGCGGTAATCCATTGGCGGTGCAAACCGCGATGGGAAAATAAGTAGCTACCACCGCAGCAACGCTGAACCAGATAGGATAACATCAATAGCAACACCTAAAACACATACCTGTCCACAGCACTACAAACCACCCCCCCTGCACAATCCCATCATTGGCCCTATACCCATACTTTCATGCCACATCTCCCCACTGATGCCATTCCCTCACAGCTCAACCTAGTGCATGTATGCCTCACACAGCAGAAATGTACCACAACTACCACATTGCAACACTCCCTATTCTTGCCTGACTACTACGTCCATATAACATCTCTTCAATTGCACGTTAAACCATGTCACTCCCCATCACCAATATGTGGTAGGCATGCACATCAGTACATGGCAATGACAGTAGCAAGACAAATGTAAACTGTACTGCAAATTAGGGCCATTGCAACCTTCCACTGATGGGAACAGAAGCAGGGGTCTGGAAACTGTCAATGCCATTATTGCCCTGCAAATACAGTAAATGAGGGAATACAACCAGGTGTGTCACTGTAAAAATAACACCATCTGACATAATACCTCTCATCTCACAGGTGTCCCAAGTACTGACACACAGCAGAGGAGCCCAGTGACAGGAAGCCCAGGCCTGGATGCAGCACCAATAGGGGAAGATTCACATACAAGTCTGGATTCGGACAATGAACCTGGCCCATCAGGCATGAGTGGTCAGTCCACCACCACCAGCCTCACCCTGCCCACAACTCAAACCACCTCCCCTGTGGCAGCCAGTGCACAGCAGAGCCCACCTTCCCAAACCTGTGTCCCAAGGCCACATTAGTCATTAGTGTGCCCCACAGGACAGGGACAGGAGTCAACGGTGCGAACCCAAGACAATGCCGGTCCTGGTGTCGGTTAGAGGGGGCACACTGCACCAGGGGCACAGGGGGCAAGGGCAAGTGGGAGGCCAATCATGGGACAAGGGTCGAGGCAGGTACTGGACACAACAGGCCAGGAGGCCACCTCCAGTGTCCTGGGAGCCTACCAGCAAACCCAGGACCAGTTGGGCCAGATACTCACCACCTTGCAAGACACACAACGGCTGCAGGAGGCCAGGCAGCAGTGGCAGGCACACAATGCCACCATGGCCTCCATACTAGGGGAGTTCAAGGAACTCAACTGCATCCTAAGGACATTCTCCACCCAATAGCAGGCCCCATCCAGTAGTCAGTCAACACCACTGCCCTCAACACCAGCACCTGCTACTGGAATGGAGGCACAGCAGGATGACCCACAGGACAACAGCACTGCTACCCTGGCAGCTGAGGAACCCCCTGTAAAAGAGGTCGCTCATCCAGACATCCTGCAGAACTCCAGGCCAAGACCAATCCCCCCACCAGGAAGTGATCCCACTTCAGAAATGTCACCCTTGTGTACCACTGTAACAGCCTGTTGGTTGTCCAACACCCAGGTCACATCATTCCGAGGCAAATGGACACAGGACCTGTGAAGCTAACAGCTAGTTCACCCACTCTGTACTTCACTTAGAGCACTAACCCTCTCCTCAAGACTGTGAAATTCTACACTAAATAAACACCTATTATCACAAGTCTTTTTTTGTTAGTATTGCTTAATATGTTGAAGAACAACAAAAGAATACACAGGTCTACACAACCTAAACGTCCATGTTACAGATGTAGTGGGATGCTCCAGCAGGTGTGTAAGTGTATCCATTTTGTTTTAACATCCACTGTCAACTACACCAACAGGCAAATCAGCAAGCAGACTGCAAACAGAGATGCCACCTGAAGAGGGATAAATAAATGGAATTAGGTACAAGGTGGTAAGAAATGTAATCCACAGTCACACATCATAGCAGTTGAACACAAACACAGGATAAGTGTCCCAGCAGCTGTGTTACACCATAAGTAAGGGACTGCATTGTTATTCACACGTGTGTGGGACAGGAAAGATGATACATAGGTAATATCCTCAATTGCACAACTCTCTGAGTAGTCACGAACAGGTACCTGACACCCAGCAGATGTCAAAGCATGATATGCCTACGCAGCAGGACAAGACTGATAAGTCCCCCTAACATATCCCCAAATAGGCAGCCTGAGGACCCTAAACCTTTACAACAACTTGAACCGCAATTGCACCAGCGTTCCACAAATGAACTTAGCAGCTGTACATTTCAACTACCTCTCATGGTGAGTCACCTAACCTTCAAGGTCCTTAACCAATATCTAAGGCTCCAATCCCCACACATACATTGATGCATGTAAACACTTGCTACAGATTGCCTTCATCAATACATCTCCCATTCACAGATGATATGTAATGCAGAAATACCTGTACATCAATGAAAGTAGTGACAATCATGTCAATCCTTTTGTCATGTGCCTCATCCCCATCAACCTCCCCCTCAGCATCAGAGCCACCGGCCACAAATACAGCTCCAGCATTAACGTCCCGCTCCTCCAACTGCTTTTCCTCAGGATGTAGGAATCATGTACTGATCCCGGAAATTTTGCGTTAGCATGTGTAATGTATTGATCTGCAAGACACACCACTTGTACATTGAGTGAATATGTACTCTTCCTGTTCCTGTAGACCTGTTCATTGATCCTCAGAAGTACAAGGGCAGTATGTGTCCCATCAATGGCCCCAATTACATGTGGGACATTTGAGATGTTGTAGAAGGCTGCTTTCACAGTGGGAAAATCTTGAGGTAGTGGGAACCTAATGTACCTGTGCACATGCTTAAGTAGGGCATCCAGCACATCTTACAACACCTTACAGAACTTGGGCTGTGAAATGCCAGCAGCTAGTCCCACTGTGCTCTGAAATGAGCCACTCACCAGGAAATGCAGGACTGACAACACCTGGACTGTTGGAAGGATGGCATGGGGATCCCTCAAACCCGGCAGGAGGTCTGGCTTCAACTGGGCATCCCAGTCCCTGATGCACAAACAGTTCAGTAGATAGGTCAGGATGACGTGGTGCTCTTCCATGGTTTCAAGATCTACGGTGGCCGGTAAACTGGAGCCTTCCTCCTCACTCCATTGTGGCCAAAGCTGTGCAGGGATACAAACACCAATCAGGATATCTGTCCCAATGTAGGCTATACATTATGACACACAACAGTCATTATGTGATAGTCATGCCTGTAATGTGTGAGTACAGATTACTCTACCCTCTGTACCTAACCAGACAATGGTACATGATTCCTGTGTGAATGGACATATACAGGACATGTACACCTACCCCTTCCCTGTGTTTTACTATACTGATCAAATATGCTGACAATTGTTGTGAAAATTCTGTACATTTTACTGGACACGCACTACATGTGTCTATATTCACCATGTCAGACCTGAATTATGTATTTCTGAGGACAGGCAGGTAGTTACGTTGTGTAAACTCAGGACAGTAATGTCCCAAACTAAAATGGCATCTGCGTGTCAGGCATGCATTGGACTGCTGGAAGTGACCTCGTTCCGCCGGCGGAAGTCGTCATGGCGAAGTGTGGTGAGAACCGCTGTGCAACTCCTCATCGGTTAACATTGATGTCAATGGAAGACTGGAACCAATGAAGATCACTGCTGGAGGTGACGGTCATGACCGCTGTAGTCATAACCGCATTTTGTGTGAGACAGCTCACTTGACTCCTGGCGATTGGGCAACACAGGCCTCCACTTTGTGTGCTTCTATATCCTGTCTCTTGGAGCAACGATGGCACGCACTGCAGGGGAAAGGGCCCCAGCCTTCTCAACAGAGACGCTGGGGAGCTGGAAAAACTTGTGGAAGGGGTCCTTCCTCTGTATGGCCGGTTGTACGGAGTCCTTGAAGACCCCGTCCTTGGTTCCACAAGTTGGATGTTGTTTGACGATGTATGTTTGTGCACATTGACATGTCATGACTGATCAGGTGTGTAGCATGCACATGATATTTGTGGGATATTGCCAGTGTGCATGAGCAGTGTTCGTTGTTTGTTGCCTAAGCTCACTGCTGGATTGGTATCATTAGCATCTCATCCCCCCTCTTCTCATTGTTTCCCAATCAGGTCAGCACCCAGCAGGAGAAAGGGTTGTGGCGAGCCATCGCCAAGGAAGTGCGGGCCCTGGGGGCCCATTGCCGGCAGAGCACCCACTGCAGAAAGCAGTGGGAGGACCTGTGTTGCTGGGCCTGAAAGACCGCAGAGGCCCAGCTGGGGACGGCCTCTCAACGTGATTGGGGTACATGTCGGACCCTGACTCCCCTAACGGCCCGCATACTGGCAGTGGCGTACGCTGAGTTGGATGGGTGCTTGAAGGCAGCACAGCAGCCACAAGGGGGTAAGTGTTGACTGTCAGGTGACTAGTGCATGGTTGCGCCCTGTCATCCTCCTTGGACTCGGAATGAATGTAGTCAGATGTGAATTAGGGAATGTACAGTCCTGGTTGCCACACCCATCAAGTAGGAGTGTGTGATGTACGCTATGTTGAGCCATGTAGGATGAGTAGTGGTGGTACAGTGACACATGTTCAGCTGTAGGTATGGGTCTCTCACTTCTGCTATCATGTCAATGGGTGCAGTGTCCATCTCTGTGTGTACTGTAATATTTTGAAGTAGTCATGATGGCCCTGTATATGGGTAATGTTCGGCATGTAACATGAAGGTTGCAGTTGCATCACATCCTACATCAATGGATCCTCTGTACAACATGCACTCCTCACATTCCTATCAGTTAGTTAGTGTCCTGAGTCCTTCTCTGCTTCGATTAATATCATCCTGTAGTGGATGAAATGTGATTGGGTATATTCCTGGGCTTGGTTCTAGGAGTAGTCATTTTGGCATTGATGGGCATGTAGGTGTCTTCATGCACGAGTTCGGTCTGCAGGGTTGTTATTGGGTTGGACATAGCTTGCATGACTCATTTTGGGAAAGACTGCTAAATGGTCTATTGTTTCGCAGGCAGGGACTGTTATCTGCATTGTTTGCATGTGAAGTGGATGTGTGGGTTCTGATATTTTCCTCCCTTTCTGTTTCTGCCACCCTACTTTTCTCTCTCCTCCTCTGTCTATGTGTGCATTAGCATCCTCTGGCAAGGGAGGAAGGGCACCGGCTAGTGGGGATGCTGCAGCCCACAGGACCCAGGAGGCGGCCAGCAGTGAGGCCGAGGGGACTAGTGGGATGTAGGGTGAAGGGAGCACCACGGCAGAGACTGGAGCTACCACAACATCTGACTCAGATTCCTCCTCCAATCGTGACTCCCTGTCAGTGGCGGACCCTTCTGGTATCACACCAACACCATTGTTGTCCACCTCCCCTTTCCAGCACTGCCCTCCATGTAGCACCCCACCCAGTTGTCTGTGCCCGCTCACTCAGGAGGGTGGGCGTCTCCTTCGCCGCAGGCACCTCTTCCCCTGCCCCAGTCAGCCCTGCTGCCCTCAATGAGAAGGCTATTGACCTCCTAAGGTCCATCTTTGTGGGGCAGACAACAATCGTGATTGCCATCCAGGGACTGGCATCTCAGATGCAGCAAACCAGTGAGTTCTTGAAAGGTATTCATGGTGCCTTGTCTGACCTCCACAGATCGTTTCAGGTTCTGGCCTCCTCGTTGATAGCAGTCAGTGTCCCTTTATCTTCTGCCCCCCTCCGGCTACCTGTTCCCAATCCACAAGCCCTCTCCCTACACCCGTCCATGGTACACCAAATCACACACAAACACCCAGTACAACAGAGAAGATGCGCAAAGACAGACATGGGCATCACAAATGTTGCCCCAGCATGCACACACACAACACACATCTGCAGACACTTCTCCCACCACCTCCTCGCGTACAGTCACATTTCCACTCATACCTGCCAGCACAGCATCATCACACACTGTTCCTGCTGTCATTCCTGTCATTCCCTCAATCACCACAACAGCAGACTCACAGTCACACACCCCTCACACCACATCCACACTCACCACGACTACCGTCTCTCCCACCTCAGCACATCCACCTCACTTGCACACACCACCTCAACATTCACTCACACATCACTCATTCCCTCTCCCTGCATCTCTGCCCCCAAGAAATGCATGTGTATCCACTCACCCACCCAACATTCTGCCACCACAAACATATAGACACTGCACACACGTACAGCACAGAGACACGTCAGACGAGCACTCCCTCTACCTCCACTCCTAACCCTCAATCATATGACCACCCTGTGTACCTAAGAGAGTTTTCCTTGCTGCCCTTGACCTCTTCCCTACTCCTCTCCCACTCCGTCTTCCCCATAAACAGCGTGTCTCCCTGCCCCTTTCAGGCCCTTCCACCTCCCATTCCTTGGGTCCCCCCTCTGGTGTTTCCCCTGCTCCTCCACCCAGCAAAAAATCCTGCCCTCCCAGTGGCAAGGTCACCACTCCCAAGCCCAAGCCAAAACAAGCCCCTTCCACATCCAAGCCTCCCCTACAACACCCACACCCCTGAGTTGCCTACTTGTCCCATTGCTGCCCCTATGAAGTGGAGGCCTAGCTTCAGTCATGAGTCAGGTTGGGCCATTATTGATGGACAATGTGACCTGCTAAATTGGACTATTGAACTTGCCATTGGCACTTTTTGTGTATTGTTTATTGTTTGAATACAATTGTTCACATTGCTGTGGTTGGCAAGCTAAGATGCTTGTCCTGGTTTCCTTTTACATTGTGGTGTGACGTCTGTGTGCAAAGGTGTGTGGGATCTGTCTGTGGATTGTGTCTGTGTTGTTGCATGCACTTGGTAGATGGTTTGGGCCATGGGGACATTGTGATGTGTGTGCCTGCTTGCTTGTGTGTTTGTCTGGGGTGTTGTGTGCGTCCCTGTGTCTAGTGCTGGATGTGTGTATTTCCTTGATTGTTGGTTGTATCTGTATGATTGTTTGGATGTGTGTTCACAGTAATTGATTGTGTGTCAATGCTACATGGAGTTCATGGTGTGTGTGTATGTGTGGTGTTGCACAATGTGCCCGTCTATGCCATCGTTGAGGTGTTTGTGGGGTAGTTGTTGTTGTGTGGTAATGGGATGTGTTGGTGGTGGTGTTGTGCGTTGTGCTGTATGTTTGGCACGTATCTGCATGGCTTTGTGTGTGTATTGGCTATTTGGCATTGATGTATGTTGTGTGTGCGTGGCCTTCACTATGTTTGGGTATGTGTGGTCTGTGTAGAAGTGTATCACTGCCATTTCCCTCACCTCTGTGCTAGGTTTACTTACGGTGGTCGTCTTCATCGTCGGTGGTCCTGAAGGTGTATGGCGAGATACAACACTGGGAAGACTAGCAGTGTATTCGCCATTGCGGCGGCAGCGGTGTCTCTGGAGATGGGTGTTTCCATTTATACTTTCTGTTTCTGACAGGTTTTTTATGGCAGGATGGTTCCACCGTAAATTGTGGCAGAGTGGTTACTCGGAATATGGAGGGCAGGATGTTGGCTGCCTCCTACTTGACGTTGTCTTCCACACAGGGAAGACAGCAGCAGTAGACTAACCTTGATAGATATTGCTTTGTGCTATTTGTTTCCCCCTTGTACACTACAACACTTTGGTGAAAATTTGGTTCACACTAGGCCTGGGTGGAGTGAGAGGAGTAGCACTACATGGAACTCCACAAAGTGGAAAAATACCTGTTTCTCTATATTGCTTTCTGCTAGTGGGCAGAGTTCTGCATTGTGCCCATTTTTTTCCCTTTCTGTATTTTTGTTAGTTTTTCCCATATTTCTTCCTTACCCTTGTTTCTTTTTCTTCTCTTCACCCTACTCAGAACCCTGGCAGAGCAGGGGAACAGCGGCATCCTACCTTGTGGGTAGCAGCACAATCAAGGGGTATAGCCTCAGATCTTTAGCAAGTAGGAGTTGTCAGTATTGGTTTATGTGCAGCACCACCTCCCTTCCATGCTGGCAGCAGGCCTGGGAGCAGTTATCCCTTGCTGTAGCATCAGCTGCATTGCATTAAGGTGCACTGGTGTGGCAGGATCATCAACAGGTCCAGTGACACCTCTGGGCAAATATGAGTATTATATTCTATTGTTTGTGTTCTCCGATGCTAACCCTTTTCTGACTAGCATGTGTCTTTCCACTCTGAGGTAAGGTATGTTTAGTTTACATTAATAATATTTATTATGTGATCTTGTTAGAGCTAGGCAGGTTCTTGGTGCTACATCATAACACTCCTAGGCACTCACTTTGACTGATTATTTAAGAAACCATTGCAATGCAGTCTCCCGAATTAGTGATATCATTGAGTTAGTGTTCTGACTTTATGCAACTTGTACAGTCCCAAGCAATTTCAGTGATGTAAGTATGCATGCATTGCTAAAAAGGGAGACTGATTAGGTCCATCAAAGGGCTTGAGATGAGAATATATTGAAAGATCATTCATTGCAAAGCCTTAATTCCAAATGTATATTTTGTTAAGAATTTGGAATGGGGATTTTGGGAGTATAGCTAACTCAATGATAGTTGATCATACTTGTACCATAGGTGATATGGTTTAAGTACAATGTGAGTGAATTTGCCTTTTTATATATTAATTTTGTGGAGATTGAAAGTACTGCTAATGTATTTAATCTTTCCTACATCAGCACCTAAGGGCAAGAAGAGGGACACTACATCAGCAGGAGCTGGGGAGGCGACGGCCACCAGCACCGATATTGATGGCTCTGCTAATTGCAGTAAGTCCTATTTAATATTTCCCTAACCTTTGCCTCTCCACGCTTCTATACTACTTCTAATAATGCCTTATTTATTTTTTTACACTGTCTACCTTTTTTCCAACTCACCTATCAAAGTTTTTAATACCTGTCATCCCTGCACAATGATTCAGAGTCATTGGCCCTCATTCTGACCTTGGCGGGCGGCGGAGGCCGCCCGCCAAAGTCCCGCCGTCAGGTTACCGTTCCGCGGTCGAAAGACCGCGGCGGTAATTCTGACTTTCCCGCTGGGCTGGCGGGCGGTCGCCTTCAGACCGCCAGCCAGCCCAGCGGGAAAGAGGCTTCCACGAGGAAGCCGGCTCGGAATCGAGCCGGCGGAGTGGAAGCTGTGCGACGGGTGCAGTTGCACCCGTCGCGTATTTCACTGTCTGCGCAGCAGACAGTTAAATACTTGTAGGGGCCCTCTTACGGGGGCCCCTGCAATGCCCATGCCAGTGGCATGGGCACTGCAGGGGCCCCCAGGGGCCCCGCGACCCCCCCTACCGCCATCCGGATCTCGGCGGTCCGACCGCCGGGATCTGGATGGCGGTAGGGGGGGTCGGAATCCCCGCGGCGGTGCAGCAAGCTGCGCCGCCGCGGAGGATTCAATGGGGCCGCGGTACACTGGCGGGACCCCGCCAGTGGTGCCGGTCCGACCGCGGCTTTACCGCCGCGGTCGGAATCCCCATTGGAGCACCGCCGGCCTGTCGGCGGTGCTCCCGCGGTCCTCCGCCCTGGCGGTCAAAGACCGCCAGGGTCAGAATGACCACCATTGTCTGTCATAGACTATAGCTTTACCCATTTATTATGCAAAGCTTTTGGTTGGCTTGACTACCTGGCTTTTCTAACATTCCAAGAAAATGCACAGAGTGATAATTTTAATAGAACCTTTGCATCACAACTTTTTTTTTTAAAGCCACACCAACTAGTGGAGCCGGTCCAAGTTCCACTGCTGTAGGAACAGATGGAGAAAGGGGAGACGCAGCGGCAGGTACGGGCGATATTAAGCCACACTACTTGCTTTTTGACAATTACTGTTACTAGCTAAAACTGCATTGTTGTGATTGGATTCCTATACCCCCAGCATTACAGCTACAGCTGTTCGGTTACTACTGGCATCTACTATCTACAACTCAGGAAAAGCAAACCTAATACATGCTAAAAATTATATCTTAATGGAAACCTAAAATGAATGGAAGTGTAAAAGAAACAATAGGTGAAAAGAGTGAAAGGGTGCATGGGTGGATGAAAAAGGATGCGTGGGTGAGTATTGGTTAAATGGATTGATGGGTGAAAATGACTGAAGGAAAGGGTGGCTAGTGGGTACTGGATGGATTGATAAAGGGTTGTGAATTTGGGTAAAATACTGAATGAGAGAAAGGTAAACTTAAATTGTGGTGAGTATAAGTAAATATAGTAGGAAAAATGAGGATTATTGAATAATTGCTTGGATGAATATAGAAGGGAGCTCTTCTGTAGAGGAGCATGCTTAGTTTTCACCTACATTGCTTACTTTTTGTTTTATAATTTATGGTTGTTAAAGCTTTAGGTAAAAGTGGGGGGTATTTTAATTTGTGTTCTAATCCCTTGACTCACTGAATTTGTTAAATGAGGCTAACATGTATCCCATTATTCATCAGCTCCCTTCCTGCCCATGGCGTTTCATCAGCTACGACAGATTGATTTTACACCTGTTACGATTTTTCCCTTTAGACTATCACTATACAGTGACTGAATTAGCCAAAGCTTAAGTACATGACAAACTGCTGATCTGTAATGACCCTCAATTGTTTCCTATAGCAAAAGCTGTATCTACTTGCATAATCCCTCTGCCTTACTCTTCAGTAGAGTAGTCAAACTTCTTTCCTATCTGCCCAGCAAATGAATTTGTGATGGTGGGCAAGACCATTGGGTATAGTGGGACTAGTAAATGTCCAACTTAATTTAAAGTTTGGCATAGGGCATACTCAGTGATGAACGTGCCGAATGCAATCTACATAGCCTATTCATTTCACTGTCTTGCAGTGTATTGTTTTACTCATGGTCTACTTTCAACAGACATGATAAATATATTCCCATTTTATACGTGACATGTGACATATCTTATTTATTTATCTGCCTAATTGGAGCCAGGGTAGAAACTAAGTGAAAGGCATTTGGGAAAGAGCAGGACCACTGGAATTAAAGATAGATAATTGTCAGCTACATCTGCCCAAGCTGCAGACAGTAGCAAATCCCTGGCTAGCATGCCTCCAATTATTTGGCAGAATAACCTGTCCTGCATAATGCCTTACTCATACCAAATGAGATAATTAATTTTAATTCTTCCACTAAATGTCTGTTTAGTTACTAGAAAAGCCATTAAAAGGGGAAAAATGAAATCCTATTTTATTTTAATTGGGACCTAATTTGTCTTAATTCCTTTGTACGAAACAGACGGTGCTTTTATGTGAGGCATGTATAGGTAAACAAATGAAATTGTCTCCGACTCTCCTAATCATAATCACCTGAAATTCCTACGTCCACAGGGGAATCAGAAATGTAGTGATAATGTGCCACCCACTACTTATTATTGAAAGAAGTTAGTTCAGAGCATTGTTTACAATTTCTTTAATTTTCTTTCTCTGTTATTCTTTTTCTCTATATAGGTACTCCTGCTTGATGACCAATACCAACCAGGCAGAAGATAGTGGCCAGTCTGCGGCAGCAGAGGCTGGGTAACATCCAGGCCAAATTTTGGCAGCAGGTGATCCTGGAGAAAGATGAGGCTGAAACAGCTACCTGGGGACCAGCAAAGCAACACACCAGCCCCAAGCCTCCTGGCCAGTATAATGCTGGTGTGGCCACCAGCAGTCGGCGTCCCTCAATATACCTGTTGCTGCACACTCCCACTCCAACAGGGCATTGCTCAACAGCATCCTGCAATGGATGGACTGCATGGAGATCCGGCTCACCAGCATTGAGCAGTCTGGACCCATATAGATAGTACCCTCTTCTAAGCCTTTTTTTTGGGTGGGAAGGACGTGTTGTGGGTGAAGATGGTGGGGAAGATTTGGGATGGACTTTGGACTTTTTGATATCAAACTAATTTGTTCAGGGAGAGTGGTGGGACTATTGTGGGTGGAGAGGGAGAGTTTTCTATTTGTAATTAATTTAAGTGCATTTATTTTTTCTTCATTTGTGTTTCAAATGTTTATTTTGGTGTCTTCTGCTTTCTTTGCACTGCTGTCTTTTAGTGTAGCTTTTTTTAAATATGCTAAAAAACTGTGGGGGTCATTCTGACCTCAGCGGTAAAAGTCGCTTACCGCCGGCCAGAAGGCCGCCATAACACCGTCGCGGCCGCGGTAAACCGCCACGGTCATTCTGACCCGCAACTGGCAAACCGCCAAAAACCCGACATCGACAAAAGTCTGCCACACCAAAGGTCAGCGGGAAACTGGCGATGACCAAACCTCCACCGTCACGCCAACAGAAATACGCCCATGCCATTCCGACCCACAAATCCCCGCAGCGGTCTTTCAACCGCGGTATTCCATTGGCGGTACACACCGCTGCGCTCAAAATACACACACCTTTACAAAACACTACCACATTGGATAATTCAAAATACACACACCTGAGACACATACACACACCACTCCCACACACCCAATTAAATATAAAACACACACCCACATCACCCACAAACCCCTACGACCACAATTGCGAGTGAAGGACAGAGAGAGAGAGCACAGCATAGAGAACACCATCACACTGAGGCAAATCACAACATCACCCACACAATTTCCACGCACAAAACACCCTACACCACCACACTCACCACACTCTACAACACATACACCACCCCTCACCTCATCCACACCACCCCATGGCACCCCAAAGACACCCCAGGTTCTCTGACGCAGAACTCAGGGTCATGGTGGAGGAAATAGTTTGTGTAGAGCCCCAGCTCTTCGGGGCACAGGTGCAGCACACCACCATTGCCAGGAAGATGGAGCTATGGAGCAGAATAGTGGACAGGGTCAACGCCGTGGGACAGCATCCACGCAATCGGGACGACATCAGGAAGCGGTGGAACGACCTACGGGGGAAGGTGCGTTCCATGGTATCAAGGCACAACATCGCAGTACAGCGGACTGGCGGCGGACCCCCACCTACTCCCCCAGAATTCACAGCATGGGAGGAGGAAGTCTTGCACATCCTGCATCCTGAGGGCCTCACAGGAGTAGGCGGAGGAATGGACTCTGGTAAGTCAAATCTTCACTACTCCATTCCCCCCACCCCACCTGCATGCCAAATCATACCCCCACCCTCACCCCCACCCCCATCACACCAACTCCTTGCAAATGGCTCACCATCACATCCCACCCATCCCAAAACCTAGCCCTGCGTGCGTCCCCAAAGCATGGACATCCATCCCCAAAGCATGCCCACTGCACACACCCATCACCCCCACAAGCCACTGTCACAAAAGCCCCCACAAGGGAATGCCAGCACTGGGGGACACGGCCACACACCCATTACACGAAATGCCACACACAGAAGCAATAACCATACTCTTATACCCCTGCAGGACCCGAACGCCACCACACCGCCACGGAGGGTCCAGAGATGTCCATCCCACCCCCAGAAGAGGCCCCCAGTGATGACAGCAGCTCTGTCTCCCTGGACCCTGATGACCAGCCCGGCCCATCGGGGACCTCGGGACAGTCGGTTCCCCACAGACAGCCACAGGCTACACCAGACCTAACCCCCTCTGGGAACACCAGCACAGCTCCCATCCAGCGGGCCCATGCCTCTGTCTCCAGGACACGTCAATCAGCGGTGTGTCCACCACTACAGGGCACTCAGGTTGACCCACCACCCCAACAACAACAGGGACCTGGGGGCAGTGGTAGTGGACACACCGTCCAGGGGACAGAGGCCCAGGGAAACAGGGGAACTGGGAGGGCTGCTGTGCAACAGGGGGGGGACATGCCCAGGGAACCGACTCTCCAAGAGGACCTCTCCTCCATCATGGGAGCATACCACCACTCCCAGGAGACGATGGCTACGGTACTGGCCAGGTTCCAGGAGATCCAGGTCATGCAGGAGCAACAGTACATGGGGTTCAGAGAGGAACTGAGGAACATTAGTTCCGCAATGGGGACCATCATTGTGGCCCTAACCCAGATAGTCACCACATTGTGGGACCATGTGGCACCACAAAGGGCCCCTGTCACTAGCCTGGACCAGGAACAGCCTACCCCCTCCGCCGGCGCTAGTGGACAGGAGGCCCCCACACAACGACAGGCCACCAGAACCCCACCTCCTGCAGAAGAAGAACCACCCCGCAAGCGGAACCTGAGATCTCACAAGAAGACAGAGTAGGATTGCAAGACCCCCGCCAGCAAACGATACCCCCTGATGTCATCCCACTGTCCCACATTGTCACCCTGACCAACCTTGAACTGCCCCTGCTCCATCTTTCCACAGACATATGGACAATGCACCTGTGCGACTGAGAACTGGACTCTGCCATGGACATTACTCCACCATCACCCATCCCCGTTTTACAATCATGTTCCTTAAATTTAGCACTTGAATTAAATCACTTCTTGCACTAAAAACATCTGGAGTCTGCTTGTATTTTGAACCAATGTATTAGACATAACGGTGCCAAAATGTTCAGTTACATTGAGATGACAACATACCACTGTCACACAGCTGTAGTCCATGGGCAAACAAAGCAGAGGTCACGCAGTGGGGCCCACAGCTCTGAAAACGGAAGGGAAAGTCACAACTCAGTTAACAGGAACTGGGGGGGAACTCAGACAGTAGAGAGGCAGGAGAATTTAAGTAAATGTAAAATGGCGTGGTTGATTCGTACCTGTGTGCTACTGAAAATATTGTTGTATCACTGTGTCCCTGTTGTCTGTGTCGTCCCCGTCGTCCTCCTCCTCTTCACTCTCCACAGGCTCCACAGCTGCTACAACACCACCATCTGGACCATCCTCCTGCAGGAAAGGCACCTGGCGTCGCAAAGCCAGGTTGTGAAGCATACAGCAGGCCACGATGATATGGCACACCTTCTTTGGTGAGTACATTAGGGATCCCCCTGTCATATGCAGTCACCTAAACCTGGCCTTCAGGAGGCCGAAGGTTCTTTCTATAATCCTCCTAGTTCGCCCATGGGCCTCATTGTAACGTTCCTCTGCCCTTGTCCTGGGATTCCTCACTGGGGTCAGTAGCCACGACAGGTTGGGGTAACCAGAGTCACCTATTAGCCACACACGGTGTCTCTGCAGCTGTTCCATCACATAAGGGATGCTGCTATTTCGCATGATGTACGCGTCATGCACTGACCCAGGGAACTTGGCATTTACATGGGAGATGTACTGGTCAGCCAAACAGACCACCTGGACATTCATGGAATGATAACTTTTTCTGTTCCTGTACACCTGTTCACTTTCTCTGGGGGGTACCAAAGCCACATGTGTCCCATCAATGGCACCAATGATGTTGGGAATATGTCCAAGGGCATAGAAATCACCCTTCACTGTAGGCAAATCCCCCACCTCAGGGAAAACAATGTATCTCCGCATGTGTTTGAGCAGGGCAGACAACACTCTGGACAAAACCTCAGAAAACATAGGCTGAGACATCCCTGATGATATGGCCACTGTTGTTTGGAATGTTCCACTTGCCAAAAAATTGAGTACTGACAGAACCTGCACCAGAGGGGGAATCCCTGTGGGTTGGCGAATGGGGGACATCAGGTATGGCTCCAGCTGGGCACACAGTTCCTGTATAGTGGCTCGGTCAAGTCTGTATGTAAGAATGACATGTCTCTCTTCCATTGTCGACAGGTCCACCAGCGGTCTGTACACAGGAGGATTCCTCCATCTCCTCGCAAGTCCCAGCGGACGGTGCCTATGAAGGACAACATGGAGCACAGAGTCAATCAACCCACAGGTACGTAACCACAGCTTGCACATTACACGATTCGCTATGCATTGAATGGCTTGTATGAGTGGCAATGCAAGGCCTAGGCCTGTGTGACCCTGTAGAAATTCAGCCATGTGGGCCCTTGAAATGGCGGCTGCCTGACCTGTGAAGTGTGACAGTGGGATGTGAGGTCAATGCGCTGGCGTGGCACACCGTGGCGGTAGGCGGTCGAAGACCGGGGCGCAAAGCAGCATTGGTTAACAGTGAACTCTATGGGTATCAGGAGCCAATGACGATGTGCGCCGGCGGTCGCGGTACGCACCGCCGCGGTACGCACCGCCACAGGCGTGACCGCCATTTTTTACTTGCTTAATCACTCGAGACCTGATCATCCACAGGAGAGGACTGCAAGTGCTGCTGTGAACTCGGTCTGGAAGAGACAATGGCTGCTGCGACTGGGGAAAGGGCCCCTGCCTTCACATCTGAGGAATTGGAGAAACTTGTTGATGGGGTCCTCCCCCAGTATGCGCTACTCTACGGTCCTCCAGACCAACAGGTAAGTACACTGGGAGCACGTAGTATGGGCTATGCCTGTGTTGAGTGGGGTGGATGTAAGATGGTGGGGAGGGGAGCGAATGAGGAGTGCACGACAGATGAGAGCATGTGCCACATGGCAAGGTTGGGGAGGGGGGGCCGTGCACATCGACCATGCAGAAAAGTGATGATATTTATTTTTCAACCCTGTACATGTCACATAGGTCAGCGCCCATCAGAAGATCGACATTTGGCGTGCCATCGCCAAGGACGTCCGGGCCCTGGGGGTCCACAACAGACGGGGCACCCACTGCCGCAAGAGGTGGGAGGACATCCGCCGCGGGAGCAGAAAGACCGCCGAGGCTCTGCTGGGGATGGCCTCCCAACGTAGGAGGGGTGCCAGTCGTCAATTGACCCCCCTGATGTCCCGGATCCTGGCGGTGGCCTACCCCGATTTGGATGGGCGCGTGAGGACATCACAGCAGACACAAGGGGGTGAGTATCAGCACATTCTGCTATATTAGCGCACAGTGGAGGCGTCTGGGTGGGGGAGGAGGGCTGTGGCTATCTCTAGGCCAGGGCGTTTTCTGTAGGCTAGGCCCCTCCATTAGACATGGCCCTGTGCCCCCGCCCCCCACCTCTGTAGGGTGCTAAGTACAGCTATCCATGGCCCGGGCTCACCTATGTGTGCATTTGTCCTCCATAGACTTGTAGGCCAAGTCACTATCATTGAGTAGTGTACCCCGAGTGCGCGGCGTAGTGCAGGGGGCTTCTGTGTCTGTCCTCTCCGCCAACGGTGCCGCCAATGCATGCACTCAACATGTCTTCCTTTCTTCTCCCCCCCTTTTTTGTGGTTTACCTGTTCATGTGTGCATTAGCATCATCAGGCGGAGGAGAAGTGGCATCGGCGCACGAGGGAGCTGCATCTCACATGGCCCCGGAGGGCCCTGCAACCGACTCCGAATTTACCAGTGAGACGGAGGCCGAGGGGGGCTCCACAACGGGAACCCGTGGAGACGTCAGCGACACCGACACGTCCTCGGAAGGGAGCTCCCTTGTGGTGGCGGCAACATCCGTGCCCACTGCAACAACAGGTACAGCCGCCACCCAGCGCACCAGCTCCGCCCTCCCAGCAGCCCCTGAGCTTTCACTCCGTGCCCTCTCGGCCAGGAAGCCGGCCATCTCCTTCACCCCTGGCACCTCAGGTCCTGCCCCAGTTACCCCTGCTGCCCTCAGTGCGGAGATCATTGACCTCCTCCAGACGCTCATTGTTGGGCAGTCTACCCTTTTGAATGCCATCCAGGGGGTAGAAAGGGAGGTGCATCGGAGCAATGCATACCTGGAGGGCATTCATTCGGGTCAGGCTGCCCATCAGCGATCGTTCAACGCTCTGGCCTCAGCACTGACGGCAGCAATTGTCCCTTTGTCTAGCCTCCCCCCTCCAACTTCCTCAACCCAGTCCCACTCCCCTGTTCCTCTGCCTATCCCAGACACACCTACAGACCAGCCTGCACACACATCAACACCCAAGGGCAGCTTATCCAGACATAAGCACCACAGATCACACAAGCATTCACCCAAGCAACATCCACATGCAGACACAGCAACACCCACTGCCTCCACTGTGTCCCCCTCCTCCTCGTCTCCCTCCTCCCTCCCTGTGACGTCTCCACTCACACCTGCATGCACACCACCATCAGCCAGTACGTCCCTCACCACCACACCCACCAGAACAGTCCACACACGTGCAGTCACCACCCCTACCACCATTTACACGTCCCCTGTGTCCTCTCCCAGTGTGTCTGTCACCCCCTCTTCCAAACCACACAAACGCAGGCAGCCACCCACCCAACAGCCATCCACCTCACGACAGCCTCCGTCACAAGCACCTGCACCCAAAGACAGCACACTTGACTCTTCTACAACCACATCCTCTTCCTCCACTCCCATACCCACTACAACTACCCGTCCCTGTCTTTCGAAATTGATTTTCCTTTCCAACCTTGACCTCTTTCCAACAAGTGACCCACCCCCTCCATCTCGTAAGACTCCAACCAGCACCTCAGCCACCACAAGCCCTGCACCTACTAGGACCATCGTTCAGGGCTATTGGAGTCCACCAGCTCCTAGGGCAGGAACATCGGCCAGCAGCAAGGGAACAGCCAGCCCACCCCCTGGGAAAAGAAGCAAAAAAGGGAAGGACCGGCGCCACAGGCCTGAGACGGCTGCCCCCAAGGACACCAGCCTTGTACCGTCACCTGGCCCATCCACCAAGGGAGGCAAGGGCCCCAGAGATTCTTCCAAGGAGGGCAAGGGCCCAAGAGATTCTTCCAAGGGAGGCAAGGGCCCCAGAGATTCTTCCAAGGAGGGCAAGGGCAGCAAGGCGAAGAAGTCCGGCAGCAGGCGAGCTGCCCAGGAGGGCCCCACCAGCCCAATTTGGGGTGTGACGGAGGACACCCAGGGGCCCAGGAGTCCAGCACAGGAGGGCCCCGCAAGCGATAGGTCGGATGGCGACTGAGCGGGAATGATTGCCCAGAGCTGCTTCCCTAGGAACACAAGACAAGCACCGCTGAACAGGGCCCCGCCATGAGAAGCACCGCTGAACAGGGCCCGCCGTGAGAAGCACTCCTGAACAGGGCCCCGCCGTGAGAAGCACCGCTGAACATGGCCCCGCCGTGAGAAGCACCGCTGAACATGGCCCCGCCGTGAGAAGCACCGCTCCGCTGGGCCCCGCCGTCTCTGCACCGCTCCGCTGGGCCCCGCCGTCTCTGCACCGCTCCGCTGGGCCCTTCCTGTCAAGCACCGCTCCGCTGGGCCCTTACGTCTCTGCACCGCTCCGCTGGGCCCTTCCTGTCAAGCACCGCTCTGCTGGGCCTTTCCGTCTCTGCACCGCTCCGCTGGGCCCTTCCTGTCAAGCACCGCTCCGCTGGGCCCTTCCTGTCAAGCACCGCTCCGCTGGGCCCCGCCGTCTCTGCACCGCTCCGCTGGGCCCTTCCTGTCAAGCACCGCTCTGCTGGGCCCTTCCTGTCAAGCACCGCTCCGCTGGGCCCCGCCGTCTCTGCACCGCTCCGCTGGGACCTTCATCTCAAGCACCGCTCCGCTGGGCCCTTCATCTCAAGCACCGCTCCGCTGGGCCCCGCCGTCTCTGCACCGCTCCGCTGGGCCCCTCCTGTCAAGCACCGCTCCGCTGGGCCCCGCCGTCTCTGCACCGCTCGGCCCTTCCTGTCAAGCACCGCTCCGCTGGGCCCTTCATCTCAAACACCGCTGGCCCATTGGCAGGGCCGGATCTGTGTTGGGCAGGGCTTCACGAAGCACTCTGGGCACCATGCCTCCTCCATAACCAATGGAGTCTGTAATCCACCAGATGGACTGTGGCTTTGCACTCCCCAGGATGGTACAGTGGGCAACCCACACACTGTAGAGACTTGTGAGACTGTGGCTTTGCACTCCCCAGGATGGTACAGTGGGCAATCCACCCACTGAAAAGACTTGTGAGACTGTGGCTTTGCACTCCCCAGGATGGTACAGAGGGCATGGAGGCCCCTCGTGGATCTGGCGTCGTGGACTCATGTGGCTGAGGTGCTCCCCCTTCCCTTCCCCCTGAGATGCCTGTGGTTTTTTTATCTGATGCCCCAGCAGTGTTCTCTCCAATGGAATCGGGTCTCGTGTGTGGGCTTTGCCCATGTGTTTATGCACATTGGCCCACGAACAATGGCATGTAGCCAATATGTGCCGGACTTTTGGACTATGTATACATTGTTCATGTTGTGATTTATATGTTTCAAAAATCTCATATTTCACTTAAGTTCAAATATGCTTTAATATACTTCTATTTTAATGATCATTTTATTTTGTCTTTGAATTATTCCGTGGGGTTTGGGGGGTGTAAATCTGTCTTGTTGCTCTGCATTGGTGTGTGGGGATTTGGGGGGGGGTGTCGCGTATGTGTGTGCCCGTAATCTTTTCTCCTCCCCCCTCCCCTGTGTTGTAGGTGCAGTACTCACCGTTGTCTCCTGCGGCGGCGTTCGTGCTCCTGGTAGAGGAGCAGGTAGACAATCGCTGGTAGGATGTTTAATTTGGGTTCCATGCTGTCCAGATTCCTCGTGGAGTGTATAGAGGTGAGCGTTTTCCCGTTCGTGGTCTGTTTCCGCAGTGTTTTTATCGGCGGGGCTCCCGCCCCGGAAAAGGTGGCGGATTGGTGGGTCGTGATAGGGTGGGCGGTACATTGTCTGCCACCTGTCTGTTGGCAGTGACCGCCGCGCTGTTTGTTTGCCCCGCCGTGGCGGTCGGAGTGTTAAAGTGGCGGCCTGTGTTGGCGGTTCCCGCCAGGGTCAGAATTCCATTTTTTTTACCGCCTGCCTGTTGGCGGGTTGGCCGCCGCTTTAACACCGACCGCCAGGGTCGGAATGAGGGCCTGTGTCTCTTACTTATACACTTGTTCTATTGCCCTCTGCAACTATATATTTACCACTAGGGGATAATTACCCTTTCCCATTCTTCCTACAAAAGCCCTCTTCACAGAGACAACATCTTCAGTAGAAGTTAATTACTAACTAAATAAGTTTACTTCAATCCATAGTTCTTCTCTTACCTGAATAGATGAAGCGATGGAGTCTTATTACTGCAGGGTTTTTCCTAAGGTGGTATTTTAAGGGGAAGGTAGGGGTGGTGGTGGTAGTAGTAGTAGTAGTAGTAGTAGCAGGCTAGCTTGCCAACAGGGAAGATTGAAGGTACCACTCCCACCCATGCAATTTAACTGCAGGTTGAAAGGGTTATCCATCATTGTCAACTAGAATGAAATAAACAGCAAGTTTGTGGGTCATATATCAAAACTTTAGGAAGACTGAGACCAGACTTCCACAATGACAGAAATAGACACACAAGAAAGAAGACAGTATGAGAGTAAAATCTAGCAATTTCTTTTGAGCAGTGGTAGGGAGCTATAAAACTAAACTTAAGTAATGAAATCGTGGAGTCAAGAGAAGTGGGCTTGAACTCTAGTGGTTAGACTAGGTTAAGCATTTAAGGAACACGCAAGGCATGAAAGAAGATGTTGAGGGGGCTGGTGTGGAATATTGCTCAGGTAATGAAAGGTCATGCAGTGAATTGGTGATGCTTTCACCACATCCTGCCCAGAAAGTGTGATTAATTTATGGGTTGAAATTAGGTTGCATCTCAATAAGTCACATCCTGGGGAAAGAGGATTAAGGGTTCAATGAATGGATGGAAAAGGGGATTTAGGGGAAAGGTGTGACAAAGAGCAACATTACACAAGAAACCACACCAATATTCATTGGAGTGCTGAACAGCACACTATCATCAATCTATTGTGGAAGGAAATGAAGGGATAGGTATGACACACTTAAATTAAATGCATTACAAACAGTCCTTCTGCCCCATAGAAACACCAGATAGTATATTGAAAGTGTTACGCCTTCTAGTTTTGGAATAGGGAAGAGTGAATTTAACTCTCACAGTTCTAGTATGATTGTTAAAGGGAAATGATACTGTATTGTCAAATTGGCCGATGCATCTCCATTCTTCTTGGAATGTCTGTAACTCTAGGGTGCCTGTCTGACCCTGTCCTGTGGGTGTGATGGTGTCTTGAGCTTTCCCCAAGTTTTGTTCATGCAGGAGTGGACTATGAGAAGCCTGCATATCAGGGTGAGGAGGACACAGTAGCTGTGTCATACAGTAAAGGAGAAGGACAAAAGGAAGGAAGGTAAGCTTCATGAGGAGTCTGGAGTGTACCAAGAAGACCCCAAGAAAGAACAAGAACATACAAGTTTCTCGTTTGAGCCAGCAATGCAGCAAAAATACTCAGCAGAATTTCCAAATCAAGGCACCTCTCTCCAGTTCAGAGCTGAGTGAGTACTAGGCCTCAGTCCTTACCATTATTATGGGTTCTCTTTGAAGTTGATATTTGTAGCTGTTGAGGTAATTCCACCAAGAGTCCTTCAATCTTCCTCCTCCAGATTGAGTAACTCTGTCCCTGTCCCAAACAGAGCAAGGCAGACCTGTAAAGTGCACTGATGCAGAAGAACTCCGAGAAACAGAACCCGATTATTTTGTCTAAATAGGTGTTTGGTAACTAAAGTGGCTGTTTTTTTCTGAGGAAGCAGAAAAAAGTGGACCCTGCAAGTACATTTCACTAAGTTTGAAAGGCCAATCACTTTCAGGAAACAAAATGATCACCCATCGGTTCCCAAAAATTGCAAATCATCAGAAACAAGTTTACAAATTTGTTGAACACCCTCCAACTCAGTCAGCCACCACATACATCAGCCATCGCTCACAAATTTACAATCACTCAATAGATCACCACACATTGGTTCAGTAGTTACGTAGTAGTTACCTCTTCCAATCCAAGCACAGTGGTTGAAAAAAATATCTCCTTGTTGATGGAATCAACATATTGGATTTTGGCCTTGGCACTGGCAGCCTTTTTAATCAATGATATTCTAGGGAAGCACTGCTAAGGTTTGTAAAAAGAAAAAAAATAATAGTATACGGTAGGCAATGTCCTGAAGGATATGTGGGGCCACCATCAACCAATCTTGCGAGCATGAATAAACTCATCGCTGGAATGCAGAATTCAGGAACTCTGCAGTACTCCATGTAGCGCAAGGTGCCTGAATTCCCAAACATCTGCCAGTGTAGCAGAGTTCTATGCCTGGTCCTAGTTGACACACCACATTGTATTAAAATGAGTAAACCTGCCCTAAAGTGTTTAAAAGCCTTTATGAATCGGGTTTGCTGCTTTGCAAATATGTAGAGTTGTAAAGATCAATCCACATGAGCTAGTAGAACTAGTGTTCAGATTTGCACAATTATCAGCCAGGCACTGAACTTGCAAACTGAACAAGACATGTACACGCTTTAATATGCAATGATAAAGTTCCCTTTATAATTTGTACAAAACATTTAACTACTATAATCGTTCCTCCCAACAAAAAAAAGGCAAGACTTTGAGCAGTATTGCATTCAGTGTACTCAGGATGCAACAGTTATGTGTACTGTTTTCTGTGTCTCCCAAGGGTACTGTAATATTATAAAAGTGGCCTCTTCCTTGATATAGCGCACATACAATGCTGAGGCTATCTTAAGGGTGGGTTTCCTTATTAGCATAGCATAGCCCCATACAAAAGTGGTAAATAATTCTCTCCACTGCCCCATGCCAAATTATTCACTATGGTATAGACTAAAAAAGTGTCTGAGTCTGACTGTGCGACAAAAAGCAGTCTTACACAGCCCCCTCTCCAGTGACCCTTGCAAGGGGGAAATGAGAGTCCCATGGACTCTTCAGACAGCCCCCTACAGTGGGTTGAGTCATTCACTGCACTCTCCTGGTTGTGGATCTCTATCCTTTCTTTGAAATGAAAGGTAGTAACGCCTGGCGCTGTGAATGATGGAATGACTACTTTAAACAGACACACGACCATGGGTGGCTCCTCCATTAGGGTGGAGGAACGTTACCCCTTCTCGCCAGCAGCAGCAGCTGCAAAACCTTTGAAAGACAAGGATAATAACTTTGTTTATCCTTTTCTTTTAAAGGGGTGGGGCCACGGGGGTAAAGAGCAGCAAGGGACAGTGCTTAGCACTCCTCCTCACTGCACATGTATGTTTGGCTGGTCGGCCGTCTCCTGCAGGACACACACACATGTGCAGTAGGCTCACTCAAGCCCGGCAGCTCAAGCCCAGCAACACAGTTGTCTGGCTTGTGAGAGCCTGCAGAGGCTCTCAGTCTGCCTGGGAGAGCCCTGATTGGGCGCCCCCAGCCAATCATGAATCATGCTTTCAGGAGTGTCATGATTGGCCACAGGGCAGGCTGGGTGCCTGTGCCTACAGCAGCAATGAGGGACAGAGGAGCGGTGTGTGGCGGAGGAGGTAAGTGTTTATTTTTTCTTTGGTTTTTATTTATACCCCCCACGCGCCACCCCACCCCTTCCCAGTGTCGCGAGCCGGGACTACCCATGACATATTAAAAAATGCACTGCTTCTCTAACAGTTGCAGGTTTGAGGCTAACCTGATGGTAGCATATTATATTTAACAGGGTTCGCTGTCACTTTTAGTGCCCGGGCACCTTCCTAAAGGTGCCCCACTGCACAAACTGGGACAGTGAGCCCTAAGGTGAACAAACGCGGAATAAGCAGTTTGCTATAAACTTGAAATTGCTACAAGTATACGAACATGAAATTCCCAGTGTACGATACGTGTATTAACCTGTTAAAGAAATACAACATACTACACTGCGGTTCAGTGATAACAGAATAGCAAAATCTTTTTCTGCTGTGGAAGAACGTTTTTTATGGCTGATATATGCTTTAGTAAATGCCGCCACTGAACGTGTAAAACCAATTACTGTAACGTTAATTTAATTATTTCTAAATTCGCTAATGGCCTTCTGGACATAATGATCTGGCTAGTGCATATATAGCATAGCTCGTAAAAGCAAAACTGGCAGAAGTACGAGCCCATTTATTTGTATTAATCACTGCTCGATTGTATTATGTCCATGTTTCCATGCAAAATGATGTGCCGCTTTCCCCAGGGTGCAAATGATATTCCCATTTGTCTGTGCCTCTAATTACCTTTAGGTGCATTTTTCATTCTAACGTTTCCCCATGCTTTCATAGAGGAATAATTTGAAGATTCCTCGTACAGAAGATGGATACAACTCTGAGGTGCGTTGTGTGTGCTCTCCAAATGTGCACATCCTAAAATAATGCATCTCAGTGTGGAATTCAACTTCTTCTGTGAAATAAATTCTTAAATTGTGAATAAGTATGCTGATAGAATATTAATTCTGAATATAGGTCTATTTTTACATTTGTAAACTGCACGAATTAAATGCTTCCGGGTGCTGGAGCAGAGGTGCATCCTGGCATTAATGGTGCAATGAGGCTGATTGTAGTAACAGCGTTTCATTCCTGCGGCTATCAACGTTATGTGGATGTATGGTGTGACAATTACTCCACAGGTGGAAATAAAACAAACCATTATACTCCGAACACTAATGCCTGGAATGTGATCAAGGATATCTGGATCAGACTTGCACAATTTGGAAGGAACTGACCGAAGAGATCTACTTTGGTAGTCCTCGGAGTTGCAGGGCTGCCACACAGTAGTATTCGAATTCCAGGTACATTAGAGGTATACATGAATCAGTCAAGTCTACATGTATGAGAAGTTATTTAGAGTGAGGACCAGAATTATATTGTAAAGCATTATAAAGCAGCAAGGCAACTTGCTGTGGTGTTTGAAAGGGAAAGAGCAGGAATGTGCCATATCTACTAAGAAACACCACATGCATGCTCTCTCCCTGTGCTGGCGTACTGAGTGCTGCCTGGTGCCAATGCACTTGGTGCAAGGGTTAGTTTGGGAATACCTCTGTGTCTTGTTGGAAATACCTTCCTACAGAAAAAGAATCCTTTGAGGCATTTTCCTTTTTATCTGTGCTGCAAAATGCAGCACACATCCAAAGCGGAAATAATGAGGGGGTTAAAGATATTTTTCCTCTTTATGCCTCTGTTGGGAAGGCATACCATTGTGATGCATTTTCAGGCTTACAAGCCTTTGTAAATCTGGGAAAGTGCCAACATTTATAGGTGAATACAAGGAAATGCCCATGCTGCTCCCATGGATTTTAAATGCAGAGTAACACAAGGCAGTGATTTGTGATACTAAACCATGCAGAGCCACTCAAGATAGCTTTTAGTGGCTTAATACATACTAAAAGGGCTTGCGTTTCCTTTCGTGATGATAAGGCAAAGCAAGCCCTTTGGTTATCTGGGCCTACATATTTTGATAGAGAGGATGTTGTGAAACATTAGAGGCTTTCCTCAGAAGAAGGCAGCACTAGAATTGAAACATTATACTGTTCCTGTTTGGTCAGAGGCTACTGGTCTTACATGCACACCAGTACCAGGAGTCTGCTGGCAATTGTGATGTGACCATTCTACTCTTTTGGGGATCTCTGGACAGAAATTGACTGGTTAGAGTGCTTGGGAGTCTGTTACCTCAACCACATATCTAGTTTAAAGGTATGTTAATTAGGACATAAGGCCTCATTACAAATTTGGTTGTCCACCATGATGGCATTGGTAGGCCGACCACCGCCAAGTTGGCGGTCAGACTGCTGCATCAATGTGACTGTGGTGGTCTAATCACCACGTCTCAGCAGGCAGAAAGGGGGAGTATAAAAGGACACAATTGCCTGCAGGCAGCCTTACATGTCCGCTGCCACCATGGAACCCATCACACATGTCATGCTGCTGCTGATGATCATTGATGGAGCACAATATCCACACCGCCATGGGCACAAGTACACACACCTGTCATTAGGATTAACAATAGATCGTCGCACTGTAGGCCACATCATACAGGGGTCACACTACAGCAGCAAGTGAACTTATCTTTGTGTCCCTCTTTGAAATCAGACACAAAGGACACATTCATAGTCACAATATGCCCTTCTTGGGCAGATCACTCACACTGCACTGCAACACTACGCAAAAACACACATCCCATGCAGAGGGTGCTGGAAAGTGGATTACTGATAAGGGCAGGTAAGTACCTACATGTACCAGTAGGCTACTAATCCCCACTAGTTTCAGTTAGGTCTCAATAAATTAACCCCCGCTCAACCCTTGGTAGATTGGGAACAAGGCTTAACTTAGGAGACAAAGGCCCTCATTACAAACCTGGCGGTCGGTGTTAAAGCAGCGGTAATACCGCAAACAGGCCGGCGGAAAAAATGAGATTACGACCGTGGCGGAAACCGCCAACATAGACAGCCACTTTAACACTCCGACTTCCACGGCGGTAGAAACAAACACCGCAGCGGTAACCACCAACAGACAGGCGGAAGACAAAGTACTGCCCACTGAATTACAAGAAGCCTATCCGCCACCTTTTCCGGGGCAGAACCAACGCTATCAAAAGCACGGCGGCAACAGTACACAGAAGGGAAACCACTCGCCTCTCGACACCCAATGAGGAACCAGGACGCCTTGGAGCCCGAACTTCAGGTGTTACCTATGTTGGTTTACCTCCTCTTCTACCAGGAGTACAAACGGTGGCAGCGAAGACTACGGTGAGTACAGCACCTACAACACAGGGGAGGGGGGAGGAAAGAGAGTGACAGAAACACGCAACACACAACAACCCCACCCTCACCTTCACACACAACATACACACAAATACATGCATCAACATTACGTATACACCCCCCCTACCCCCTGGAAGAACACAAGGACAACAGGAAATGATTTTAACGATTGTAATCATGAAAAATCCATTAGTCAAAAGTCAAAATTCAGTATATACAAATATGTACACCAACTACACAAGTCCGGATAGTGTACCAATCATTGTTCGTGCACCACTGGGCCCAAAATGCATGGGTAAAGCCCACACATGATACCTGGCTTGAAACGGAGAGAACACTGCTGGGGCATCAGATAGAAAATACACAGGTACCTCAGAGGGAGGGGGGCACCTCAGCCTGATGAACGCACAAGGACACTGCTGCACGAGGGGGTTCCATGCCCACTGCTGTATCCTGGGGAGTGCAAAGCCACAGTCTCTCAAGTCTCTCCAGTGGGTGGTTTGCCCAATGCTGTATCCTGGGGAGTGCAAAGCCACAGTCTCTCAAGTCTCTCCAGTGGGTGGTTGCCCACTGCTGTATCCTGGGGAGGGCACAGCCACAGTCTCTCAAGTCTCTCCAGTGGGTGGGTTTGCCCACTGCTTTATCCTGGGGAGTGCAAAGCCACAGTCTCTCATGTGGATAACAGTCTCCACTGGTTCTGAAGGGGGCCTGGTGCCCAGAGTGCTTCATCCTCCCAAGGACTGAGGTAGTGGATGAATCTCTCCACTGGTTCTGGAGGGGGCCTGGTGCCCAGAGTGCTTCATCCTGCCAAGGACTGAGGAAGCAGATGTATCTCTCCACTGGCTCTGGAGGGGTCCTGGTGCCAAGAGTGCTTCATCCTGCCAAGGACTGAGGAAGTGGATGTATCTCTGCACTGATTCTGGAGGGGGCATTGTGCCCAGAGTGCTGCATCCTGCCAAGGACTGAGGTAGTGTATGTATCTCTCCACTGGTTCTGGAGGCGGCCTGGTGCCCAGAGTGCTTCATCCTGCCAAGGACTGAGGAAGTGGATGCATCTCTCCACTGGTTCTGGAGGGGGCATTGTGCCCAGGGTACTTCATCCTACCAAGGAATGAGGAAGTGGATGTATCTCTGCACTGATTCTGGAGGGGGCATTGTGCGCAGAGTGCTGCATCCTGCCAAGGACTGAGGTAGTGTATGTATCTCTCCACTGTTTCTGGAGGGGGGCTGGTGCCCAGAGTGCTTCATCCTGCCAAGGACTGAGGAAGTGGATGTATCTCTGCACTGATTCTGGAGGGGGCATTGTGCCCAGAGTGCTGCATCCTGCCAAGGACTGAGGTAGTGTATGTATCTCTCCACTGTTTCTGGAGGGGGGCTGGTGCCCAGAGTGCTTCATCCTGCCAAGGACTGAGGAAGTGGATGTATCTCTCCACTGGTTCTGGAGCCGGCATTGTGCCCAGAGTGCTTCATTCTGCCAAGGACTTCTGGTGGGCGCTGACCTAGAGGAATGGTACAGGGGGAAAGGAAATGACTTACCCGTATGGACCGTCATACTCATTGCCCACCAGTTCCCACCCATGCCCTGATGCACATACACTCACTATCTGCACATGCAGGCCTCAGCCCCCCCATGTATCTTCCATCCACACCACTCAAAACAGGCATTGCCCATGCAGCATGCTCACAGTGTACTCACCTGTTTGTCTGGAGGACTGCACAGTTGCGTGTACTGGGGGAGGACCCCATCCACTAGTTTCTCCAACTCCTCCGAAGTGAAGGCAGGTCCCCTTTCCACAGACACTCGAGCCATCGTCGCCTGCAGACACAGGTCACATCAGCACTTGCAGTGTAGGTCCACTCCTGTTGAAGGTCAGGTATCAAGTGAGGAAACAGACAGAAGATGGCGGTAACGTCCGCGTCGGTGCGTACCGTCACCGCCGGCGTACATCGTCATTGGCTCCTGGGACCTATAGGGCCCAATGTTAACCAATGCAGAATTGCGCCACCATCTTCGACCGCCCACCTCAACGGTGTGCAACGCCAGCGCAGTTACCTCATATCCCCTTGTCCCACCTTACAGGTCAGGCATCCGCCATTTCAGGAGGCCACATGGGATGGATGTTAACTGCGTCATACCTATCTAGGCCAGGAATATAGACAGATACCGGCACATTGCGGATTAATAACGTTTCAGCAAATAACAAATTGTGATACCTCATCGTTGGATGACTCTCTGCTCGCTGTTCTCCTCCATAGGCACGTCCGCTGGGGCAGGTGATGAGATGGCAGCATCCTCCGGTGTACAGACCCCTGGAGGAGCTGTCGACAACGGAAGAGAGACGCATCCTAGTCACATACAGACTTGATCGTGCAACAATCCAGGAACTGTGTGCCCAGTTTGAACCAGACCTGATTTCATCTATCCGCCATCCCACAGGAAGTCCCCCCTCTAGTGCAGGTCCTGCCTGTACTCCATTTCCTGGCCATTGGGTCTTTTCAAACAACAGTGGCCATGGCATCAAGGATGTCCCAGCCAATGTTCTCTAACGTGTTGTCCAGACTGTTGTCTGCCCTGTTGAAACACATGCGCAGCTACATCGTGTTCCCTCAGGTGGAGGATTTGCCCACAGTGAAAGGTGATTTCTCTGCCCTGGGACATATCCCCAACATCATTGGTGCCATTGATGGGACATATGTGGCATTTGTACCCCCCACAGGAATTAACAGGTGTATAGAAACCGGAAGAGCTACCATTCGATGAATGTGCAGATGTGTGTTTGGCAGACCAGTACATCTCCCATGTCAATGCCAAGTATCCTGGCTCTGGCCATGATGTTTACTATTTGAAAATAGCAGCATCCCTTATGTGATGGGGCAACTACAGAGGCACCGTGTGTGGCTAATAGGTGAGGCTAAGGTCCCAATAAAGTTGACATAGGTGTCTGGTTATGGGGCCGTCCCTAAGGGTTAGTGTGTGTCTAACACTTATCACTCAGCAGTTGCAGGTGACTCTGGTTACCCCAACCTGTCATGGCTACTGACCCCAGTGAGGAATCCCAGGAGAAGGGCATAGGAATGCTAAAATGATGCACGTGGGTGGACTAGGAGGATAATTGAGCGTACTTTCGGGCTCCTGAAGGCCAGATAATCGTGGCCTGCTGTATGCTGCACAACCTGGCTTTGCGACGGCAGGTGCCTTTTCTGCAGGAGGATGGGCCAGATAGTGGTCTTGTGGCTGCTGTGGAGCCTGTGGACAGTGAAGAAGAGTAGGCAGAAGAAGAGGATATCGACAACCAAAACAACATCATCATGCAATACTTCCAGTGAGACACAGGTAAGAAGATGTCACTGCTTCCCACATCTCATACTATTCTTTGAGCGAGCATATGTATTTCATCTTCATTCAGTGTATGGACCCTGACTTGTCACTTTGACTTTCCACTTCACAGATTTGGGTCCCACTGTGTGCCCTCTGCTATTTTTACTGCTGGCCTACAGCTGTGTAACATTGGTATGTGAACAAGCAAATTGACATTGCTATATTCCATAGTTATTGCAATTACACATTTGTGAAAGCACCGACTGACAGATTGTTTTGTGATTGAAGTGTGTTTATTCCTGTGCAAATAAGTGGAGGGGTTTGTAAAATGGGCTCGGGTGATGGTGGAGGTATGTCCATGGCAGAGTCCAGTCTATTTGTTTCACAGGTGCATTGTCCAAAGGGGCATAGGAAGTGGAGCAATAGTAGTTTAAGGATGGACAGGGTGACATAGTGGGACAGAAGGGTGACATTCAGGGGGGTCTTATTTCCTGGCAGGGGTCTTGACAATGTTCTCTGTCTTGTTCCTGGATCTCAGGGACCATTTGAGGGGTGGTTGTCCATCTGCAGGGGGTAGGGTGCTGGTGTCCTGTTGTTCCTCTGGTGGTGGCTCCTGTCCACTAGCACCAGCGGAGGTGGAGGGCTGTTCATCGTCCAGGCTAGTGTCAGGGGCCCCTTGTTATGCCACTGTGTCCCTCCTGGTGTTGAGAAGGTCTGCCAGCAACCCTGCAGTGGTGACAAGGGTGGTGCTAATGGACTTCAAGTCCTCCCTGATCCCAAGGTAGTGTTCCTCCAGCAGCCGCTGGGTCTCCTGAAACTTGGCCAGTACCGTTGCCATGGTCTCCTGGGAATGATGGTAAGCTCCCATGATGTTGGAGAGTGCCTCATGGAGTGTCGGTTTCCTGGGCCTGTCCCCACCTGTCGCACAGCAGTCCTCCCAGTTTCCCTGTTATCCTGTGCCTCTGTCCCCTGAACTGTGTGCCAATGCCACTGCCCCCAGGTCACTGATCGTCCTGCGTTAGTGGGGTTGCCTGGGTTGCCTGTAGTGGTGGACACACTGCTGATTGATGTGTCCTGGGGACAGAGGGATGAGCCCGCTGGGTGGGTGCTGTGCTGGTGTTTCATGAGGGGGGAGGCTCTGTGGTGGCTTGTGACAGTGGCAAGGGAACCGACTGTCCCGAGGTCCCAGATGGGCCGGGCTGGTCATCTTGATCCAGGCGTGCAGGGCTGCTGTCATCACTGCGGGCCTCTTCTGTGGGGGTACTGGATATGTCTGGCACCTCCTGTCTGGTGACGTTGAGTAGGGGTCCTCTTGGGGTGTAAATGCATAGTTATTGTATCTGTGTGTGCCATCGTGTGCAATGGGTGAGTGACCCTCTACTCCAGTGCTTGCATTATTGGCTTGGTCCTTGAGTGATTGGTGATTTTGGGGCATGAGTGAGTCTCTGTACTGGACATGCTTGGGTGATGGGTGTCCATGCTTTGATGTTACATGCAGGGCTTGGTTTTGGGATGTGTGGGTTGTGTTGGTGGGTATCTGTGGGTTGTTGGGGTGATGGGTGTGAGGGTAAGGGTGGGAGTATGTGATGGCATGCAGGTGGGGTGGGGGATGAGGTAGTAAAGAATTGCCTTACCAGAATCCAGTCCTCCTGCTACTCCTGCGATGCCCTCAGGATGCATTATTGCCAAGACTTGCTCCTCCCATGTTGTTAGTTGTGGGGGAGGAGGTGAGGGTCCACCGCCAGTCCTCTGTACAGCAATCTGGTGTCTGATACCACGGAACGCACCTTCCTCCGTAGGTCGTTCCACCTCTTCCTGATGTCATCCCGTGTTCTTGGATGCTGTCCAACTGCGTTTACCCTGTCGACAATTCTGCACCATAGCTCCATCTTCTTTACAATGGATGTCTGCTGCACCTGTGATCCGAATAGCTGTGGCTCTACCCAGACGATTTCCTCCACCATGACCCTGAGCTCCTCCTCAGAGAACCTGGGGTGTCTTTGAGGTGCCATGATGTGGTGTGGGTGATGTGTGAGGTGGTGTCTGTTGTGATGTGTGAGGGGATGTGTTGGTGTGTGTTGTTTGAGGTGTGTTGATGTTGTGTAAGGGATGGTGTTGTGTGTCTGTGGGTACTGGTGTTGTTTTAGGTAGTGTCTCTCTCTGGCCTGCTTTCAAATTTCTGGTAGTAAGGGTTTGTGGGTAATGTGGGTGTGTGTTTTATATTGGATTGGATTGGGTGTGTGGGTGTGTTTCGTGTATGTGTATCAGGTGTGTGTATTTCGATTTGTCCAATGTGGTTGTGTACCGCCAATGGTTTACCGCGGTTGAAAGACCGCCACGTTGATTCGTGGGCCGTGATAGTGTGGGCGTATTCTTGTTAGCGTGACGGAATCGGTTTTGTTATCACCATTTTTTCTCTGACCTTTGGTGTGGCGGACTTGTGTGGGTGTCTGTATTGTGGCGGATTCCGAGCTGTGGGTCGTAATACCTGTAGTGTAATTCCACAGCCGCAGCGGTATGTTGGCGGTCTTCTGCACGGCGGTAAGTGGGATTTACCGCCAGGGTTATAATGAGGACCAAAGTGTGTAAAGCATTCAAGTATCATAAAACAGTAAATAAGTAAAAACACATTAAGTATTTAATTTATAAACATAGGAAATATTTGTATCTTTAATTTCATACCAAAATGAATATAATCAGATAAGGGGGAAAAGAGATATGAATCTTTAAAGAATTTATGTTTTTTAGCGCTTAGAACCTATAAGCACCACTCTGGAAATCAGGCTGCACCTTGACCGGGGCAAAGTCAAAGTCAAAGGCCGACTGCGATGGAGCCCATCTCAGCTATAGCAAGCAGGAGGCCTCAGTCAAAAGTTTACTTTCAGTCTTTTTCTTGAATATTTTCTTCAGAGGGACGAAGTCACCAATCTGATCCAACCTCCCTGGAGTCCTCTTTGGATATGTGTCTCGGGAAACCTCAGTGAAGAATTCAACCTTTGGACTTAGACAATTTTTCAGGACTTAAATCTTCATCTGGGCCAAAGTTTAATCTTGATCAGATGTCCCTGGAGCCCTCCTTTGACACGCTGCACGTAGAGTACTGATCAAATTTTTATGTTCGGACTTTGATACTTTTTTGGAGCTTTTTCTCACTGACATCAGTCGAGCCGTGTTGGACCTGGCCCTTGTGGCAGGTTCATCCCCTGGCTTTTTGGCACCTTCCTCCTATTTTTTTTCTGACCTCTCGCTGTTGGCGCTAGGACTCTGAGCGCTTTATCACTGCTGATCAGTGCTAAAGTGCAGGTGCTCTCCCTTCTAAAGTTGGCATAATTTGCTTATACTTAATTAGCATATTTAATTTACCTGTAAGTCCCTTGTACAGTGGTATCCCTATACCCAGGGCCTGTAAATTATATGCTACTAGTGGACCTGCAGCGCTGCTTTCGCCATCCACTGAAGTAGGCTTTCAAAACCTGCTTAGGCCTGCTAGCGCAGGGCCCGAGTCCATAGTTTTCTTCCCGAGGGACCTGGCATCTGATTTACTTGCGAGGCCCTGACCTCCTGTTTTACTTCATGTAAGTCACTCCTACGTTAGGCCCTAGGTAGCCCTATAGGCAGGTTGTTATGTATGTAGAAGGCAGGACATGTGCCTAGTAGCGTGGCCTGTCCTGGTAGTGACAAACAGCCTATTTAGTTTCTCACTACTGTGAGTGCTGCCGTCTCATAGGATTGCATTGGAAATGCCCAGCCTTATGTCTAGGGGGTTTTGTCTGATTTATGAGGGGTAGCGTAGACATGTTTGGTATGGTTGGAATGGTAGTAAGAAATGCAGCTTACTGGTGTAGGTAGATTTTTTTATTACTATTACAGAAATGCCACTTCTAGAAAGTGAACATTTGTATGTGCTTATGACTCTGGTGTTTTGCAGCTTGACTCCAATCCACATCTGGACAGAGTGACAGTTTGGCTTTGTGCATACTTTTCAGATGGCCTATACACAGAGAGGATGGAGGTGTCACAGAGGTACATCTGCATACTGAATAGTCTTCAGAGGGACATCTGCATACTGAATAGTCTTCCTGGGCTGAGAGAAGGGAGAGGCGGGGCACACTTGCATTTGTAAAGGATGTGCCCTGGCCTTACACAAGAGGAATGGTTACCCCCAACTGATGTTTAGAGCCTGTGCTGGAGGAGAGAGGGGGCACACCCAGAACCAGTTGTAACTGGTTGGAACCTCCTCTCCCCTTTCTTTGTTAGCACACTGTAAAACTGTGTATAAGTACAAGGGAGTTTTCCCCACAATTTGGTGACATTTTGGAACTGTACACAGAATGCTGATGGAGGAACTCGCCAGGAAGCGCTATGGACTGCTGCTGCTGTGCTGACCTGTGACCTGCCTGGTCACTGTGAAGAAATTGCCACTTGCTTGCATCCACCTTGCATTGGCTTCCTGCTGGGCCCTGCCACCCAGTGTCCCATTGAAATTTGCCTCCCAGGGGAAGGGTGCTGTGGCCCCTGACCCCTGCAACTGCATCGAGTGCAAGGAGTGCTTCATCTCACCTTATAGCGCCTGGAAGGCACTTTGCTGTGCTAGTGTATCTCTTTTTCTGGAGCGCTTGGAAAGTGTTTCCTTTGTGTAGCCCTTGTGCTCTGGGAGTTCCTTAGAAGGCCCAACCAGAGCCCCTCGCTGTGCTCCTGAAGATAGGCGGGGATGGAAGGCTCATTGACGGCTCCCCTCACCCCAGTGGTGCCCCAAAGTCATTTCAAGAGGATGCGGGCAAGGTGGAAGACTCGCCGGAGGTGCCCCGCTCTGCGTGGTCTTCCCTTGTTGTTTTGGGGGCCCCCGCAAGAGTCTGTTGAGGCCCCCCCACTGTGGCCCATAGTGTTGTGCTGGTTTGGCCCCTCCTCTGGTGGGCCAGTTGCAGCCCGGGGAGGCCCCCAGAGATCGTCGTCCCCAGGAGGGGCCCATTATAAAAACAGGAGGTGGTACGTGCTGCACTCTCCCCCAAAATCATCGTGAGGCCCCAGTTTTTGCACAGTGGTGCACCGGGGGCCCTCTTTGTTCTCTTCAAGGCACTGGAGGTTCCTCTTTCATTGGGACAAACAGGTGCTTTGCGCTCGAAATGTTCCTGATATGAACATTGTAGGCTTCTATGTTTTCCTGGACTTCTGATGATGTGCCATACATGTTTGCTAATGTTCCTTTAATAGACATGCTATGCTGATATATTTTCTTGACTTGTCATATGGTTTATAATGTTCCTGGTATGGGCATTTATGATATCTCTATGACAAGTCCATTTATTTAGTAATGTGATTCCTGACTACTGCTTATGTTGCAGAATAATAAGTAAACTGGGTGTTATATGTGACTACTGCTGGTTCTGCAGAGTAAGTATTGTATAACGTTCTGACAGCTGTTTGAGTAACAGGGTATTACTGACATGTTGTGTTTTGTCTAATACCTAAGTTGTGTACAATACAGTTTATTTTCATAAAACTTGTTGTGTTTCCTTTGTGGTGGGGATAGTGTGTCATGTGTGTTGTGTGTGTGTGTTGTACAGACACTTCACACATTGCCTCCGGGACAGGCCTGACTGCTCGTGCCAAGCTACCAAGTGGGTGAGCAGGGGTTATCTTGTACGGGTAACTCCCTTGCCCTGACTAGAGTTGGTGGGTTCTGCCTGGCTTAGGTGCATATCCTAGCCAACCAGAAACCCCATTTCTAACAAGCCTCCACAGTAAGCCTATTTAAAGTTGACATCGTCAAATTGCCTTTCCAGGAGCCCCTGGTGAAATACTGCGTGTTTGGGACTCCTGAGCTTTTCAGCAGGACAAATCTGCCAGTCAGGCCGGGTTGCAGTTGACGTAAGCCGGTTTTACTCACGACAACGAGTTGGCCCGTTTATGGAGCTTTATACCAAAAGTTCTCTAATCTTCTGGATCTTCTTCCAGCAGGTCTTTGAAGGTCCTCAAGGAGCCCACAGCTCACCAGAAGGTTCCAGAAGCCCTGAGTTGCTCCTTGAAGGCTAGGACTCCAATTCCCAGAATAGACCTGGCACAAACATCAAAATGACCACTGGACAGTGGTCAGCTAGTCAGTTTCATCAGGCTTTGATGCAGGGGAGTCTGGTTAGCTTTTTTTCACCTGTAGCAAGCAGTGAGTCCCTACTTGAAACATTTGAAGCCAGGCAAAGTACTTTTTGTGGTGAGTCCCAAGTGTGCAGCTGGTGCAGTCCTTTAGAGTGCAGTGTCCAGGTACAGGTCAGGGGTCCAGCAAGGCAGTCCTTCTTCTTCTGATGTTGTTCCTTGTAGGGCTCTGAGGTGTGGGTGCAGCTCTGCCAAATTTATCCTTGCTCCTGGGGTGAAAAGCATGGGTGGGCAACTGTGCAATCACAGGCAGGCCACTGCCCTCTTGCATATCCACTTCCTTGCAAGTGTGGCAAAAATCACTCCTGGAAGCAACATTCCTTAAAAATCCAAAATAGTAGAAATTTAATTTTGGATGTTAGGTGTGGCTGAGCTCAGTCACTGGTGTGGCTGAAGGTTCTTAACACACACCTCCCCTAATCAAATCAAGAGCGCACCTGGTTGTGTGGGTATACAGGAAATTAGGGAGGTCCAAATGTGCTACCCTCTTTGAAGACCAGTTTGGCCGCTCTCCCCCATCCTGTTTCACCATCTGCTGAAGCAGATCTCCTCCTCCTGGCACTTCTTTTGTGATTAGCTCAGCCCACTTCACACCTCATCAAGGCAGCCTGGCCAGGCTGCCAGAGACTGACCACTCAGATAAGGGCACTACAGAGCTGAAGTTGGCAACTATCAGGTAGAGTTCTAAAACTCTGTCCCTGAACTAGTCATGTTAAATCCAACAATGGCAAGTTGTTGCATTTATTATAAAAATCTGTTTGCAACAAACTTAACATATCCAACTCCTTTGGAGACTTTATTAATTTAAATGAAGCCTCCTCATTTTAGCCTATGGAACATGTTCACTACAATGAGGTAAAAACAAATGTGGCATTTTTTTCCACACCAGGGCTTATAAAACATATCTTATAAGGTCCTTGCTTATAGTTACCCTGCAACTAACCCTTGGGGCACCTAGGGCACACCTTAGGGGTGAAATATGTAAAAATAATGTAGTTAAAGATTTTGGAAGTACTTTTTATTCATATGTCAAATTTGCATGTAACCTTAATTTAAAAGCAGCCAGCAAGGCAGAGCTGCCTTTAAAATGACCCTGGCCACCAAAGCAGTGCACCTATGGGGGCACTATCTATGCTGGTGTCCCTAAATCTACATCCCCTACCATATACTTGGGACTTATAGGTAGGTTGACATAGTCAATTATAATTTGCATACTCATTTTAATCAGAGCACAGGCTGTGGGACTGGTTAACAGTACCCAGGACAACATCAGACTCAGGAAAACACCAGTAAAAAGTGAAAAATGGGAGCAAAAGTCTAGAGACTTCGGCAATCAGCCCAGTTTTCTCACACAGGGACAATGAAGTGCACACAACATTGTCTCACACAACACCAACAGCACACCAACATCACACCTACAAATACAACTTCCACACTTATATTGCACATGACATGGAATGTCATCCCATTCAATGCACATATTTATGGATGATGCATGAAACACAACCACCACTCCCAGTAAACAGCCCTGCAATGGACACACACACATTTCACATATTGCACCACAATGAAACAGCAATGGAATGCACAATAGAGAGACAAATGTCCCAAACTCACTATGCAAACAATAGCTGCACAGTAGGGATGAGGGATCAGGAATACTAAGGGAAGGAGGCTGCACTAGGGCACATATCACTTTGGACATGCCATTTAAACGTTTCCACAGGAACTGGCCCTATGTATCTCAGGGACAAACAATACTAGACCCAAATGATATGCCTATCTGCACATTGTGGAAGGGCAACTCAAAAATGCACATACAACTCCACCTGCATGGGCCGTACCTCTACAAGAAGTAGCTGCAAGATACACACAGTAAATAGACACATGCACAGTCAAATTAAAAGCAAAAAAGGTCCATGTCTGCACAACTAACAACCAAGCTGCACAAATTAGATGAATCCATGTCGGGGGGACAAGTGTAACACCATACCTGCTTAAATTGGACAGCACAAGATGAAATGCTTACCATATCAAATAGTACACAATGCCATGAAACCACCATTGCATTTACATCCACATATCAGTACAGTCAAAATATACCCTTGTCTTGGGGGAAATCTGCACTGCCCACAAAGTCAGATACTCCAACAGCAAATGGATCAGCAAGCAGGTTGAAAGACACACAACTGTATGCAGACAACACAAGTCACTCAGGAACAACGTAAGCTAGAAAAGGAATTGCAGGACAAATGTATACCCAAAAAACAACTGTTTTGGTTTAATAAATTTAAAGGTTTTAAACTCCCAGAACATTGGCCAGCCGATTCAGTTCTGCACAGGCACATCACTGTGCAATCACTCGACACCTAACTGCCAGGGAACCTCCACAGGAAGGAGCACAAAGTGGGCAGGCAGAAACCTCGTGGATTATCCTTGGGGGTTGGATATGGGATGGGTGAATTTGGTGTTGGGTTTGGGAGGGATGGGCTGCTTCTTGGGAAGGAAGGTGGTCTTCTTTCTGGGAGGGGTCTGGGTGATGACAGGTGTGACAGGGGATGACTTGGAGATGGTAGAGATGGGTTAAGAGGTGGGACGGGGCCTCTTGGGTTTGGGGCAGAGGTGGAGGGAACAAGGGAAGGGTCAAGGTCAAACAAAAATAAATTCTGAGGTTTATGCGAATGGTCAGCAGAAGGGGGTGGGGATTTGGAGGTTGAGGGAGTGGTTGTCTGCTGTGTCGGTGTGGACATCATGGGTGTGTTGGCATGTGATGTGAGAAAGGGATTCTTTTTTTACATGGTGTAGGAAAGTAGCCTCTTTCTAGCATGGTTACCCCCACTTTTGGCCTGTTTGTGAGTGTGTGTCTCTGTGTTTTTACTGTGTCACTGGGATTCTGCTAGCCAGGACCCCAGTGCTCATAGTTTGAGGCCTAATGTGTATGCCTGAGTAGTGCCTAACTGTGTCACTGATGCTCTGCTAACCAGAACCTCAGTGCTTATGCTCTGCTTTTAAGTTTGTCACTGTGGTCCAGTGACTACATTTACTAATATCAATTGGCATACTGGACCCCCCTTATAAGTCCCTAGTACATAGTACGTAGGTACCCAGGGCATTGGGGTTCCAGGAGATCCATATGGGCTGCAGCATTTCTTTTGCCACCCATAGGGAGCTCAGACAAACCCTTGCACAGGCCTGCCATTGCTGCCTGCATGAAATAACGCACATGTTATTTCACAGCCATTTTCACTGCACTTAAGTAACTTATAAGTCAGCTATATGTCTATCCTACACTTGCTGAAGGTTAGGTGCAAAGTTACTAAGTGTGAGGGCACCCTTGTACTAGCAAAGGTGTCCCCACATAGTTCAGGGCCATTTCCCCGGACTTTGTGAGTGCGAGAACACCATTACACACGAGCTCTACATATAGGTCTATACCTATATGTAGCTTCACAATGGTAACTTTGAATATGGCCATGTAACATGTCTATGATCATGGAATTGTCCCCCCATTCCAAATCTGGTATTGGGAGCCAATTCCATGTATCCTGGGGGCTCCACCATGGAACCCCAGTACTGCCAAACCAGCTCTCTGAGGCTTGCACTGCAGCTACAGCTGCTGCCACCTCACAGACAGGGTTCTGCGCTCCAGGGGCTGGGAAGCCCAGTCCCAGGAAGGCAGAACAAAGCATTTTCTCTGAGAGCAGGGTGTTACACCCTCTCCCTTTGGGAATAGGTGTTACAGGCTGGGGAGGGGTAGCCTCTCCCAGCCTCTGGAAATGCTTTGAAGGGCACAGATGGTGCCCTCCTTGCATAAAACGATCTACACCAGTTGACGGGCCCCTTCTCCCCTGGTCTGGTGCAAAACTGGACATAGGAAAGGGGAGTGACCACTCCCCTGTCCATCACCACCCCAGGGGTGGTGCCCCGAGTTCCTCCAGTGTGTCCCAGACTTCAGCCATCTTGCTTTGCAAGGTGTGGGGACACTCTGGAGGCCTCTGAGTGGCCAGTGCCAGCTGGTGACGTCAGAGACCCCACCTGATAGGTCCTTACCTGATAAGGTGGCCAGTCCCCCTCTCAGGGCTATTTAGGGTATCTCCTGTGGGTTCTCTTCAGATTCTGCTCACAAGTTTCCTTCAGGAATCCTCTGCAACAACTTCAGACTCTTCTGACCTCAGATCAAAGAAATGCTGTAACTGCAACAAAGTGTCTACAAGAGACATTTTTCTTCAGCAACCTCAGCTCCAAGTCAGCAACCTCAACAGTTTCCACAGTGTGCATTCTCTGGGGACTCCCTGCCTTCATCCTGCACCACAAGGACCGAAGACATCTCCAGTGGGTGATGGAGTAACTCCCCTGCTCCAAAAAGGCACCTTCAAGACAATGACTGGTACCCTGGGACTCCTCTCACGGCGATGAGCGTGCTCCTAAGGATGCAGCGGTTGGACATCATTGATATAGCCTGTCCTGAGGTCCTGCTGATCCAATTTGGAGGAGGTAAGACCTTGCCTTCCCTGAGAACGATGGTACCCCTGTTTATTGTGCCTTCATCGCCTCTTGAGGCCTCTGTGCACTCTTTGCAAAATTCCTTCATGCACAGACTGGCCCAGCACTCCATCCTGTGACGCTCAACTCGCTGAGTGGTTCTCTGGCGGCATGGGACCTTCTTTTGTTGTGCTGCATCATCTGCATTTTGCACCTCCTTTGAACCCGGATCCTGCAGCTTCTGTGGGCGCTGGCTAGCATCCTGAGGGCTCTCAAAATTGCTGAGAGCCTTCTCTTCCTCCTCACACAGAGTTGTGGCCCCCAGGTCCCTCCTGGGTCCATCCAGTGCCGTTTTGATAAAAATTCACTTTTTGCGTTGCCAAGGCTTGTTGGTGACTTCCGCCACGAAATCTCATCTGCAACAATCTTCATGCCGTGGGACATCTTTTGTATCATGCAGAAACCCACTGGCATCTTCTTAGGGTGCCTTTCTGCAGTCTTTGACTAACCAGGGACTTTTCTTTTGCACCCTCTTCTGGGTCGGCAGGGTCTCCTGTCCTTCCTGGAACTTCATTCGACTTCTGGACTTGGTCCCCTTCCTTTGCAGGTCTTCAGGTCCAATAATGCAGCAGTTGTTCTTTGCAGACTTAGGGGGTCATTCTGACCCCGGCGGTCTAAGACCGCCGGGGCCAGGGTCGGCGGGAGCACCGCCGACAGGCCGGCGGTGCCCCGCAGGGCATTCTGACCGCGGCGGTTCGGCCGCGGTCAGAAGAGGCAAACCGGCGGTCTCCCGCCGGTTTACCGCTGCCCTTAGAATCCCCCATGGCGGCGCAGCTTGCTGCGTCGCCATGTGGGATTCTGACACCCCCTACCGCCATCCTGTTCCTGGCGGTTCGCCCGCCAGGAACAGGATGGCGGTAGGGGGTGCCGCGGGGCCCCTGGGGGCCCCTGCCGTGCCCATGCCAATGGCAGGGGCCCCCGTAAGAGGGCCCCGAAAAGTATTTCAGTGTCTGCTATGCAGACACTGAAATACGCGACGGGTGCAACTGCACCCGTCGCACCCCTGCAACTACGCCAGCTCAATTCTGAGCCGGCGTCCTCGTTGCAGGGGCATTTCCTCTGGGCCGGCGGGCGCTCTTTTGGAGAGCGCCCGCCGGCCCAGAGGAAATGTCTGAATGGCCGCCGCGGTCTTTTGACCGCGGTGCGGTCATTCAGCGGCGGTACCCTGGCGGACGGCCTCCGCCGTCCGCCAGGGTCAGAATGAGGCCCTTAGTTTGCTGCTGCAAAATCCCCAAAACAAGGCGTAGTATGTCCTAAGGAATTTGCAGTACTTTACTCTTGTTTTTCTGGGCTCTGGGGTGGGGTGATTTACTTATCTTTACTGTATTCTTACTCTCCCAGCAATTCTGCACACACTACACTTGTCTAGGGGGGAATTTGTGATTCACATTCCACTTTTTTAGTATATGGTTTGTGTTGCCCCTAGACCTATTTTCTCCCATTGCATTCTATAGGATTACCTACCGTTTGCATTGTTCTATGAATATTTACGTGTCTAATTTTGGTGTCTAGTGTATATATTGTGTATAATACTTATCTCCAGAAGGATTATTGTCTCTAAGATATTTTTGGTACTGTGTCACCCAAATAAATACCTTTATTTTGGTAACACTGAGTATTGTCTTTACTTGTGCATAAGTCCTGTGTAACTATATGACCTATTGCATGAGCTGTGCATGTCTCCTAGTTCAGCCTAAGCTGCTCTGCTATAGCTACCTCTATCAGCCTAAGCTGCTAGAAGACTACTACATTTCACTAATAAGGGGTAACTGGACCTGGTATAAGGTGTACCCTTATGTAGCCACTAGTATCCAGGTTCCCTGGGCCAGAACTCTTTCCTAAAACTGTTGTGATGCATTGGCACTAATAAATACACCTTTAGTTACCACTATAAGTTACTAGTAAAAGGGTACTCAGGTACCTAGGCCATGAGGTACTATGGGTAGGCCCCTCCAGGCAGCAGAACTGATTGTGCCACCCTCGATGGCCATGCATCCAGATGTCCCCAGCACTGTCATTACAGGCTGGGTATACTGGTGCAAACCTAAAACCCAAATACAACATGCCACACTGCCTGTTTACCCTGCACACCATACAATGCATATATTATGGGTAAGACACCCGTTTGGCAGGCCTTACAGCTCTAAGGCAGGGTACACCATATATGTGAGGGCATAGCTGCGTTAGCAATATACCCCCAATGTGTCCTTGCCAAACCTGGGACATAATGATTGAACAGGGTAGCCATTTTAATACATGTGCTGGACATTGGGCAACACAAGTTTCCCAGCTACATGATGGCCACTCTGAGCCCTTGGTTGTTTGATATCAAACAACTCAAAATGATGAATCCAATGTGGTACCAGTATTGGATTTATCCCTAAATATACTCAGGAGGTCACATTAGAGGTGTAAAAGCTTACTACTCTGGCATGGTTGCTGACTTATTCTATCTGGCCTGCCACCTCCAGACACTGAATCTACAAACCTTGAGGGAGAGCCCTGTCTAACACCCCCTCCCTCAGGAATGTGCACTGCCCTGGCGGCAAGCATCAAATGGCTTATCATCATTGAAACTTGACCCCCAGGCGGGCTACTAGCAGAAGGTGGTCAGCAGAAGGTGGTCAGCCCCTTTGCAAACCCACAATTTTGGTGGGAGCAAAGGCAGAAAACTACACAAAGGGTAGGAGGAGTAGCCACACCTGGCATTCACCACCCCTAAGGTGTTGTCTGCAAGGTGGACACTCCATTTCATTTTCATTAATCTTAGATGGAAGGAAAACAGCCAATCAGGGATAGGGAAGTGACTCCTCCCACAGGAAGTGGTCAGTGTAGGGGGTGGAGCAAACCAAAGGTAAGTATCTCATTGGACACTACCATGTCCCTCCTAAAACACCCACTAAATGTCATATTTAGTAGACACCCCAAGACCAGATCGGGTTCAAAGGACGCAAAGAAGACCAGCACCAAGAAGATCGGAGACACAAGAACTGTGGACTTCTGCACCAGGAAAAGGCTCCAAACCCTACCTGCTGCACCTAGGAGCCAACAATTGGCACTGTGGAGCTGCTGGAAAACTGGACAGACCTCAAGAACCCCAGAGGACCTCCAGACTTTGCCTATTGCCTAAGAACTCCCTCCAGAGTGGAGGTACCACTCTGCAACAAAGAAGAAACCAACAAACCAGTGAGGGTCACTTCACTAACAAGCCACTAACTCCTGAACCGGAAGTTGCAGCTGGACCTAACAATACATCAACAATTGCAAGGATACACCCTACAAGTGTGCCAAGTTTGGTGGCACTGCACCATTCAGTGGTTGAACCAACAGTGTTAATACAATAGGTATTGGTCAACTGACATTGGACAGCAGGAAAACCAGGCCCTCTGGGGCTGAAAAAGGACCAGGAGGAAGCCCATGTTGCGAGAATTAAGTAACACCCTGGACCTCCCACCAGAGTGCCCCCTTTGTCCTGTAGACAACCCTTGAAGTGACGTAACTCCAGATACAAAGGGCATCTTTGCACACAGCTCCTGGCTCACCTATTTTCTCCACAACTTACCGTCCTGTGCCCTGAAATGAAGAACTCACTGTGCCCTAAGGGTCCCTCACCACATGCAACCTCGACACTCCAGAGGACCCCAGACAACCACCTTTAAACTTACATGTACAGACCTTTTCCAAGTGGTCCCCCTCCGTAGCCCTTCACTAGCTCCTGATACATTTCACTGCAGCTGCCACTGGAACTGGGAGCTACCCGAACTTCTCCAGCTGGCACAGTGTGACCACCGACAACCTTGACCAACCTGCAAAAGGAGTACTTGGTAAAGCAACTGTGTGCTTTTATATGTATTTTTAAATGTGACTTTCCATTGATTCTGATGGTGCGTAATTACGCACAAAAAGACTATTTATGTTAAACTTCAAAAATCATAAAGTACTTAACCAAATTTGATAATTATGGTCTTAAAAGTTATATAATAATTTGAAGAGTTTTTTGTAAACTGGACTCAAATTATTCATTTGAATGTGTGAGTTGCACGATTGGTACTGTGAGTACAACAAATGATTTGCACTTCTCCAAAATTAGCCTAACTGCTCGATCAAGCTACCTTAAAGATTAGAGCATTAGGTGACCTAGTTTTTATCTCTGTAAACCACCTGTGGTTGCCTAGACCCCCCGCACAGTGTGCCTACCTTTTCACTCTAAATAGTGGGCCAGCCTCCTACATGTGATAGGTATGCTTATGTTTGGGTAATGTCTGTTGTGTGGGTGAGTGTGTGTGTTTGTGTGTCTTGGGGGCTGTGAGGTGGAAGTGCTGGGGGATGGAGTGGTGTATGTGTGTGTATATCTCTGTTGAAGTGGTGTCTGAGGGTATGCTAGATGTGTTGGATGTCTGTGTGTCTGTTTGGGGTGATGTCTTTCTGGTTGTGCCTTTGGGTACAGTTGATGTCATGTGTGGGCCGGTGGGAGTGCCTGGGGAAGTGGTGACTGATGTACTGTCTGTGGGTGTCTGTTGTCTGCTTGTGTGCCAGTGTGTTTTGTGGTGCTTGTGTCTGTGTGTCCTGCTCTTGTGTGTTGAGGTGGGTGTATGTGGATTGGTCTGTGTGCTTGTGGTAGGTAAGGGAATAGGGCATTTGGATTGGTAAGAGGCAGGTGGAGGGGGACAAAAGGTGGATGGTGGCTGGCTGTTGACAGTGTGATGGCCAGAGCCTGAAAAGATCTCTGTAGGCCAGACATTGCACCATGAATGCCTTCCAGAAGTGCATTAGTCTGCTGGAGTTGGGTTGCCAATCCCTGGATGGCATTCACAATGGCTGTCTGAAACATAGATACTTCTCAGGAGGTCAATAGTCTCCTTACTGAGGCCAGCAGGGATAACAGGGGTTGGGGCGGAGATGCCTGCGGCAAAGGAGACGCCCACCGTCTGGGATGAGTGGGCACAGCCAACTGGGTGGGGAGCAACAGCGAGGGTGGTGGACAAAGATGGTACAGGTGTATGTCCCAATAGGTGCTACCACCACTTGGGAGTGTCCACTGGAGGAAGATTGCAATGATGAAGATGTTCCGGTCTCTCCTGTGGCACTTCCCTAACCTTCTGGGCCACCGGGTCCCTCTGTGTCCGTTGTGTCTTGACCCGAGGTCCCATGGTCAGATGCTTTCCTGCTCGGCTGTGCCATTTCTCCTTTGCTTCAATAGGCTGATGCTACAAATACAAAGAGAAATAGGGTCATCACATGCCTGTGATCAAACTTGAACAACAGCTCTGATTAGCAAACATTATCATGACATCAAGTAGGCCCCCCAAAAAAACTCCACCTAACTGGCACATGCATGTTCCATACCATATGCATGCATGCCATCTGAATCTTCAACAGTTGGCCACAGAAAAATCAGGATCTTAGACAACACAATTGCATGGCTGAAGTTGTGCAATCACAGTAACCAATGAACTAGTAGGAGACTTTATCATCCTCAAAGATTTGCCCCATGGAGCATACGTAAGTTACCTGTTGTCATACAATAGTAGACCAATGCCAAATACATTCCCACAGATCCCACACAAGGCCATGTACACATCTATTTGTCACATACACAATGACCCAACAATAAGAAAGTATGTTCCAAAATCCTGCCATGTTGCTGAAAAAAGTGCAATAGCCTGGATAAGGTGACATGGAAATACTCATGTCACACTGGAAGCAGTTCTACAATGCACACTTCACCAAGTGATATTTGTCCCAATGGAGTCATGGAGGTAGTACTAATGTGGCTCAGGTAGGCCACACATGTGGCATGGAAATGGACACTGTAGACATCACGTGCAATATGTCCGGGAGAGATGTCCCCAAAATCCACAACACAATGAATCGGCAAGCCCCAGGGTAATCACCACTAATATCTTGCACCCCTTACAATGGCAAATTCTGAGGGCATCATTAGACACCATTAGTCCCTTGAATGTTTGAGATGCCCAACAATTTGCCAGTACTTGTTAAAGGTCCTCAACATGTTTCCCAATTGGAAGCTACATCATTGTCTCCATTATGGACATGCAGACCCAGATGTCTGTCTGTGGATGAATGCTTGTACCCAAACTAATTGATTTCAACATAACTAAAAGTCACTCCATGATTCGTGCCAACAGTCAGGTTACAAACATGCAGTGCTCTTTGCTACATGCTGACACATAACTGCCATAGAAATGCACAATGTGGTTCAAAATTCTAGGCCTACCATTCATGTCCCTCATTGCTACTGCAGTTGTACATGCCAAATGACATATAATGACGGTTGAGGAAATGTGTGAGACAATAAACAATGTTTACACATCTCTGTATGTGACACAACATGAATTGTACCCCCATTGTAAATGATTAATTCCACTCAGGTTGCCATTCATATATATATATATATATATATATATATATATATATATATATATATATATATATATATATATATATATATATATATATGTATATATATGTACTCAAAGCTGCACTCAAAGTACAATGTATGTTCTGTCACTTGCATGATAGCTATCTACACATTGCAAACTGTAGTGAGGCACCAGCAGCCATCATATGATGAATACAACTAGCCTCTAAGTGGCAGATGCCAATATACTCATTCATCCAGACACATGGCTGAGGACATTGATCAACACTTCCTTACCTTTGGCCTGTAATATTGAGGAGTAGTGGTCTGTTGCATAGAATTTACACCCATTACAACAACAAACAGTACTTGAGGGATCACTGTACATAGTCATATGAAGTCCCTGGAGAGCAAGTTGTTTGTGGATTGTACACAATTGTGTACTAGGACCCTGGGTCAATAGTCAAGGTACATTAGTATATAACATGACATGTCTACACTCATCTACTGTGTTATACTTGGCTTATCCCTAATCACCAGGGGGGAGCTGTCAGAACTTAATACATTCACTTTACAATGTGATCAGCAGGAATATGCCCTGTAGCACCACCCCCTTTGTGGCTGCTGTGCTAAAACAACCATAAAGGTCTGGGTAGGAAACCACCTAGGGGGGTATGGTCCTACAGGCACCCTGCCCATGTTGGGAGGGTAGCCCCAGCTGGACCTCTGGGATTTTTTGGGTTCAGAGTATCAGGTCCCCCCACCTTTTCCTGCAGTGGGCTCTCTGCTGGCTATGGACGCCCAGGGTCCGCAACTTCCTGGCGATGGCTGTCCGTAGTTCCTTTTTTTAATGAGTGTTGACCTGCATGGATGCAAAACAGAAATCAAGAGCTTATAATCACAACTTTCATCACAAATGGTTGAGACACATGCATGTCAATAACATCAAGCTAGTACTTTTCCATTTCTTAATACTCCCCAAGTGTGAAACATGCAAGCCAATAAGGGACATGATTACAGACATATGTATTTGCATCGGCTGACTAGCCCACTACCCTGCTCAGGGCCTAGAATGACTATGCAAGTTTACTAACATCAGGTAGACCATGCTTTAGAAACATGTACTGTGGTTTGAGCCACTATGAAACACTACACACATATGGCTTCTGAAGAGTAAACTCCTTAGGCATGAATGGACCAACACAGTCACACTCTGTGAGAATGACTCGCTGCATGTGGTGCCTACATGCAACTGCCAGAGTACAAACTTCAACATTACACATGGGTAATGATCAAAGGGAATGCATGGTGGGTACAGAAAGTGTCTTACTTGTGCATGTGGCCTAAAAATTGCGGACTCATGCAACTTCAGGAGGTGGGGTTCTGTGTTATGTACCCGTACCACAGAACACTCCTTTGGACATATGTGTCCATCCTATAGAGATGACATCCACCAAAGGTCTGGATTGTACAGTTTCTGCTATGTGACAAAGCTATTGAGTCACATAACATGGCCTCTAAGGAATCAAAACACTGTCTGCACTGTTGGACAGTCATTTATGCAATATGCGTGTATAGGACAAATATGACCTGTGTGAAGGTCACAACAGAGCTGTGGGAGTAAGGGATGTGTCATGAGTCTAAGACATACAGCGACAATGATGCCAAATGCACATATGAACTAGATTAATGATTTATCTCTGAACCCATTCCTAATCTAGTCAAAGGAATGAGCCATGCAGGGCAAGTTTTACCAGCAGAGCCTCATATTGGCCACATGACAGGATTTATTGGGGTACAGGGACTGGGCTCAGTGCCACAGTTGCATAGCCAGAGGGACTATACCACAGCCAAGACTAAGTCCTATACTGAGAGATATGTTTGACAGGCCTTGGTCTCCGAAGGCTGAACTGACAGAACCTACATGGCACTCCAATCTTATCACTTCCAGGCATGACAGTATATCAAGTAGCCAACAGCAATCAGGCATGTGGTGTGTGTGGCAACCTGAAGGGCAGAGTGACCCATGATGTGCATTCCACACAACCGTTTAGCAAGGGCAGATATGGCTTGAAAGATCTATGGCACTATAAACAGTGCTCACATGACTCTCAACTGATTCATACAACATACATACACAGCTCATGCTGTCGTGCACATACATGTTGCTGACATTTACAACAATCATGAGGAAAGAGACATCGGTGAATGGAAGAAATGTCTCCTTACCTAATTATGTGCATCCAACACAAGGATGATCTAGGACCCCAAAATCCTCATACAACACAATGTGATTGAAATTAATATATGGCACTGGCCACAAATACCTGTACATTGTCCATCCCATTGATGCCTCACAGACTGCAACAACAGGCACACAGGTAGTCTAACTGTCAAACATAGGCACATTCTACCTCTGAAGAGGGAGAGGATGGTGAAGTACAGAGAAAACTGTGCACATGAGGTACTTACCTGCTCCTCTGTTGAGCCATAGAGCTGTTCATAAAGGGGTAGGACCTCATTAACTAGACTTTCCAGCTCCTTTGGAGAGACGGCATGGGCACTTTCACCTGTTGGACGTGGCATGATTGCTCCCAGAGGTGGCACACAGCAGCTCAAGTCACAGAGGTGTTGCTGGCAGCAGTGTCAGGCGTCACATGAGTGAATCTGCAGAACATGGTGTCTCATCCACCACGTCCACGGTAGTCATGGCTGGTGGACAAAGCCATTGGGCCGTGATCACCACTGGCAACAAAGTTAGCCTATTGATGTGTTTGCAGCAGTTGCAACCTCCTACAGCCATAAGTACTTCCACCAGCGGTTGTGGGCGGTTCCTAATATCCAGCTGGTCAAGCAGCCACCATTTTGGTGGCCTAAAATGCTATAATGGGCTTTACAAATTGCATCAAACCCTCCAAAAATGATTGTTTACCTCAAAAACAGATTTATCCTGTCTTGTCATGTAGGTCCTACTGCTGAAACACATTGTACTAGGTTGCAGGGCATAGCTGGCATTTAACAGTGGGGCACAGTCCACCACCACTGACGGTCATTTTGGCAGAATATCCAGTCACATTTTGAAGGGCAATTGTTTTACGCAACTTTGAGTTTGGTCCATATACATGTTGTGGACACGTGTGGAAAACCATGGGGGTTACATGTGACCCTTGTGTTATTTGCAGCTGTGATGAGTACTAGTTGCCAAGACTGTCCATTCAGAAATGCCTTGTCACATATCATTGACATGCATCATGTATGTTGCTGTTGACACACTAACTAATGTAACAAATTCTGTCTTGTAATACATGGGTACCCAGGGAGAGGGTGAATGTGACAACTTCCTCTCTACAGTCTACTGCCAGACCTTCAGACCATGGAGCATTGCCACATGATAACAAATTATCACCTGGATAGGCAAACAATAGTGGACTTACATGTCAATTAGTTATCCAACCAGCATACCACGCATTGTATAAGTCATGCCAGTATTGCACTTCCTAGCCACAGGGTCCTTCCAACATACAGTGTCCCTATCTGATGTTATGTCCCAGCCTATGTTCAGTCTGGTGTTGAAGGATGTCCTCTCAGCAACGTTGAAACACCTGGACAGCTATATCTGGTTCCCCCCCATTAGGATTTAGCCCATGTGAAGGGTGACTTTTATGGTTTTACATGCATTCCATATGTGGTGGGGGCCATTGATGGCACACATGTTGGTTTGGTCCCACAGCAGGCCAATGAACAAGTGTATTTCAATAGAAACAATTTCCTTTCCATCAACATGCAAGTTGCCTGTTTGGTGGATCTTTACATTTCACATGCCTGTGCCCATTATGCGTATTCAGTCCATGATTCTTTCATAATGCAGAATAGCACCATACCCCAGCTGATGTCACAACTGTACCCAGAGATGGCCTGGCAGGTTGGTAAGTCACATTTGTCCTGTTTGTGTGTATGTGCAATTTCTGGTGCTATGATAATGGAGTGAGTGACTCATAGTTGCACATATGTCCCATTCCTAAACAGTAGACTCTGCATATCTGCATATTGGTTGTTTATTGCCACTAAGGAATCGAACTATGCCATTGTGTCTTGACCCGAGGTCCCATGGTCAGATGCTTCCCTGCTCGGCTGTGCCATTTCTCCTTTGCTTCAATAGGCTGATGCTACAAATACAAAGAGAAATAGGGTCATCACATGCCTGTGATCAAACTTGAACAACAGCTCTGATTAGCAAACATTATCATGACATCAAGTAGGCCCCCCAAAAAAACTCCACCTAACTGGCACATACATGTTCCATACCATATGCATGCATGCCATCTGAATCTTCAACAGTTGGCCACAGAAAAATCAGGATCTCAGACAACACAATTGCATGGCTGAAGTTGTGCAATCACAGTAACCAATGAACTAGTAGGAGACTTTATCATCCTCAAATCTTTGCCCCATGGAGCATACGTAAGTTACCTGTTGTCATACAATAGTAGACCAATGCCAAATACATTCCCACAGATCCCACACAAGGCCATGTACACATCTATTTGTCACATACACAATGACCCAACAATAAGAAAGTATGTTCCAAAATCCTGCCATGTTGCTGAAAAAAGTGCAATAGCCTGGATAAGGTGACATGGAAATACTCATGTCACACTGGAAGCAGTTCTACAATGCACACTTCACCAAGTGATATTTGTCCCAATGGAGTCATGGAGGTAGTACTAATGTGGCTCAGGTAGGCCACACATGTGGCATGGAAATGGACACTGTAGACATCACGTGCAATATGTCCGGGAGAGATGTCCCCAAAATCCACAACACAATGAATCGGCAAGCCCCAGGGTAATCACCACTAATATCTTGCACCCCTTACAATGGCAAATTCTGAGGGCATCATTAGACACCATTAGTCCCTTGAATGTTTGAGATGCCCAACAATTTGCCAGTACTTGTTAAAGGTCCTCAACATGTTTCCCAATTGGAAGCTACATCATTGTCTCCATTATGGTCATGCAGACCCAGATGTCTGTCTGTGGATGAATGCTTGTACCCAAACTAATTGATTTCAACATAACTAAAAGCCACTCCATGATTCGTGCCAACAGTCAGGTTACAAACATGCAGTGCTCTTTGCTACATGCTGACACATAACTGCCATAGAAATGCACAATGTGGTTCAAAATTCTAGGCCTACCATTCATGTTCCTCATTGCTACTGCAGTTGTACATGCCAAATGACATATACAGTAATGACGGTTGAGGAAATGTGTGAGACAATAAACAATGTTTACACATCTCTGTATGTGGCACAACATGAATTGTACCCCCATTGTAAATGATTAATTCCACTCAGGTTGCCATTCATATATATATATATATATATATATATATGTATATATATATATATATATATATGTACTCAAAGCTGCACTCAAAGTACAATGTATGTTCAGTCACTTGCATGATAGCTATCTACACATTACAAACTGTAGTGAGGCACCAGCAGCCATCATATGATGAAGACAACTAGCCTCTAAGTGGCAGATGCCAATATACTCATTCATCCAGACACATGGCTGAGGACATTGATCAACACTTCCTTACCTTTGGCCTGTAATATTGAGGAGTAGTGGTCTGTTGCATAGAATTTACACCCATTACAACAACAAACAGTACATGAGGGATCACTGTACATAGTCATATGCAGTCCCTGGAGAGCAAGTTGTTTGTGGATTGTACACAATTGTGTACTAGGACCCTGGGTCAATAGTCAAGGTACATTAGTATATAACATGACATGTCTACACAAACAATCACTCATCTACTGTGTTATACTTGGCTTATCCCTAATCACCAGGGGGGAGCTGTCAGAACTTAATACATTCACTTTACAATGTGATCAGCAGGAATATGCCCTCTAGCACCACCCCCTTTGTGGCTGCTGTGCTAAAACAACCATAAAGGTCTGGGTAGGAAACCACCTAGGGGGGTATGGTCCGACAGGCACCCTGCCCATGTTGGGAGGGTAGCCCCAGCTGGACCTCTGGGATTTTTTGGGCTCAGAGTATCAGGTCCCCCCACCTTTTCCTGCAGTGGGCTCTCTGCTGGCTATGGACGCCCAGGGTCCGCAACTTCCTGTTGATGGCTGTCCGTAGTTCCTTTTTTTAATGAGTGTTGACCTGCATGGATGCAAAAGAGAAATCAAGAGCTTATAATCACAACTTTCATCACAAATGGTTGAGACACATGCATGTCAATAACATCAAGATAGTACTTTTCCATTTCTTAATACTCCCCAAGTGTGAAACATGCAAGCCAATAAGGGACATGATTACAGACATATGTATTTGCATCGGCTGACTAGCCCACTACCCTGCTCAGGGCCTAGAATGACTATGCAAGTTTACTAACATCAGGTAGACCATGCTTTAGAAACATGTACTGTGGTTTGAGCCACTATGAAACACTACACACATATGGCTTCTGAAGAGTAAACTCCTTTGGCATGAATGGACCAACACAGTCACACTCTGTGAGAATGATTCGGTGCATGTGGTGCCTACATGCAACTGCCAGAGTACAAACTTCAACATTACACATGGGTAATGATCAAGGGGAATGCATGGTGGGTACAGAAAGTGTCTTACTTGTGCATGTGGCCTAAAAATTGCGGACTCATGCAACTTCAGGAGGTGGGGTTCTGTGTTATGTACCCGTACCACAGAACACTCCTTTGGACATATGTGTCCATCCTACAGAGATGACATCCACCAAATGTCTGGATTGTACAGTTTCTGCTATGTGACAAAGCTATTGAGTCACAGAACATGGCCTCTAAGGAATCAAAACACTGTCTGCACTGTTGGACAGTCATTTATGCAATATGCGTGTACAGGACAAATATGACCTGTGTGAAGGTCACAACAGAGCTGTGGGAGTAAGGGATGTGTCATGAGTCTAAGACATACAGCGACAATGATGCCAAATGCACATATGAACTAGATTAATGATTGATCTCTGAACCCATTCCTAATCTAGTCAAAGGAATGAGCCATGCAGGGCAAGTTTTACCAGCAGAGCCTCATATTGGCCACATGACAGGATTTATTGGGGTACAGGGACTGGGCTCAGTGCCACAGTTGCATAGCCAGAGGGACTATACCACAGCCAAGACTAAGTCCTATACTGAGAGATATGTTTGACAGGCCTTGGTCTCCGAAGGCTGAGCTGACAGAACCTACATGGCACTCCAATCTTATCACTTCCAGGCATGACAGTATATCAAGTAGCCAACAGCAATCTGGCATGTGGTGTGTGTGGCAACCTGAAGTGCAGAGTGACCCATGATGTGCATTCCACACAACCGTTAAGCAAGGGCAGATATGGCTTGAAAGATCTATGGCACTATAAACAGTGCTCACATGACTCTCAACTGATTCATACAACATGCATACACAGCTCATGCTGTCGTGCACATACATGTTGCTGACATTTACAACAATCATGAGGAAAGAGACATCGGTGAATGGCAGAAATGTCTCCTTACCTAATTATGTGCATCCAACACAAGGATGATCTAGGACCCCAAAATCCTCATACAACACAATGTGATTGAAATTAATATATGGCACTGGCCACAAATACCTGTACATTGTCCATCCCATTGATGCCACACAGACTGCAACAACAGGCACACAGGTAGTCTAACTGGCAAACATAGGCACATTCTACCTCTGAAGAGGGAAAGGATGGTGCAGTACAGAGAAAACTGTGCACATGAGGTACTTACCTGCTCCTCTGGTGAGCCACAGAGCTGTTCATAAAGGGGTAGGACCTCATTAACTACACTTTCCAGCTCCTTTGGAGAGACGGCATGGGCACTTTCACCTGTTGGACGTGGCATGATTGCTCCCAGAGGTGGCACACAGCAGCTCAAGTCACAGAGGTGTTGCTGGCAGCAGTGTCAGGCGTCACATGAGTGAATCTGCAGAACATATTGTCTCATCCACCACGTCCACGGTAGTCATGGCTGGTGGACAAAGCCATTGGGCCGTGATCACCACTGGCAACAAAGTTAGCCTATTGATGTGTTTGCAGCAGTTGCAACCTCCTACAGCCATAAGTACTTCCACCAGCAGTTGTGGGCGGTTCCTAATATCCAGCAGGTCAAGCAGCCACTATTTTGGTGGCCTAAAATGCTATAATGGGCTTTACAAATTGCATCAAACCTTCCAAAAATGATTGTTTACCTCACAAACAGATTTATCCTGTCTTGTGATGTAGGTCCTACTGCTGAAACACATTGTACTAGGTTGCAGGGCATAGCTGGCATTTAACAGTGGGGCACAGTCCACCACCACTGACGGTCATTTTGGCAGAATATCCAGTCACATTTTGAAGGGCAATTGTTTTACGCAACTTTGAGTTTGGTCCATATACATGTTGTGGACACGTGTGGAAAACCATGGGGGTTACATGTGACCCTTGTGTTAGTTGCAGCTGTGATGAGTACTAGTTGCCAAGACTGTCCATTCAGAAATGCCTTGTCACATATCATTGACATGCATCATGTATGTTGCTGTTGACACACTAACTAATGTAACAAATTCTGGGGGTGATTCTAACCCTGGCGGTCGGTGATAAAGCGGAGGCCAACCCGCCAACAGGCCGGCGGTCCAAAAAATGGAATTCTGACCCTGGCGGGAACCGGCAACAAAGCCCGCCACATTAACACTCCGACCGCCACCGCGGTACAGACAAACAGGGCGGCGGTCACCGCCAACAGGCAGGCGGCAGACAATGTACCGCCCACAGTATCACAACTCACCAATCCGCCACCTTTTCCGGGGCGTGAGCCCCGCCGATAAAAACACGGCGGAAACAGACTACGGACGGGAAAACGCTCACCAAAACACACTCCACGAGTACGGAGGACAGCATGGAACCCGAATTAAACATCCTACCTGCACTCGTCTACCTGCTCATCTACCACGAGTAGAAACTCCGGCGCAGACGACAACTGTGAGTACTGCACCTACGACACACGGGAGGGGGGAGGAAGAAAGGTTACGGGCACACACATATGCGACCCCCACCCCCCCAAACTATGTACACACCAATGCAGAGCAACAATGCACAGTGACACCACCCAAACCCCCCTGAAAAATGCAAAGACATAATTAAATTGTGAACCACATTTTTATATAAAAAATAGACTCTGAGACGGATCGGCAACTATGCAAAATATCCATAACAAAATAATACTATACACACTGCCATGGCGAACCGAGGCAATTAGTCCGCTACATCCAAGTCAAATGGAACAGTCCGTGGGCTAGAGTGTAGCGACACAAGGGCAAAGCCCACACAGGAGACCTGAGTCCTTTGGAGAGAACACTGCAGGGGCATCTGATGAAAATACTACAGGCACCTCAGGGGGAAGGGAAGGGGGGGGCACCACAGCCACATGAGTCCACAACGCAAGATCCACGAAGGGGCCACCATGCCCACTGTGCCATCCTGGGGAGTGCAAAGCCACAGTCTCTCAAGTCTCTACAGTGGGTGGCTTGCCCACTGTACCATCCTGGGGAGTGCAAAGCCACAGTCTCTCAAGTCTCTACAGTGGGTGGCTTGCCCACTGTACCATCCTGGGGAGTGCAAAGCCACAGTCTCTCAAGGCTATACAGTGGGTGGCTTGCCCACTGTACCATCCTGGGGAGTGCAAAGCCACAGTCTCTCAAGGCTATACAGTGGGTGGCTTGCCCACTGTACCATCCTGGGGAGTGCAAAGCCACAGTCTCTCAAGTCTCTACAGTGGGTGGCTTGCCCACTGTACCATCCTGGGGAGTGCAAAGCCACATTCTCTCAAGTCTCTACAGTGGGTGGCTTGCCCACTGTACCATCCTGGGGAGTGCAAAGCCACAGTCTCTCAAGTCTCTACAGTGGGTGGCTTGCCCACTGTACCATCCTGGGGAGTGCAAAGCCACAGTCTCTCAAGTCTCTACAGTGGGTGGCTTGCCCACTGTACCATCCTGGGGAGTGCAAAGCCACAGTCTCTCAAGTGGATAACAGTCTCCACTGGTCAAGGAGGAGGCATGGTGGGCACAGTGAACCATAAACAGTGCTTGAGATGAAGGGGCCCAGCGGAGCGGTGCTTGAGACGGCGGGGCCCAGCGGAGCGGTGCTTGAGACGGCGGGGCCCAGCGGAGCGGTGCTTGAGACGGCGGGGCCCAGCGGAGCGGTGCTTGAGATGAAGGGGCCCAGCGGAGCGGTGCTTGAGAAGAAGGGGCCCAGCGGAGCAGTGCTTGAGATGAAGGGGCCCAGCGTAGCGGTGCTTGAGACGGCGGGGCCCAACGGAGCGGTGCTTGAGACGGCGGGGCCCAGCGGAGCGGTGCTTGAGATGAAGAGGCCCAGCGGAGCGGTGCATGAGATGAAGGAGCCCAGCGGAGCGGTGCTTGAGACGGCGGGGCCCAGCGGAGCGGTGCTTGAGACGGCGGGGCCCAGCGGAGCGGTGCTTGAGATGAAGGGGCCCAGCGGAGCGGTGCATGAGACGGCGGGGCCCAGCGGAGCGGTGCTTGAGATGGCGGGGCCCAGCGGAGCGGTGCTTGAGACGGCGGGGCCCAGCGGAGCGGTGCTTGAGAAGAAGGGGCCCAGCGGAGCGGTGCTTGAGATGAAGGGGCCCAGCGGAGCGGTGCTTGAGACGGCGGGGCCCAGCGGAGCAGTGCTTGAGACGGCGGGGCCCAGCGGAGCGGTGCTTGAGAAGAAGGGGCCCAGCGGAGCGGTGCTTGAGATGAAGGGGCCCAGCGGAGCGGTGCTTGAGATGGCGGGGCCCAGCGGAGCGGTGCTTGAGACGGCGGGGCCCAGCGGAGCGGTGCTTGAGATGGCGTGGCCCAGCGGAGCGGTGCTTGAGATGAAGGGGCCCAGCGGAGCGTTGCTCTTCTGCACGGCGGGCCCTGTTCAGCGGTGCTCTTCTGCACGGCGGGCCCCTGTTCAGCGGTGCTCTTCTGCACAGCGGGCCCTGTTCAGCGGTGCTCTTCTCCACGGCGGGCCCTGTTCAGCGGTGCCTATCTTCACTGCGGGCCCTGTTCAGCGGTGCACTTCTGCACGGCGGGCCCCTGTTCAGCGGTGCTCTTCTCCACGGCGGGCCCTGTTCAGCGGTGCTCTTCTCCACGGCGGGCCCTGTTCAGCGGTGCACATCCAGTAGGTTCAAGGGAGCCAGACCTGGCCTGGACTCCGTGCTCAGACGCCCTCCGGCCGTGATGTTCCTGGGCCCTTCGGTGACGGGGTCCTGGGCCCTTTGGTGTCCTCCTTTCCAGCTGGGATGTGGCATGTGGGGCCCACCTGCTCCGCGCTCCTGCTGGCTGACGTCTCCGCCCTGCTGCCCTTACGCTCCTTAGATGGGGCTCTCGGGCCCTTGCCTCCCCTAGACGTTGTGGCTGGTGAAGTGGGCGAACTCTGCTCCTTGGGGGCAGCCGTGTCAGTCTTCGCATGGCCCTTGTGTTTCCTGGTCCTCTTGCCGGGGGGGGGCTGGATGTGTCCTTGCTGCTGATGGAGGTGTCACTGCTGGCAAAGGGTGGGCTCCAGAACCCATGCACAACAGTGACACCCGAAGTTGGGCTGGTGGTGGCTGTGGTGCTCTTGGGACTCTTTGCAGATGGAGGGGGTAGGTCATCGGAGGGGAAGAGGTCAAGATTAGCCAGGAAAAGTTTCGCCCCCCACCAACTTACATCCACCCCACTCCACACAGGCATCGCCCATTCCATGTGCACCCGGTGTACTCACCTGTTGGTCTGGAGGACCGTAGAGTAACGCATACTGGGGGAGGACCCCATCCACGAGCTTCTCCAACTCTTCAGACGTGAAGGCAGGGGCCCTTTCTCCAGTCGCAGCAGCCATTGTCACTTCCAGACCGAGTTCACAGCAGCACTTGCAGTATAGGTCCTCTCCTGTGGATGATCAGGTCTCGAGTGATTAAGCAGATAGAAAATGGCGGTCACGCCCGCAGCGGTGCGTACCGCGACCGCCGGCGCACATCGTCATTGGCTCCTGAAACCCATAGGCTTCAATGTTATCCAATGCGGCTCCGTATAGCGGTCTTAGACCGCCTACCGCCACGGTGTGCTCCGCCAGCGCAGTGACCTCACATCCCATTGTCCCACTTCACAGGTCAGGCAGCCGCCATTTCAAGGGCCCACATGGCATAATTTCTACTGCGACACACAGGCCTAGGCCTGGCATTGCCACACATACACGCCTTTCAATACCTAGATAACCGTGTGCCATGCAAGCAGTGATGAACGTACCAGTGATTATCTTGACTCTGTGCCCCATGTTGTCCTTCCTAGGCCCAGTCCGCTGGGATTTGCGAGGAGAAGGATGAATCCTCGCGTGTACCGACCGCTGGTGGACCTGTCGACAATGGAAGAACGCCACATCATACTACGATACCGACTTGACCGTGCCACCATCCATGAACTGTGTGCCCAGCTGGAGCCAGCCCTGATGTCCCCCATCCGCCAACCCACAGGAATTCCCCCTCTGGTGCAGGTGCTGTCAGTCCTCCATTTTCTTGCAAGTGGCTCATTCCAGACAACAGTGGCCATGTCATCTGGAATGTCTCAGCCAATGTTTTCTAAGGTGTTGTCTAGAGTGTTGTCTGCCCTGACGAAACACATGCGGAGTTACATTATATTCCCAGAGGAGGTTGATTTGCCCACTGTGAAGGGTGATTTTTATGCCCTTGGACATATTCCCAACATAATTGGTGCCATTGATGGGACCCATGTAGCCTTAGTCCCCCCAAAAGACGATGAGCAGGTGTACAGAAACAGGAAGAGTTACCATTCGATGAACGTCCAGGTGGTCTGTTTGGCTGACCAGTACATCTCCCATGTGAATGCCATGTTCCCTGGGTCAGTGCATGACGCGTATGTGATGCGTAATAGCAGCATCCCTTTTGTGATGGAACAGCTACAGAGACAACGTGTGTGGCTAATAGGTGACTCTGGTTACCCCAACCTGCCTTGGCTATTGACCCCAGTGAGGAATCCCCGGACCAGGGCTGAGGAACGGTACAATGAGGCCCATGGGCGAACTAGGAGGGTCATTGAAAGAAGCTTTGGCCTCCTGAAGGCCAGGTTTAGGTGTCTGCATATGACAGGGGGATCCCTGATGTACTCACCAAAGAAGGTGTGCCAGATCATCGTGGCCTGCTGTATGCTTCACAATCTGGCATTGCGACGTCAGGTGCCTTTCCTGCAGGAGGATGGTCCAGATGGTGGTGTTGAAGCAGCTGTAGAGCCTGTGGAGAGTGAAGAGGAGGAAGACTCAGAGGACGCCCCAGACAACAGGGACAGAGTTATCCAACAGTATTTTCAGTAGCACACAGGTAAGAATCACACACGCCATTTTAATTTTCCTGACTGCCTCGTTTTTCTCAACTTTGTCTATGACCCCCTAGTTATTTGAAACTGATGTTTGATTCTCCCTTCCCTTTTCAGTGCTGTATGACCCACTGCGTGACTTCTGCTTGGTTAGCCCATGGACTAATGCTTATTGATCTCGGTGTGTGTTCAGCACAAAGTTTGCAGAACATAATTGATCGGTAATGTGTTTTACATTTGTAAATAATACAGCCTGACTCCAGCATGATTTCAGTGCATTGAGTGATTTATTTTTGGTGCTAGATTATGGTACATGATATAAACACGGTGATGGGTGGGGGTGGAGTAATGGCCATGGCAGAGTCCAGTTCGCAGTCTCACAGGTGCATTGTCCATATGCCTGTGGAAGGATGGAGCAGGGGCAGTTCAAGGTTGGACAGGGTGGCAATGTGGGACAGTGGGATGACTTCAGGGGGTATCTCATGCTGGCGGGGGTCTTGACATCCTACTCTGTCGATTTCTTTGATCTCAGGCTCCTCTTGCGGGGTGGTTGTTCTTCAGCAGGAGGTGGGGTTCTGGTGGCCTGTCGTTGTGGTGGGGCCTCCTGTCCACTAGCGCCGGCGGAGGTGGTAGGCTGTTCCTGGTCCGGGCTAGTGACAGGGGCCCTGTGTGGTGCCACATGGTCCCGCAACGTGTCTTCTATCCGGTGGAGGGCCTGGACTAGGCTCCCCATGGCGGTAGAGATGGTGGTGAGATGATTGTTGAACCCCATGTAGCGTTCCTCCTGCTGTGCCTGGATCTCCTGGAACCTGGCCAGTACCGTCGCCATCGTCTCTTGTGAGCGGTGGTAGGCTGCCATGATGGTGGTGAGGGCCTCTTGGAGAGTCGGTTCCCTGGGCCTCTCCTCCCCCCCCTGTCGCACAGCAGCCCTCCGAGTTGCCCTGTTTCCCCTGGACTCTGTCCCCTGGACGGTGTGCCCACTACCACTGCCCCCAGGTCCCTGTTGTTGTTGGGGTGGTGGGTTAGCCTGGGGGCCCTGTAGTGGCAGACACACCGCTGATTGACCTGTCCTAGAGACAGAGCCATGGGCCCGCTGGGTGGGAGCTGTGCTGTTGTTCCCAGAGGGGGTTGGGTCTGCTGTGGCCTGTGTGTGGGGAACCGACTGTCCAGAGGTCCCCGATGGTCCGGGCTGGTCGTCAGGTTCCAGGTCGACAGAGCTGCTGTCATCACTGGGTGCCTCTTCCGGGGGGGGGATGGACATTTCTGGACCCTCCTGGCCGGTGTGTTGGCGTTCGGGTCCTGCATGGGGTAAGAGAGTATGGTTATTGTTTCTGTGTGTGCTATTGTGTGCGATTTATGGGTGCCCTTGTCCCCCAGTGCTGTCATTCCCTTGGGGGAGGTGTTGTGGGGGTGTTGGGGGGGGAATGTGCAGTGGTCATGCTTAGGTGATGGGTGTCCATAGTTTGTGGTGGCATGCAGGGGTTGGTGTTGGGTGGGTTGTGCTGGGGAGACCTTCTCAGGGAGGATGTGTGATGGGGGGTTGGGGGTGAGGGTGGTGGTGGGGGTTGGCATGCTGGGGGGGGTGAAGTAGTTGAGATTGTACTTACCAGAGTCCATTCCTCAGTGTACTCCAGCGAGGCCATCAGGATGCAGGATGTTTAGTACCTCTTGCTCCCATGCTGTGAATTCGGGTGGTGTGGGTGGGGGTCCCCCGCCAGTCTTCTGCACTGCGATGTTGTGTCGCGAGACCATAGAGCGCACCTTTCCCCGTAAGTCGTTCCAACGTTTGCGGATGTCCTCTCGATTTCTGGGATGCTGTCCCACCGCATTGACCCTGTCCACGATCCACTGCCATAGCTCTGCCTTCCTGGCTATAGTGGTGTGCTGCACCTGTGAGCCGAAGAGCTGGGGTTCGACTCTTATGTTCTCCTCCACCATGACCCGGAGTTCTTGGTCCGAAAAGCGTGGGTACCTTTGGGGTGCCATGGGGTGGTGTGGATGAGGTGTGGGGTGGTGTATATGGTGAAGAGTGTGTTGGTGTGTGGTGCTTTGTGCTTCTATGTGGTGTGTGTGATGGTGTAGTGTGCCTCTGTGTGATGTAGCTCTCTATTCTGTGATGTGTCTCTCTCTCCTTCGTCTATGATCTTCGGTCATAGGGGTTTGTGGGTGATGTGGGTGTGTGTTTTATAGTTGGTTGGATGTGTGGGAGTGTTGTTTGTATGTGTGTCAGGTGTGTGTATTTCAAATTGTCCAATGCAGCAGTGTTTTGGAACTGTGTGTGTATTTTGACCGCGGCGGTGTGTCCCGCCAATGGAATACCGCGGTTGAAAGACCGCCGCGTGGATTCGTGGGTCAGAATGGCATGGGCGTGTTTGTGTTGGCGTGGCGGTGGAGGTTTGGTCATCTCCAGTTTTCCGCGGCCCGCTGATGTGGCGGCCTTCCTTGGATGTCGGGATTTTGGCAGTTCCGCCGTTGTGGGTCAGAATGACCGTGGCGGTTTACCGCGGCCGCGGCGGTAGAATGGCGGACTACTGACTGGCGGTAAGGGCCTTTTACCGCCGAGGTCAGAATGACCCCCTCTGTCTTGTAATACATGGGTACCCAGGGAGAGGGTGAATGTGACAACTTCCTCTCTACAGTCTACTGCCAGACCTTCAGACCATGGAGCAATGCCACATGATAACAAATTATCACCTGGATAGGCAAACAATAGTGGACTTACATGTCAATTAGTTATCCAACCAGCATACCACGCATTGTATAAGTCACGTCTGTATTGCACTTCCTAGCCACAGGGTCCTTCCAACATACAGTGTCCCTATCTGATGTTATGTCCCAGCCTATGTTCAGTCTGGTGTTGAAGGATGTCCTCTCAGCAACGTTGAAACACCTGGACAGCTATATCTGGTTCCCCCCCATTAGGATTTAGCCCATGTGAAGGGTGACTTTTATGGTTTTACATGCATTCCATATGTGGTGGGGGCCATTGATGGCACACATGTTGGTTTGGTCCCACAGCAGGCCAATGAACAAGTGTATTTCAACAGAAACAATTTCCTTTCCATCAACATGCAAGTTGCCTGTTTGGTGGATCTTTACATTGCACATGCCTGTGCCCATTATGCATATTCAGTCCATGATTCTTTCATAATGCAGAATAGCACCATACCCCAGCTGATGTCACAACTGTACCCAGAGATGGCCTGGCAGGTTGGTAAGTCACATTTGTCCTGTTTGTGTGTATGTGCAATTTCTGGTGCTATGATAATGGAGTGAGTGACTCATAGTTGCACATATGTCCCATTCCTAAACAGTAGACTCTGCATATCTGAACCATCCTTGGTTGTTTATTGCCACTAAGGAATCGAACTATGCCAATGAGGCCCATGGAAGGGCAAGGCTGGTAGTGGATTAGGCTTTTTAACTCATAAAGTCCAGATTAACCGGTTCTGTGCCTTGGACGAGATGATCTTGTCCAAGGCTACAGTTCCCCTGTGCCTTGGACGAGATCATCTCGTCCATGGCACAGGGGAACTTGGGGGCGCGCTAGCGCGTCCCCCGTGCACCCCCCTCAGCCCCCCCAAGTCGGGATGGAAGGGGAAGACCTTCCCCTTCCACCCCCGACCCCCCCCACCCCCCCTTGTGACGTCAGCGCGCGCGCGCGCACTGATTAGTCACAGGGGCCTCCCTCGTCGCGCTGGAAGCATTTCTTTTTCAATCACTTGGGAGGCCCGGAGGGGCTTCAAAGGGAAGGAAAAGTATTTCCTTCCCTTTGGAGTCCCTCCGAGGGTTTCAAAAGCCGGATTGCTTGCAATCCGGCTTTTGAAACCCCACTAGACACCAGGGATTTTTTTTTTTAATTGAAACTGACAAAAGGGAGCGACCCCTTGGGCAAGGGTCGCTCCCAGGGGGGGAATTTTTTTGAGAAGGCCTTTTCTGCCCCCAGGGGGGGCAGAAACCTCTAGGCACCAGGGACCATTTTTTTTTATTTATTTTTTTATGTTTCATTTCTTTTTTTTTGGTGGGGAGCGACCCCTTAGGCAAGGGTCGCTCCCCTTTGGGGAAAATTATATTTTGGCCATTTCTGCCCCCCTTGGGGGCAGATTGGCCTATTTTGATGAGGCCAATCTGCCCCCAAGGGGGGTAGAAACCACTAGACACCAGGGATTTTTTTTTTTTTTATTGTTATTGACAAAAGGGAGCGACCCCTTGGGCAAGGGTCGCTCCCAGGGGGGGCATATTTTCGGGAAGGCCTTTTCTGCCCCCCCCTGGGGGCAGATCGGCCTACTATTAGGCCGATCTGCCCCCAGGGGGGGCAGAAACCTCTAGGCACCAGGGACCATTTTTTTTTTTTTTTTTTTATGTTTCATTTTTTTTTTTTTTGTGGGGAGCGACCCCTTAGGCAAGGGTCGCTCCCCTTGGGGGAAAATTATATTTTGGCCATTTCTGCCCCCCTTGGGGGCAGATTGGTCTATTTTGATGAGGCCAATCTGCCCCCAAGGGGGGTAGAAACCACTAGACACCAGGGAGTTTTTTCGTTGCGTGAATTTCACGCAAAGGGAGTGACCCCTTAGGCAAGGGTCGCTCCCTGGGGGGGAGGGCAATTTATTTTAGGCCATTTCTGCCCCCCCTGGGGGCAGTTCGGCCTATTATTAGGCCGAACTGCCCCCAGGGGGGGGGCAGAACCCTCTAGGCGCCAGGGCAATTTTTTTTTTTTGTGTTTTTTTTTTTTTTTTGTTTCTTTTTTTAGAGATGGGGAGCGACCCATCAGGCAAGGGTCGCTCCCCTGGGGGGCAAATTGTATTTAGACCATTTCTGCCCCCCTGGGGGCAGATTGGCCGATTTTAGGTCAATCTGCCCCCAAGGGGGCAGAAACCACTAGGCACCGGGGATTTGTTTTTTGGCGCCAATGTCACGCAGGGGGAGCGACCCCGTAGGCAAGGGTCGCTCCCGGGGGCGGGGGTGGGGGCTGGGGGGGGCAAATTTATTTTAGGCCAGATCTGCCCCCCCTGGGGGCAGTTCGGCCTATTATTAGGCGGAACTGCCCCCAGGGGGGGAGCAGAACCCTCAGGGCACCAGGGCAAATCTTTTTGTTGTGTTTTTTTTTTTGTTTGTTTGTTTTTTTCGAGATGGGGAGCGACCCATCAGGCAAGGGTCGCTCCCCTGGGGGGCAAATTGTATTTAGGCCATTTCTGCCCCCCTTGGGGCAGATTGGCCGATTTTAGGTCAATCTGCCCCCAAGGGGGCAGAAACCACTAGGCACTTGGGATTTGTTTTTTGGCGCCAATGTCACGCAGGGGGAGCGACCCCATAGGCAAGGGTCGCTCCCGGGGGCGGGGGTGGGGCCTGGGGGGGCAAATTTATTTTAGGCCATTTCTGCCCCCGGGGGGGGGGGTGCAGAACCCTCAGGGCACCAGGGCAAATTTTTTTGTTGTGTTTTTTTTTTGTTTGTTTGTTTTTTTCGAGATGGGGAGCGACCCATCAGGCAAGGTTCGCTCCCCTGGTGGGCAAATTGTATTTAGGCCATTTCTGCCCCCCTTGGGGCAGATTGGCCGATTTTAGGTCAATCTGCCCCCAAGGGGGCAGAAACCACTAGGCACCGGGGATTTGTTTTTTGGCGCCAGTGTCACGCAGGGGAAGCGACCCCGTAGGCAAGGGTCGCTCCCGGGGGGAGGGGGGGAAGTTGGGGGGACAAATTTATTTTAGGCCATTTCTGCCCCCCCAGGGGGCACATCGGCCTATTATTAGGCCGAACTGCCCCCGGGGGGGCAGAACCCTCTAGGCGCCAGGGCAATGATGGGGAGCGACCCATCAGGCAAGGGTCGCTCCCCTGGGGGGCAAATTGTATTTAGGCCATTTCTGCCCCCCTTGGGGGCAGATTGGCCGATTTTAGGTCAATCTGCCCCCAAGGGGGCAGAAACCACTAGGCACCTGGGATTTGTTTTTTGGCGCCAATGTCATGCAGGGAGAGCGACCCCGTAGGCAGGGGTTGTTCCCGGGCAGGGGCAGGGGGGGTTTGGGGGATCAAATTTATTTTAGGGCATTTCTGCCCCCCCCCCTCCCGGGGCCGGCTGAGCTAGAGGCCAAACTCCACAGGTAGGCACTTTGCAAAAAACATCTCTGTTTTCTGTGAAAAAATATGTTCTGTCCACGTTGTGTTTTGGGCCATTTCCTTTCGTGGGCGCTAGGCCTACCCCACAAGTGAGGTATCATTTTTATCGGGAGACTTGGGGGAACGCTGAGTGGAAGGAAATTTGTGGGTCCTCTCAGATTCCAGAACTTTCTGCCACAGAAATGTGAGTAACATGTGTTTTTTTAGCCAAATTTTGAGGTTTCCAAAGGATTCTGGGTAACAGAACCTGGACCGAGCCCCGCAAGTCACCCCTCCTTGGATTCCCCTAGGTCTCTAGTTTTCAGAAATGCACGGGTTTGGTAGGTTTCCTTAGGTGCCGGCTGAGCTAGAGGCCAAAATCTGCAGGTAGGCACGTCGCAAAAAACACCTCTGTTTTGTTTAAAAAAAAAAGGGATGTGTCCACGTTGCATTTTGGGGCGTTTCCTGTCGCGGGCGCTAGGCCTACCCACACAAGTGAGGTATCATTTTTATCGGGAGACTTGGGGGAACATAGATTAGCAAAACAAGTGCTATTGCCCCTTGTCTTTCTCTACATTTTTTCCTTCCAAATATAGGAGAGTGTGTAAAAAAGACATCTATTTGAGAAATTCCCTATAATTCACATGCTAGTATGGTCACCCCGGAATTCAGAGATGTGCAAATAACCACTGCTCCTCAGCACCTTATCTTGTGCCCTTTTTGGAAATGCAAAGGTTTTCTTGATAGCAATTTTTTACTCTTTATATTTCAGCAAATGAATTGCTGTATACCAGGTATAGAATGAAAACGCACTGCAGGGTGCAGCTCATTTATTGGCTCTGGGTTCCTCGGGTTCTTGATGAACCTACAAGCCCTATATATCCCCGCAACCAGAGGAGTCCAGCAGACGTAACAGTATATTGCTTTCCATAATCTGACATTGCAGTAAAAAGTTACAGAGTAAAACGTAGAGAAAAATTGATGTTTTTTTCACCTCAATTTCAATATTTTTCTTTTTCAGCTGTTATTTTCTGTAGGAAACCCTTGTAGGATCTACACAAATGACCCCTTTCTGAATTCAGAATTGTGTCTACTTTTCAGAAATGGTTAGGTTTCTGGGATCCAGCATTGGTTTCATGCCCATTCCTGTCACTGACTGGAAGGAGGCTGAAAACACAAAAAATTGCAAAAATGGGGTATGCCCCAGTAAAATGCCAAAATTGTGTTGAAAAATTGGGTTTTCTGATTCAAGTCTGCCTGTTCCTGAAAGCTAGGAAGCTGCTGAGTTTAGCACTGCAAACCCTTTGTTGATGCCATTTTCAGGGGGAAATCCCCAAGCCTTCTTCTGCAGCCACTTTTTCCAATTTTTTTGAAAAAAGCGAAATTTTCACTGTATTTTGGCCAATTTCTTGGCCTCCTTCAAGGGAACCCACAAAGTCTGGGTACCTCTAGAATCCCTAGGATGTCGGAAAAAAAGGACGCAAATTTGGCTTGGTTAGCTTATGTGGACAAAAAGTTATGAGGGCCTAAGCGCGAAATGCCCCAAATAGGCAAAAAAAGGCCTGGCACAGGAGGGGGAAAAGGCCTGGCAGCGAAGGGGTTAAAGTGTCTTGACCAGACTGGTAGAGCCCTCCTCTACTCACCCCAAAAAGTGTGTCCTATTACTGTGGCATGTTGCATGCTCCATAATATCACCCTTTGGAAGAATGTTCGATACATCCCAGAGTAGGGGGAACGTGCAGTGCCACTGGGTGAGACTCCTCAAATGCCAAGTGAGGATGAGAGTGATGAACAAGCCTTGCTGTTCTGACTTACAAAATGGACTTGGATTGTTCCAGATAATGTAGGTCACAGATTTGGGGTGTATGAGACCTATGCCAAGGAAGCTTGCACAGTGTTTGGGTGGAAGGTCAGAAGTGAAAATTGGACTTGTTTCGTGTGCTATGATGGGCCGATTGCATCATGTTTGTCATCATGTAGGCATGAAATATGCAGTAATCGATTGCTAGCAAGTCATTCACCCTTCACATTGGTTAAACACTGTTCTTGTGTGACCTGTATGTAGCTGTAGATGTGTTCCATCATTGCAGGCCCTAGTGCTTGTGCCACAATACTGACATATGTTTGACACACCACCAGATACATGGTAATTGGATTATGATGGGCCTGCGATCAGGTACTGTTGTACTGCCATCTGTCTGTATCTTGGATAATGTGATGTTGGATTACTTTGGTATGGTATGTGATGAGGCTCAACCAGCTGACATCATCTACTTTAATGTGTGACTAGTCTACAGGACAATGTCTGTCAAATCCCTATCTTCTGTGGTCTGGAGGGCTGTACCCTGGAATATGTACTTTGACTCAGTATGAGTCGCACCTTCTTACGTGACAAAGGTCCAGACATATAGACAGCCTATATGCTCTACACTTGAATAAAATATTTGGTGTGACCAGAAACTTGTACTGATGTGTTTGTGTGTAATGTTTGTAATCTTGAGCAGGACACTGTGTACTTGTAAAACATCCCTCCTTGCACTAGTAAGTTATGTCTTCATCATATGGTTCACATGGTCTTACATCTCTACATAGTAAAATGTTGAAATTAAGCAAGCAGACAATGAGTTTGTGATGGGTGAATTTATTACAGTGCTGATGCAGTAAATACAATTTTGACAGAAAAGATTAAACATAATAACGTCAAGGTGTCAGTCATGGTCAATTAAAACATTGGGGTAGATGCCACACTAGTGGGAGTCCAAAGTCCAGAGTACTCCTCCAATTTGAACTGAAGGGTGGCTCTGGATCAGTCAATAGAGTGAATGCGTGGCACACAGAAGTGGTCCTTTAGAAAGAGGTCACTTTTTGGCAGTGGTGGGTGTGCTGCACTTCACAACTCTTGGATTCTTTTTTTTTATAAACATTTTTTATTATTTTCAAAGGGAAGGGAAAAAAAAAAAGGTACAAAGCAAAGGACGTATGCATCTTACAGAGTTTTGTTATCATTTCCATTTTCATAGTAATGTTTAGACAGCATTGTTGTTTGAGGGGCTGACAGTTGTTGTGGTAGCCTTCCATGTCTCCTTACCATATTACAATCATACAACAATATAGTATTTTTAGCCATGTGATCTTTCTGGTTTATGTCAATAATTCTAACCATCGTCCCCAGATCTTTCGGAATTTTTGTGGGCATCCTATACTGTAGATTTGAATACTATTTTCTCCTGTTTGGCACACCAGTCCACCCTCTCTTCCATTTTCTGAGAGATGGGACCCCAGGGAGACTCCAGGCCGCTGCAATGTCTCTTTTGGCAACTAGTAATGCTGTGGCTACTAGGGTGCGTGTTGCGCGTGTTCCATCCATTTCTTCCATTATTCCTAATAAAGTTAATTTCACAGATTTTTGTATATCTTGTCCCAGGGCTCTTTCGAATTCTTGAAATACCCCATCCCAGTACTTCTCTATTATCGGGCAGGTCCATACCAAATGAAGAAGTCTGCTGGGTCACTTGGGCATCTGGGAGAGGGGCGGGCTCCATTTTGTGAAGTCTGGATGGTGTCAGGTATGCTTCGTATAGGTAATAGAATTGTATTGCACGGAATCTAGTTGACACCGCCAGTACCTTGGGTGCCATCAGGGCTTCTCTCCATTCCGCCTCTTCCAGGGTTCCCACCCAGGTTTCCCACTTGGTCCTAATTGGGGCTAATTTATCTGGGATATTATTAATTAGTGTCTCATAAATTTGAGAGATGCCTTTCCCCTCTAGGTTTCCCATGAGTAGTTTGGCTTTGAGTGGGTTAAATTCTGGCATATGGCCTGTGGTGGGCAAGTGTATTCTCAGGGCGTGTCGTAGTTGGAGGTATCTGAAGAATTGTGTCGAGTTTAGTTGAAATTCTGTCTGGAGTTCCTGAAATGATTTCATGGATCTCCCTTTCCATATGTCTCCCACCTTCGGTCCCATTCTGTAAATCCCTTTAGTGCAGCTGAGGTGCTCAGCCATTTCCCTCTCCATAACGGGGTCTGGATGGTGACAATGGTGTTCCAGTGGGTGTACCGCAATGCTGCTTGCCAAGCCAGGAAGACTGCCTTAGTTACGTCTTCCATATCCCGGGGGAGCGGTGAACAGTATAGCATGTCAAGAACACAGGGGAAGCCCAGGATTGTTAGTTCTGTTTTGTAGGCCGGGTCGTCCCAGCCCCCAGTGAACCAATCGTGGATCACAATTAATTGGGTGGCCAGGTAATACAGGTAGGGGTCTGATGCGCCTAGGCCCCCGTCATATGCTCCTTTCCGACAGTGGTGTATTGCTACTTTGTGTCTGGCACCTCGCCAAACAAATTTCCTTGTGATACCTTCGAGGTTTCTGAACCAGGATTGAGGGAGAGGAAGGGGAAAGTTCTGAAATATGTATAGGAGTCTTGGTAGGATCATCATTTTATATAGGGCCACTCTGCCCATCACGTTTAGTGGCAGGGTTTGCCATTTCTGTAAGTCTAGTTTTATTTGTGTTAGTAAAGGGGATAGGTTTTTAGCCCATGTAATTTCAGGCAGGAGGGATACCCAGATACCTAAATATTTGAAGCTGAGCCTACGCAGGGGTATTGTGCTTTGCCAGTCAAAGCAATCATGTGAATTCACCAACGGAATCAGAATTGATTTAGTAGAGTTCATCTTGAGTCCCAATATTTGTTCATTTTGCCATGAGAGGTAAAGACTTCTTGGGCCGGTTATGTTGGGCTCTTCAATGTATAGCAAGACATCGTCCGCATACAGTGCTATCCTATCCTCGTGAGAGGGGCCCCATCTCCACCTGTGGTAGATTGCATCGGTCCTGATCATCTGGGCCAAAGGCTCAATGGCCAGGGTAAACAAGAGAGGGGATAAGAGGCATCCCTGCTGCGTGCCCCTGCGGATGTCAAATGCAGAGGACAGTGTCCCATTGACCTGCAGCCGAGCCGTAGGGTTAGTGTACCAAGCTTGGACCAATCGACGGAATCGTGTTCCAAAACTTGCGCGTTGGAGCACCAAGAGAAGGAAACCCCAATCAACCGAATCGAATACCTTTTTTAAATCGATGAGCAGGAGGGCAAGGTTTCGGGGCAGTCAGCGTCTCTCTGTCAAAGCCAAGTGTAGTCTGCGGATGCAGTGCTGTGTACTACGGGTTGCCATAAACCCACATTGATCTGGGTGGATTAGTTGCGGCAGGACCCTTTTGAGACGAGTGGCAAGGATGGATGCAAAGATTTTAATTTCAGTGTGTATTAGTGATATTGGTCTATAATCTGCGCAGTGTGGCGAGGGGGGTTGGGTTTGGGGGAGCACCACAATCGTGGCAGTGTCCAGCTCCTGGGGGAAGGACCCATTTTTCCCGACTTCCGTGTAAAGTCGCAACAGGTATGGGGTCAGTTCTTCCCTGTGTGCCTTGTAATATTCTGAAGGGAACCCATCAGGGCCTGCCGTCTTGCCCATGCCTAGAGTTGAGATTGCTTCTCCAATTTCCTCTGCCCAATGGGTTCTTCCAATATTTGTATTTCTACCTGGGCAGTTGTGGGAGGGGGGTCACTTCTAGTGTTTGGTGGGCCTGATGTAGGTCTATTTGTGTGGATGCCTGGTATACAGCAGTGTAGTATTTGGTGAAGGCATTTGCAATTTCGGAGTGTCCTGTAACCAGGGTGGTTCCTTTATCATAGACTTCGGGGACAATTCTGAAGGCATGTTGATGGGAAATGAGTTAGTATAGCATGTTGCCGGGTTTGTCCCCCCACCTGTATAATTTCCCGGTGTTTGCCCTCCATACGTGTTTTGCAGTTTCTAGGGAACGATCACGGATTTCCTCTCGGATTAGAAGGAGTTGCTGCTTTTGCATCTCACTTGGGTTTGTTGTGTTTTTGTTTTCAAGGGTGATCGCCCGGAGTTCTAGTTGTGTGATTAGATGGATTTTGGTGCGTTCTTGATTTCGTATCAGATTTTTCGCTACACCTCGTAGTACCGCTTTACCCGCTGCCCATAGAGTGCTTGTTGAGGACACTGATCTTTTGTTTAAGTGAAAATATTCTGTTAATGCCTGTTGTATTTGTTCCCTGTATTGTTAGTCTTGAAGGTACCATGCATTTAGTCGCCACATCGGGCGGAGCCGGGGTTGAGGTTGGCCCAGAGTAAGCCGGAGTAGAGCATCATACAAGATGCCTCTTGCTAAAATTTCCACGTGTGCAAGGGCTGCACAGTCAGTGCTTGGGAGAAGCACCAGGTCTATTCTAGATTGGGAGTCATGAGCTGCCGAGGTGTGAGTGAATTGTCACTTTCTAGGGTGCCATATTCGCCAGGCATCACAAAGCCCTGTCGCTGAGAGCCAACCATTGATTTATGTCGCTAATGTGGACCTGTGTGTTGAAATTGGTCCGGTTTTGTCAAGGTTTGGGTCTGGGGTTGCGTTGAAGTCGCCACCTAGTATAGTACATCCCGGGGGTAAGTCGTAAAGGAGTGCGGTGAGTGCTTGGAGTGTTTTGCTGATCAAGGACGGGGGAGTGTAGACACTGATTATATTGATTGTGGCTCCTTCAATTTTGCCGGTGAGGGCTATCTATCGACCTTTTTTGTCTCTCCTTACCTGGATGTGTGTCATGGGGAACATGCAGTGTAATAATATAGCTACCCCTCGTGATCTGCGTGTAAATCCTGCATGATACACTCTATCAAACCCGCGGCGGGCCAGAAAGGGACAGTTATCACCTAGCAGGTGCATTTCTTGCAGCATAAGTATTTCTGGTCGATATCTCTGTATTTATGAGAATATTGCGGTGCATTTGATTTTGTCAAGGAGCCCATTAACATTCCATTAAATAATCTGTGTCTGGCTCATGGTGGATGGGTGGTTTTGAGTAGGGTTTCACAATGGCTGTCCTTGTTTTTAGTTATGGAGACATGCATTTTTGGGGAGCTTTCTTCTTTCTTTCCCTTTAGCTGATTTTGCGCCCCAATTGTGTCAATAGTATTTTTAAAACCCTTGCTTTGTGTGTTAATTAACAAATATAAACATGAACATTGCATTAACAGAACCGATTGAACAGTGGCCTTGGAAACTAGGCCTGAACCCCTTTGCCCCCCAATTCCCTCCCCTCCCCATACTTCCCCCCAGAAGCATCTGTCACCCATATATATATGACACCTCACTACTATAACTGGTGAGGTGGTTTTCAACTGGTGGGTTGTGGTACTGGTGGCGGTGGACCCCTCCATAATGTCGGATCATCGAAGAATGCATAATGATTAGTTAGTAGGTGTTCAAGTTAAGCCTTGATTTCACTCATCGGTTCAATTTCCCCCCCTCGGAGAAGTTTTCGGTCTGTGGGTTCATAGAGTCGGGCTGCGGGATAAATCTGTGTCTTCAGGTGTGTCCCTTTGTGATCGGGTGGCATTCTGTGGACTCTGGTTTACAGGAGTATTTACAGAGTTTTCGGGAGACCGTGATTCCCTCGGTCCCGGTCGGCGGGTCCCCATAGGGGAGCTCGAGCGAGATCCATGTCTGTCCTTTCTTCGCTGTGAGCGCGTGCGCCGGGGCCGGCTGGGCGGTCGCCCTTTTGAGTGGGTTGGCATTGTTTTGGGTGGCGGCCTTTGTCCTGGTTTGTCTATATTCAGTGTGATCTCTTCTGTCAACCACATCCAGGCTGTGTCTGGTTGTTCAAAGAAGTGTGTCTTGTTTTTATAGATCACCCGGAGTCTCGCTGGAAACAGGAGTCGGTATTGGATATCCATTGATCTTAGTTTTTGTTTTACTTCAATAAATGACCGGCGTTGTTGTTGGACTTCATATGTGTAGTCTGGGAAAAGGAGGCCTTTGGTCCCATTATAGAGAAGATCTCCTTTGGAGCGTGCCTCTTGCAACACCATATCTCTGTCTTTAAAATTAAAGAGGCGGATTATTACCGGTCGGGGTGGGTACCCGGGCAGGGGTCTGGCCCGCAGCGATCTGTGGGGCATTTCAATTGTAAACCATGGTGTGAGGCGGCCTGTGGGTACCCAGGTTTTAATCCATTCCTCCAGGTGGGTGGCTAGGGATGATTCTGCTGTGGTTTCAGGGAGCCCTACCATGCGGAGGTTGTTGCGTCTAGATCTGTTCTCTGCATCTTCAGCCCTCCTGTGTAGTTCTGATGTGCGCGTAGTTAGCAATGAGACCTGGGCTTTAAGAGCAGCTATCTCCTCCTCTGTTGTGGAGATTCTGGATTCGGCTTCTGTGATTTGGGCCGTGGTGCTACGAAGGTCTTGTCGGACCAGGGTGACATCCACCCTAACCTCTCCGATTTTGGATTCCACTGACACTTGGGAGGCCTGGATCGCCTGAAGGATTGCTGCCACGTCGCCAGATGTTGTCCGTGGTTCGCTGCCCTCGTTTGGGGTCAGGTCTTCCGACCGGGGGCCCGTCGCACATGTAGTAAACTGGTCTATGCGAGTTTGTGCCGTTGCCTGCTTGGCAGATTTGTCTTTGCCCATGGTGTTTGGTGTTAGTTTTGAGCTCACAAGGGCCACAATGATCAGCCGGTCATGTGTTTTGATGAAGTTGTCTTATTTTATTTGAAGGCCAAACGATATTCTCTTGTGGATTCGGTACTTGTCCACTGTGTCCCTTTACGTAGTCCAGATCAGATAGACAGGTTCAGAGCTTTAGAAAGTTATAGTGCTTTAGTGTATAGATTATGGGGGTCATTTTGACCTCTGCTGTCTTTTCCCGATCGGTCTATTATGACTGTTGGCAGCTCTCCATCCTTTTACGGATGGAGAGCCGCCAACAGCCATACTGGCGGGCGGCGGGGAAGTGGAGGTTGCTCCACCTCCACCGCCACGCCAACAGAACCCCGCCCAGCGAATCACATCATGTGATTCGGCGTGGCGGTGTTCTGTTGGCGGTGGGTGTCGGCGGAGCTGCCCCCATGGCTCCTGTCCCATCCCAGAGGATCGTCGGACCAGGTAAGTCAATTGTCCGTGAGGGGAGGGGGGTGGGGGGGTGTTGTGTGTTGTGTGCATGCGTGGGGGTATGCGTGTGTGTATGTAGAGGGGGTGTGTGAGTGCGTGTATGCTTGCAGGGGTGTTGTGTGTATGGGAATGAGTGCGTGTATGTCTGTAGTCATGTCTGTATGGATGTGTGCGTGTATGTATGAATGTGCGTGTCTGACTGTGTGTGTGGATGTTTGCATGTATGTCGGTGTGTGTGCATGTGTGTGTGTTGGTGGTGCCTGCGTGTGTGTCGGCTGTGTATGAGTGTTGTTATGTTGGGGGTCAGGGTGGGGAGGGGGGTCCTGCCACCTTTGGGGGGTGGCAGGGGTGGTGGGGGGGTAGGGGAGGGAGTCGGGGTGGGGGAGACCCCTATCAGTGCCAGGGAAGGAATTCCCTGGCACTGATAGTGCTTACCGCCATGGATTTCATTGCGGTTTCAAACCGCATGAAATCCATGGAGGTAAGCCCGGTCAAAATACCGGCGGCGGTATAGTGACGGCCGCCGGGCTGGAGACCCTGGTCTCCAGCCCGGCGGTCGTCTCCGCCCTGGCGGGCGGAACGGAGAACTGGCGGATGACCATGGCGGTAACCGCCATGGTCATATTACAAAAAAAAAGACCGCCAGCCTGTTGCCGGTCTTACCGCTGCTTCTCCACCTTCACTCAGGGTCGTAATGACCCCCTATATCCTTATTGTTGTTCGGGTCAGCTTTCAGTTCTGTGGTATTTTCAATTATTTCCAAAAGTGATCTTGGGTCTAGTCCCTTTTGTATTTGAGGGGGATTGTGAGGCCAGAGCGAGAAGAGAAGAGATTCGCAGGTAGAGGAAAGGAGGCGAGGAGGGTCTGTCCCCCGGATATGCAGTGCACTGATTTGGAGTTGGGTCTTCCTCCCAGTGAGAGACCAAATGGGGGGAGATATTGTGAGGTGCAGATGTCTCCTCACCTTGTGGCTTTGGTTCCGCGCCCTATTCTCCACGCGCTCACAGCATTTTATGGCCTTCTTCCCATCTCATGCTTCCTCTCAAGGTGATTCTTCGTGATGACCTGGTCGTCCTTTTATCTTAGGTGGCCCGCGGATTCTCTTTTCTTTATTTTCTTTATTGATGTGGGGGGGGGGCCTCCAATCAGTGTCTGGGCCTTATGCCGGATCCATGAGCTCTGACTTCGAGGGGGCCCGGTCTCACGCAAGGGCGCAGTTTTCAGCGTATCTGGTCTTATCCCCGCATTTCGGTCCCCAGCTGGGCCTCACCTTTCAGGGTCTTTTGCAAAGCTGTATAATCTTATTCGGCTCCCTCTTTGTTCCACCATCGGGCGCCGTCTCCACGCTGCCGGGGCGCCACAAGACCCCAGTCACGATCCCGAGCCGGAGACTGCACCTCCGCCGGATGCCGCTTCCCAGCCCAATTTCGGATTTCCCCGCTGCCGGGTTGTGTCACCCGGCTCCGGTCCGGATCCCAGGCCAGGGGGATATTTTGCTCTTTCTTCAGTCTCTGCTGGCAGCAGAGCGATGCCAGTAGGGGAGAGGGGGGAGGAGGGGACAGTGGGTAGCACGGCCGCCGATCCCCGGCACGGGGCCCTCTTCAGGCCGACCCTGGGTGCTGTGCCCCAGATCACCAGGCACGCCTCCCAACGCCGGGGACCCACCGCCAGGCCCCAGGCGTTCCGGACCACCGCTGATTGCTCGCACTGGGTATCCCGTCTCCCAGCCTTACTCTCTAGTCGCCAACTTGGCCTGTGGCGATTCCGGACAGATTGTTCAATATCAGGGTCGGGGAGGGTCGGAAAGTTTGTCATTTGTGTGGGGGCGAGACAGCGGGACCCTCAGGGAGCGATCGCAGCACCGATGAGAACAGATGGCCTTTCCCTACTTGAGGCGGATGACGGAGGGGTCTGGAGCACTACTAAAGTGCGACCGCCATCTTGACGCCTTGGCCACGCCCCCCATCTCTTGGATTCTTTACTGAATGTCCACACATGTGGACGGGGGATTTGCTGCTACAGAGACAGGGGTTTCTGGGACTTGTTCCTCCTTCAGGGCCTCCCTTTGAATGGCTGCTATTGAAGAAGAAAGGCCTGGTGTTGATGCACCAAAGGAAGGGGTAGAGTGGTGTTGTAGAGCCCTGCTCGGGCTTGGTGTTAATTTTCCTCATCAGCCCTGCTAGGGAGGCCATGTTGGTATCGTGAGCCTCCACTGTTCATACATATCCCTATGGATGTACCTCTGTAGCTACTTGATTTCAAAGAGTTCTGTCAAGACCTGGCCCATCAGGCCTTGGAATTCCTGATAACCCCAAAGACATGGCTGATGGTATTCTGGCCAGGAGCAGCACCAGTGGCCTCACCCCACTGGCCTACAGCATCCCTCCCATGCACCCTACCCCCACAGCCCTGTACCCTTGCCACAGGGTGCCCTCTCCCACTGATTCCTGGACCCTCATTGTCAGAAGTGGTGCACTGAAACTCAGGAGAAAGGACTGGGGGGACACAAGATGATACACTGTGCTCAGAACACAGGTTGGGGAGGTAAACGGCTGCCTGTTACATAGAGGAAACTGGGATTAGGAGATGTTGATATGGCCACAGTGAGACTGGCTGTTGGTGTCTGCCCAGGTTGCCCAGATGGGCCAGAAGTGTCCTCCATATCCAGACATCTAGTAGTGTCTTCTACACTGAGGGCTTTATCCAGGGGTGTAGTGGCAATCTCTTATGTGGACTTTGTGTGCCACGTGGCAGCTCTACCTGTTGATTTTGAAATACACAATGTTAACAAATGTTAGTGGTTGTATTGTGCCATCTACTGCCAACAGTTTAGTGTTACATTAAGCATAGACCTTGTACAAAGTTATTTTGTAGTTGATCTCATTGCGGAAGGTAGCCATGATATTGGTTGCATTGACCTGACATTTGTGGAGCATGCTCATTCCATCTAAGTCAATCAGCTGGTAAAATGTGCAGACCATTAGCCCTTGGGAGGATGGCTTGAGAATGCCATCTTGCCACCACTGCAGGCAAAACAGTGACAAGGCAAGATATGTCTTTGGCCATTTTAAGTCCTAGTTGATTGGCATGCAGGCAGACCCAGGACTGTGTTGTATGTGTGGCTGGAGTCATCATGTGGTCAGTGAATTTTGAATACGTCTGCACCCAATACCATTCTGGTGACACATTTTGAGGCCTTTGTGTTCACTGTTTTACACAATGGGTAAGCTGTTCTTCCTGTCCTCAATAGCTTCATTTTGGATTAGCTGGTCAAGATGGAGCTAGTTGGCCAGACACATCTCAGAGTTGAGCATGATCTATATCGTGGTCCCTCCCAGGTGAGTAAACTTCAATTGAGAGTTAGCAAGCAAGGGTATTTGGACATGTGACCAGTGCTCTGGTTGCAATTACTGAAACATTCCTCCTGGGAGTGCCGGTCATGTTACTCCCTATGTTACAAACATGTGACAAATGGTATCCTTCCAGGTGAGTAAACTGCAATTGAAAGTTCAAAATGGAGAGACTTGGGCAAGTGAACATTGTTTTTGTGGTTGAAGTCAGAGACATAGGGCGTATTGGGCTTAGCATTCCAGTCACTCCCTCTACTTCTCTCCACCACAAAAATGTTATCCTCCCCAATGCATATACTTCATTTTAGGAGTTAAGACACAGGGATATTAAGGCATGAGAGTTTGGAGTTGGAGCGACAGAGACTCCTGGCATCAGCAGTTATGTCACTCAGAGCACTATGAATGTTGAAATATGAACACTGTGGTCAAATATTGCACATTCCACATGACTTGCAAATTACCATTATAGTTTTATGGTTGTGACAACTCAAAAGGGCCGTTGGGCATGTCTCAATGTCATACATTGATAGGTCAGTATCATATGTACAGATATGCGATGATACTATACATACATGTCTCAGGTACATAGTGTGAGTTTTTCAATTGACTAACTATGCCATGTTTTTTCAAGGCTAGCTGAGTGTAGTGGCAATCTGCACCTACATGACTCACAGAACACCATGACTAGCAACACTCTTGCCTCACTCTTGTCATCACATGTACATTACTATGCAACATACAGCAGTAGTTAGACATCCTTGTCCCTTCATTTAACAGACATCATTAGATGTTTTTGCTGCATATTCAAAGACAACACACATACATGTTTTCTATATACCCAAACCACTACATTATCATTTCAGATACAAACATGTTGTAGGAAGCTGGCCTGGTTTGCAGTGGGTACCTTGGGTACTTACACCTTATACCAGGTCCAGTTATCCCTTATTAGTGAAGTAGTAGTGTTCTAACAGCTAAGGCTGATAGAGGTAGCTGTAGCAGAGCAGCTTAGACTGAACTAGGAGACTTGCAAATCTCATGCAATGCCACTTATAGTTACACAGTACTTATACACAAGTAAAGACAATACTCAGTGTTACTGAAAATCAAGGTATTTATTTGGGTGACACAGTGCCAAAAATATCTGAGAGACAATACTCCTTCTGGAGGTAAGTATTATACACAATATATACAGTAAACACCAAAATTAGACAAATAAATAACCATAGAACAATGCAAATAATAGGAAATCCCATAGAATGCAATGGGAGAAAATGGGCCTAGGGGCAACACAAACCTTATACTAAGAAAGTGGAATGTGAATCATGAATTCCCCTAGACAAGTGTAGTGTGTGCAGAATCGTTGGGAGAGTAAGAATACAGTAAAGGTAAATAAATTACCCCACCCAGAGCCCAGAAAAGCAGGAGTAAAGTACTGCAAGTTTCCTTAGGACACACTACACCTTGTGATTGGGATTTTGCAGCAGCAAACCAAGTTTGCAAAGAACAACTGCTGGATTCCTGTACCTGAAGACCTGCAAAGGAAGGGGACCAAGTCCAGAAATCAAAAGAAGTTTCAGGAAGGACAGGAGCCCCTGCCAACCCAGAAGAGGGTGCAAAAGTAGAGTCCCTGGTTAGTCGAAGACTGGAGGAATGCACCATAGGAAGACTCCAGCGGGTTCCTGCATAATGCAAAAGATATCCCGCGGTGTGAAGATCACTGCAGATGAGATTGTGTGTTGAAAGTCACCACCAAGCCTTAGCTATGACAAAAGAGCATTTTGCTCCAAAATGGTGCTGGATGAACCCAGGAGTGATCTGGGGGCATCAACTCTGTCTAAGGAGGAAGAGGGCACTCTCAGCACTTTAGAGAGCCCTCAGGATGCCAATCAGCACCCCCAGAAGTTCCAGAATCTGGAGACAAAGTAGGTGCAAAACGTGGTCAATGCAGCACAACAAAAGAAGGTCCCACGCTGCTGAAGAACAACTCAGCAAGTTGAGCATCGCAGGAAGGAGTGCTGGGGACCTGGGCGAGGATGGGCTTGAAGGAATTTTGCAAAGAGTGCAAAGAGGCCTCAGGAGGTGAAGAAGACACAGTACATAGGGGTACCGTCGCTCTCAGGGAAGGCAAGGTCTTACCTCCTCCAAATTGCATCAGCAGGACCTCAGGACAATCTATGTTGATGATGTCCACCCTCTGTGTCTTTAGGAGCACGCTCCTCGCTGTGAGAGGAGTCCCAGGGTACCTGTCGTTGTCTTGGAAGGTGCCTGCTTGAAGCAGGGGAGTGACTCCATCACTCCACAGGAGATTTCTCTGGTCCTTCTGGTGCAGGATGAAGACAGGGTGTCTCCAGAGCATGCACACAATAGAAACAGTTGCAGTTGCTGACTTGGAGCTGAGGTTGCTGAAGAAAAGTATCTCTTGTAGACACTTTTTTGCAGTTACAGCATTTCTCGGTGCATGCTGCGGTTTATCCGAGGTCAGAAGAGTCTGACGTTGTTGCAGAGGATTCCCACAGGAGAGACCCTAAATTTCCCTGAGAGGGGGATTAGCTGCCTTATCAAACCACTTCCAGAGGCTGGGGGAGGCTACCCCTCCCCAGACTGTAACACCTTTTTCCAAAAGGAGAGGGTGTAACACCCTGCTCTCAGAGGAAATGCTTTGATCTGCCTTCCTGGGATTGGGCTGCCCAGACACCAGGAGGACAGAACCCTGTCTGTGAGGTGGCAGCAGCTGTAGCTGCATTGCAAGACTCGGAGAGCTGGTTTGGCAGTACTGGGGTCCATGGTGGAGCCCCCAGGATGCATGGACTTGGCTCCCCAATACCACATTTGGAATGGGGGGACAGTTCCATGATCTTAGACATGTTACATGGCCATATTCGGAGTTACCATTGTGAAGCTACATATAGATATTGACCTATATGTAGTGCACGTGTGTAATGTTGTGCCCGCACTCACAAAGTCTGGGGAAATGGCACTGAACTATGTTGGGGCACCTTTGCTAGTGTAAGGGTGCCCTCACACTTAGTAACTTTGCACCTAACCTTCAGCAAGTGAAGGTTAGACATATAGGTGACTTATAAGTTACTTAAGTGCAGTGAAAATGGCTATGAAATAACGTGTGCGTCATTTCACGCAGGCTGCAATGGCAGTCCTGTGTAAGGGTTTATCTGAGCTCCCTATGGGTGGCAAAAGAAATGCTGCAGACCATATGGATCTCCTTGAATCCCAATGTCCTGGGTACCTAGGTAGCATATACTAGGGACTTAGAAGGGGGGTCCAGTATGCCAATTGAAATTGGTAAATGAAGACACTGGCCTACAGTGACAAACTTAAAAGCAGAGAGAGCATAAGCACTGAGGTTCTGATTAGCAGAGCCTCACTGACACAGTTAGGCACTACACAGGCACACACATTAGGCCATAAATTATGAGCACTTGGGTCCTGACCAGCAGTATCCCAGTGAGACAGGCAAAAACACACTGACATACATGTAAAAATGGGGGTAACATGCCAAGGAAGATGGTACTTTCCTACAACCCAAAGGACAAACACCTGAAAATACACAGTATGTCAGGATCACAACAGGGACAGCAGACAGCAGAGAAGACTCAATGGACAGCACCCCTCACTCCACAATAGCACCACCCAACCTCTCTGAAGGACATACACAAAGACTGTGAGTGAAAAAGAAAGTGAAAGTAACAGCATGGCTGATCCATTGCATCACTTTCTGTGCTCACGCTGCACGTTTGAGCCACTGCATCATTTTTTCTTTTTGCACTGCATGCCAGTGTGTGATTTTTTATGACGCATGAGGAAGCACCATGAGGAGGTTCAGAGGCGTTGCGCGGCTTGGGACAGGAGTCTGTCATTGGCCGTTGTACTTGTACCACTTCTGCTTATGCCTTTTATTCAGAGTAGTGTCCCTAGGCCTGGTTGGCAAACACATGGGTCAGTCACCAACATTTTCAGTAAGTCTAATTTAGTTATATATGCAAACATGACTTGCAAAGGACCATGACTTGTTACTGGGTAGGTAATTTGGCTTCACACTGGTTATGGTGATGTGTTATCCAACATAGATAAACCTTTTCTTATAATCACACTCTTCAGACAATGTGTGAGTCATTCACACATGTACCACACATGGATAGTATATGGTACCTCAGCAATGTTGCTGCTATTGATGTTACATCTTGTGCTTGCTTCCCATCTTCACCATACTCATCCCATTCTTCATGTGCCTCATTGTCATTGGGCCATGGGAGATAATGCTCCGCACATGTGCTCTGCACTTTGCATCACACAGGTATTGGTTTAGTTGCTCATGGTGGAGAGTAGGATAATTGCCCCCAAAACACTTCTTGACTCCCAAAGTAATACATGTGTACTTTGGAAGACCCCTACACAATGTAGCAGGTCATGTTTGTGACATGAATATGACTTTGCTGATATTACATATATGTGTGCTTGTAAGGAGTACTCACCCACAGCTGCAGTCTGTCCTTTGTCAGGTGCACAGTGAGTAGGGGTGGATTGGGGGAATGTTACTGATAGCTAATGGTCCCATATACATTTAAAGTCATTCTGTGCCCTGATGTACTCAGACATATTGGCAACAATATTGATGTGCTATGCCACTGATTAGCATCCATGCAAAATGGTCACAGTTTTGTCGCACACTGTGCTACACATACAGGTGTACTGTCATCTGTGATACAATTAGTATTTGTCATACATGTGAGTGCAAAAGATGTGGATGTTGTGAGTTTTCACCAGTGTCATGACTCTTTTACCCATTGAGTTGGCACATGTTTCACACTGAGCCACTGGTCCAGTTTATGTCTACTATTTACATACTTTGCCATACAGTTTGGCCATAATGCAGCAAATGGTGAAGCGTATCTCTCCATTTTCCTTTTGTACCGACAATTCATTGTCGGATATGAGTATTTTCATTTCAACATTTTTGTTGGACAGGCAACCACAGTTTTCAGAGCTCACTGCATCATGTCTGATACTTTGAGGATGATGATAGTGTTCACAATTGATTGACAAATGTTGTGACCTTCTTATGGTTTCCTTGATGTGGGTGTGTTATTTCTTAAGTGGGACTGTGACAGACACTCCAAGACATATGTTTGACTGAATCCTTTATTTACATGTCTGGCAATCATGCCTTCAGTCACATGTGCTTAACTGAAGAAGTTCTGCATGATGGGTGACGTCTCTATACACTTGCAGCAGTGTTCTGGAGATCAGGTTGATGTGGTGTCTCATCCTCCTCCTCTTCCCTTGATGCCTCATGTTTTTTGTCCCATGGGAAATTTGTTCTGACACGAATATTGTGTAGTATTGCACAGGCCAATATAAACTTGCAGACCAAAAAGGGAGAATAGAGGAGTCTCCCATCCAAAACATTCAGGCAGCTAAACCAGCCCTTGAGTAGACCCAGGACCTCATTATCAGGATGGCGGTCCATGGACTGGAACTGCTACACAATACTTGGGGCCTCCTGCAGATTTAGGGTCCATACAACTAGATTTACACTCAAGTTGGCTAGCACGTTTACATTCATGCTTGCATCAGGGATTGTAGGTGTTCTCCTTTGCTTTCAGGATAGAATTTGTGGGAGCACCTTTCAGCCGGGGTTGCTGCCTCAGATGCATGGTAAGTGTTGTCTGTGTGTAGCATTACACTTCACAAATGAGATGGGAGTTATTTTAAATACCATTTTACATTTGTACAGTTACATGCCACCTGCCCAAGGTGGCATGTAACTGTACAAATTGGCACAAATCTGGCACCTAGATCCTCATTTCCGAGGCCCATATGACAGAATGGTGCAGAAAGTGCCTTGCTGTGCTACCATGCACCAATGGGAAAGGGCATACATGCATTTTATCTGCAAGATATGGGGACTTTCTGTCCTCTCCCCCTGCATTGGACCACACATTGCTGCCTGGTGCCAACACAAACAGCCTTGCACCATGGTGCATGGATGCCTGCATTATGGGGATGATTGTTTTTGTGCAGAAAGGGACATCTTCCTGGCCAAAAACAATCCTAAGAGGTGTTTTCCTCTGTCTATGTGTGCTGCAGAATGCAGCACATGTAGTAGGAGTGTGATACAGGGAGGAATAAATGTATTTCTCCCCATTACATCACTCTTACCTCACCCCTGAGGTGTCGTAAGAATCTGCTGCATTCGCAGCATTGTAAATCTGGGAATGCATCAGGTACCTTTGGCTGTCATGGGTATTGCATAGGTACCCCCCAAGCAACACCCATGGAACGCTCATTTCACATAGTGTTATGTGTGAAAGGTGTCCATATTTACAAGGCCATGAAAAGCCACGCAAGGTGACTTTGCATGGCCTTGTAAATATGGACTGGCACACTGTGCCACCAGAGCATGAGTAACATGTTGCTTCAGTGGCGCATTGTGCCGGTAGGGCTTTGTAAATGAGGCCTCTAGTCCCTGATGTGTGAGGCATGACACAGCTGATGGCCTGTGTATGTTGCATGTGCGTACCCCAAAGTCTACATGGTACATCTCCCTTGTCCACAGAGATGTTGGGCTTATTTCCAAGCTGTCATGCATGACTGTGTGCCTTTTTATCATACAACATGTTCAAAACTGGGTTGAGATGTGTTCACTTGTATGTCAGTGTGGTTTGCATTACATATGTGTATTGGAGCATGGTGCATATATGTGTAAAAGGCCTCATCCTGCAGTCCCTATCTGTGCTGGCAGACAGTTATCTGTGTAATTTGTCTCTCATATCTATTTGTTATTGTGTTGGTTAGGTACTTGCTGCGTGCTTAACTACAAACAGGTTTTTTAAATTGTCCATCCTGGAATCTTTGGTTAATAATGTACTGCTAGAAGATGTTGTCATAATGTACACTGTCCATGTATTTTTCCCTGACATTCAGGATCAAACCATGATGATCAATGATGGCCTGTACATTATTAGAGTGGGTATGTTTCTGGTTCCTGTATAAGTGTTAAGTTGCAGCAGGAGAAATGAGTAGCCCATGTGTGCCCAGAACATGCATAAATCCAGCAATGGCGTAGAATCCTTGTTTTGTTTCCTGCTGCAGTTGCTGGGTGTTAGGGAAGAGGATGTGGTGGGTGTGAGGTGGATGATGGCATCCAGGACAGATGGGAGGAATGCTGAGAAGGATGGTTGTGACACTCCTCCCATACATTCTCCATTGGTCTGGAAGGAGCCTGATGCAAGCATATGTAGCATATGTAGCACACCCAGGAGCTTGGTCAGTGGTGGTATGTTAGTGACCCTGTCGACCATAGCCTGCAGTCTGGGTGCATCAGTTTTTAAGGAGGAATGCCTAGCTTGCATATCGTTGTCTGTATCTGTTGCAGCCAGATCCTACACTATTGAAAACTGACACTAGTACAGAAAAAGTGACAGTAGAGGCCTATAGCATCACTTTGTAAATATGGAGTTGTTGTTGCGCCACCGCTGCATTGAAAATAAATGATGCGGCTGCGCAAGCTTCTTGTAGATTAGCCCCATAGTGTTTCTGGCTATATTTTTTTACTTTGGCACTCATGGACAACATATGAAAAAGAAGGGTGCCTAAATCTGTAACTGTAAGAAACTGGGTTATTGATTGAGGGGAATGGAATCCCCACTCATTAAACAACCATAATTCTTGTTTGTGTGAACCGCAGTAATCACTAAATTAATTGTTGTAACCCTCTGGTAGATTGGCACATAGCAGTCAGACTTAACTTAGAGGTTAAGTATACAGTATTTATACAGCACACAAACACCAATAACATGAAAGCACAACATAATGGAAAAAAAAAACAAGAAAAATAGGCTAAATGTTAGCAAATAAAATGATACCAGGATGACAAAAACCCAATTGGTAGAACCAGATGTATTCAGGGTCAAAGTTTTAAATAAGTATAGCACATAAAAGCACACAGTGCCATTTATTGTCATCTGGTCATGCTAGACCGGGGGAAAGTTACAAGTTCAGGCCAAATCCAATGGAGTGAGAACTGGAAATTGATAAGGTTAGTCCCATAGCACCTTCTCCAAGTCTTGCAAAAAAAGTTCCATTAGCGACTTAGGAGACCTCGAGGAGCGGGGAGGGCATCTCAGATGATCGCAGCTAAAGCGTGAACAGCAGGCTTGGAGCTGTAGATGTTTGCCGCTGCAGCCTGAAGATCTAGTCCAATGTTGCTGATGGTCCTTGTTGGAGCGTTCGTCTAGGGGCCACCATGGGATGCCATTGGTGAAAAATGCACATCTTGCATTGCTGGTTGTCCTTGCCGGTTGCTGTAGCATGTGAGTTTTGTGCACTAGAGCTTCGTGCTGCTGGTCATCGCAGGCAGCAGATTCTTGAGGCGAACAGACACGTTCTCATTCGCAAAAAGTGCAAAATATCAGGATTTCTCCTTTTCTTGAAGAGAAGGGCACTCTGATACCAGCCAAAGGTCCAGCACCTGGAGAGGCAATTCTTTGGGATCAGGGACTCATTCTAGCAGCGTTCATCAGGGCTCAGGCAGGTCCAGTTGCAGGTCCAGGAAGGTTCAGCTGTAGCAGGTTACCTGGGCAGTTGCAGGGAGGCTTCTGGAGCTTGTTGTGTCCCTTAAGTTCAAAACAGGAGGTCAGCCAACTGACCTTTAGGGTCACGTAGGTACACTAGGATAAAAGGGGATGGTCCAGTCTTCCTTCTCAGGGTGCAGGGAAGACCTCAAGCAGCAAAGCAGTCCTCTGGAGAAGAAGGCAGGCCTCAAGCAACAGGGCAGTCCTTTATAGAACAAGGCATTACTTCCTCTTTTAATGTCCACAGGTCCAGGAGTGTACTGAAGAGTGCCTCCCCTACACTACCCCAGCATTTATGTCCAGAAAATTCTTTCTTTCACCTGTCAAGGATCAAAGTATTCCGGGGTGACAAAAGACTAGTCTCAGGCTCCTTTGTGTGTGCTAGAAGCAAGCCCTTTGAAATGTAAGTGAGGCAGGAAACAACTGTACCCCAATCTTTCCAGGCAGACAGGAATACACAAACCCCAACACCAGAGCCATTGAAAGTCAGGTGTGCTAGTTTTTTCTCAGAAGATTGGGCCAAGACAAGAAAATGCCGACTTCTAACAGCGACATTTTGCAGAAATGTGACTTGAAATCTGACTTTACTAAAAAAAGAGGATTTTAATTTACATTTAATTTCAGTCTAAGCAGCTTATCTCTATCTGCCCCTAATCAAACTTTAGCACGTATTACACATAATATTGGAACACAATGTTAGCCAGTCAGAACTGTATGAAAGTGGAGTCTTATGCAGTGATCCTGGTTAGGATTCACCTTGTAATACTCTCATACTACCCTAAAGATGTTCCTTGGATTCACAATAATAAGTGCTTGGCGGAATCCTGGTAGTACCGCAAAGAACAGTCAGACTTTACTAATGAATGAATGTTTATTTTATTAGTTAATTAAAACCATAAAAGTAATCCTTCCACATAAAGTTGACAGAACCATGTTAATACACTGAAACATATAAATAACATAAATTTATAAAACTGGGAAGAGCTAAGTACATTCTACAAATTTGAAATACTCCTACTTGACTACGCTTACTGGTGCAAGACTTCATAGTGGTCTAGCTGTGTGGCGATGTTGCCAAATTACCTTTCTTTCTTTGATGGATTATGTCTCCATTTACGCCCTCCCTATCACATGCTTGTTTCAGCAGAGGTTATTTTACCGGAATAGATTTCCAAGAATTGAAACAATCTAATATTCAATATGGTGTTTTGTGGATTGAATGCTTCAATTAGTGCTTGTCTACAGGATCTAATCCCTAAGGCATTTAGGCCCTCATTACAACATTGGTGGCAAAAGCCGCTTACCGCCGTGCAGAAGACTGCCAACACACCGCCGCCGCAGCGGAATTCCGCCACGGTCATTATGACCCACAGCTCGTAATCAACCAAAATTCAGACACCCACACAAGTCAGCCACACCAAAGGTCAGTGATAAACTGGCAAAAACAAAACCTCCAACGTCACACCAACAGAAATACGCCCACACTATCACGACGCACGAATCCACGCAGCGTTGATTCAACTGCGGTATTCCATTGGCGGTACACACCGCAGCGCTCAAAATACACACACATTTACAAAACACCACCACACTGGACAATTCCAAATACACACACCTGATACACATACACACACCACTCTCACACACCCAATACAATATAAAACACACACCCACATCACCCAAAAACCCCTACGACACAATTAGCCAGCGAAGGCAAGAGAGAGACACTACAAACAACTACCAAGCATCCACAGGCACAAAATACCATAACCCACATAACTTCCAGGCACCTCACACAACACACCACTAAATATTACCCCACTTATCATTACACACACCACCCCACACATCACCCACACCACCCCATGGCACGGCAAAGACACCCCAGGTTCTCTGAGGAGGAGCTCAGGGTCATGGTGGAGGAAATCGTCCGGGTAGAGCCACAGCTATTCGGATCACAGGTGCAGCACACCTCCATAGCTAGGAAGATGGAGCTACAGCGCAGAATATTGGACAGGGTCAACGCAGTGGGACAGCACCCAAGAAATAGGGATGACATCAGGAAGAGGTGGAACGACCTATGGGGGAAGGTGCGTTCTGTGGTCTCAAGACACCACCTTGCGGTTCAGAGGACTGGCGGCGGACCCCCACCTCCTCCTCCACAACTAACAACATGGGAGGAGCAAGTATTGGCGATTCTGCATCCTGAGGGCCTCGCAGGAGTAGATGGAGGAATGGACTCTGGTAAGTCAAATCTTAACTATCACATCCCCCACCTTACTTACATGCTATCACATACCCCCCTCACCCCCATCACTCCAACTCCTCACAAATGTCCCAACATCACAAACCACACATCCCAACACCAAGCCCTGCATGCAACAACAAAGCATGGACACACATCACCAAAGCATGGCCACTGCACATACCCATACATCCCCCTAAACCACCATCACACAAGGACCCACACAGGAATGGAAGCACTGGGGTACAGGGTCACCCACCCATTGCACACCATGGCACACACAGATGTAATAAACATCCTTTTATACCCCTGCAGGACCCCTACCCAATGTCACCGGACAGGAGGGTCCACACATGTCGCCACCACCAACAGAAGAGGCCCACAGTGATGACAGCAGCTCTGTCTAACTGGATCTAGATGACCAGCCCGGCCCATCTGGGACCTCTGGACAGTCGGTTTCCCTGACACAGTCACAGGCCACCACAGAGCTTCCCCCCTCTGGAAACACCAGCACAGCACCCACCCAGGGGGCCCATACCTCTGTCCCCAGGACACGTCAATCAGCAGTGTCTCCACCACTGCAGGGAACCCAGGCTAACCCACCACCCCAACAACAACAGTGACCTGGGGGCAGTGGCAGTGGGCACACAGTCCAGGGTAAGGAGGCCCAGGAACACAGGGGAACTGGGAGGGCTGCTGTGCGACAGGGGGAGGACAGGCCAAGTGAACCCACTCTCCACAAGGCCCTCTCCAACATCATGGGAGCCTACCACCATTCCCAGGAGACGATGGCAACGGTACTGGCCAAGTTTCAGGAGATCCAGCACCTGCAGGAGGAACAGTATTTGGGCTTCAGGGAGGAACTCAGATCCATCAATTCCACCCGGGGCACCATTGTAGGGGTGCTGAAGGAAGTCCTCAACACCAGGAGGGACACTGTGGCACAACAAGAGGCCCCTGACACTAGCCTGGACGATGAACTGCCCACCACCTCCGCCGGCGCTAGTGGACAGGAGGCACCGCCACAGGACCACCACACCAGCACCCCACCCCCTGCAGAGGGAGAACCATCCCGCAAGCGGTCCCTGAGATCAAGACAGAGAACGATGCCAAGACCCCGCCAAGAACTGAGACCGCCCTGAATGTCATCCTTTTGCCCCACCTTGTCACCCTGTCCATCCTCAAACTTCCCCAGCTCCACTTCCTATGCCCATTTGAGCAATGCACCTGTGAGACTAATAGACTGGACTCTGCCATGGACATTCCTCCACCATCACCCCTCACCATTTCACAACCCCCTCCAATAATGAGCACAGAAATAAACACCCTTGAAGCACAAAACAATCTGGAGTCTGTCTGTGATTTCGAAATACTGTATTAGCTATTACAGTGACAAAATGCTCTTACAGTTATAATGTCAACATACCTTTGTCACACAACTCTAGTCCATGAGGAAACAAAGCAGATGTCACACAGTGGGACCCACATCTGTGAAATCGTAAGGGAAAGTGACAATTCAGTGACCATACACTGGGTGAAAACAACAGACAGTAGAGAGGTAGTAGTGTTAAAGTACATGAAGTAGGCAGGTTTGAATTCTTACCTGTGTCTCACTGGAAGTATTGCAGGATAACCGAGGTCCTGTTGTCGATGTCCTCTTCTTCTGCTTCCTCGTCTTCACTGTCCACAGGCTCCACAGGTGCCATAACACTGCCATCTGGACCATCCTCCTGCAGAAAAGGCACCTGTTATCGCAAAGCTAAGTTGTGAAGCATACAGCAGGCCACGATGATCTGGCACACCCTCCTTGGTGAGTAGGATTGGGATCCACCTGTCAAATGGAGGCACTGGAACCTGACCTTCAGGAGGCCGAAGGTCTGCTCTATAATCCTCCTAGTTCGCCCTTGGGCCTCATTATAGCGTTCCTCTGCCCTTGTCCTGGGATTCCTCAATGGGTTCAGTAGCCATGACAGGTTGGGGTAACCAGAGTCACCTGCAAATGGCGAGGGCAACTTTTAGACACACACTAACCTGTAGGGATATCCCCAGACAACTATTCCCACTGACTTACTTCCAGGTGCTCACCTAATAGCCACACACGGTGCCTCTGGAGTTGACCCATCACATGAGGGAATGCCGCTTTTCCGCAGGATGTAAGCGTCATGCACTGAGCCAGGGAATTTTGCATTAACATGGGAGATGTACTGGTCTGCCAAACACACCATCTGCACATTCATGGAATGATAACTCTTCCAGTTTTTGTACACCTGTTCACTCCTGCGGGGGGATACCAAAGCCACATGTGTCCCATCAATGGCACCTATGATGTTGGAGATATGTCCCAGGGCATAGAAGTCACCTTTCGCGGTAGGCAAATCCTCAACCTGAGGGAAAACGTTGGAGCTCCGCATGTGTTTCAGCAGGGCAGACAACACTCTGGACAACACGTTGGAAAACATAGGCTGGGACATCCCTGATGCTATGGCCACTGTTGTTTGAAATGACCCACTTGCAAGGAAATGGAGTACTGACAGCACCTGCACTAGATGGGGGATTCCTGTGGGATGGCGGATAGCTGACATCAGGTCTGGCTCCAGCTGGGCACACAGTTCCAGGATTGTGGCACGATCAAGCCTGTAGGTGATGATCACATGTCTTTCCTCCATTGTCAACAGGTCCACCAGCGGTCTGTACATCGGAGGATGCTGCCATCTCCTCACATGTCCCAGCGGACGGTGCCTATGAAGGACAACAGCGAGCACAGAGTCAACCAACTCAGAGGTACCTACCCACAGCTTACACAGAACACAAAACCTAATCCGAAATTTGGCCTGTATGAGTGTTGAGGCAAGGTCTAGGTATGTGTAACGCAGTTAAAAATTAAGCCATGTGGGCCCCTGAAATGGCGGCTGCCTGACCTGTAAAGTGGGACAATGGGATGTGAGGTAACTGCGCTGGTGTTGTACACCATCGCGGTAGGCGGTGGAAGACCGCGGCGCAATTCTGCATTGGTTAACATTGGACCCTATGGGTTCCAGGAGCCAATGACGATGTTCCGCCGGCGGTGACTGTACGCACCGCAGCGGACGTGACCGCAATTTTCTATCTGTTCAATCACTCGATACCTGATCTTCAACAGGAGAGGACCTACACTGCAAGTGCTGCTGTGACCTCAGTCTGGAAGAGATAATGGCTTGTGCGTCTGGGGAAAGGGCCCCTGCCTTCACATCGGAGGAGTTGGAGAAACTCATGGATGGGGTCCTCCCCCAGTACAAGCTACTCTACGGTCCTCCAGACAAACAGGTAAGTACACTGGGAGCATGCTGTATGGGCTATGCCTGTGTGTAGTGGGGTGGATGAAAGATGGGGGTGAGATTGAGGCGTTCATGAAACGACGGTGAGTGCACGTGCCACATGGCAAGGGTAGGGATGGGGGCCAATGACTGTGACGGTGCAGTTGGTAATAACTTTTTTTTTTCCCCTGTACAATTCAGGTAGGTCAGCGCCCACCAGAAGAAGGATATTTGGTGTGCCATTGCCAAGGATGTCCAGACCCTGGGGGTCTACCACAGACGGAGCACCCACTGCCGTAAGAGATGGGAGGACATTCGCTGCTGGAGCAAGAAGACGGCGGAGGCTCAGGTGGGGATGTCCTCCCAACGTGGGAGGAGTGCCCGTCGCACCATGACCCCCCGATGTTCAGGATCCTGGCGGTGGCATACCCGGAGTTAGATGGGCTCTTGAGGGCATCACAGCAGCCACAAGGGGGTGAGTACACTCTCATTCTGCTGATTTTGGATGCAGTGGAGGTGTCTGGGTGGGGGAGGTGGACTGTGGGTTTCCCTAGGCAAGGGCGAGTGTGCTAGTTAGATCCCCTTGTTCTAGCAGACCCTGTGGCACCCCACCCCACCTGTGTACAGTGCCAAGTGCACCTAGTCAGGCTCCTGTGACATCCATGTGTGCAGATGTCAGCCATAGCCTTGTAGGCCATGTCCCAGGGATTGAACAGTGGACCCCAAGTGCACGGCGTAGTGCAGGGGGCTACTGTGTCTGTCGTGTCCGGTAGCGGTAATGCATGCACTCAACATGTCTTTCTTCTGTCGTTCCCCCCCTTTTTGTGGTCTCCCTGTTCTTTTGTGCATTAGAATCATCAGGCAGAGGAGCAGTGGCACCGGAGCAGGCGGGAGCTGCATCCCACTTGGCCCTGGAGGGCGAGACTACGGGCTCGGAATTCACCAGTGGGACGGAGGGTGAGGGGAGCTCCACAGCGGGGACAGGAGCTAACACCAGTGATACGGACTTGTCCTCTGATGGGAGCTCCCTTGTGGTGGTGGCCACATCTGTGCCCCCCGCATCTACAGGTACAGCCGCCACCCCCCCTACCAGCACCGCCCTCCCAGCAGCCCCTCAGCCTTTGCCCCTTGCCCGCTCACCCATGAGGGTGGGCATCACCTTCGCCCCAGGCACCTCGGGCCCTACCCCAGTCACCCCTGCTGCCCTAAGTGAGGATGCCATTGAACTCCTCAGGTCCCTCACTGTTGGTCAGTCTACCATTTTGAATGCCATCCAGGGTGTAGAAAGGCAGTTGCAACAAACAAATGCATTCCTGGAGGGCATTCATTCTGGTCAGGCGGCCCTTCAGCGAGCTTTTCAGACTCTGGCCTCAGCACTGATGGCAGCTATTGTCCCTTGTCTCTAGCCTCCCCCCTCCAACTTCCTCCACCCAGACCCAATCCCCTGTACCTCAGCCTATCCCAAGCACACCTTCAGACCAGCATGCACACACATCAACACACAAGGGAAGCTCAGGCAAACATAAGCACCACACATCCCACAGGCACTCATGCAAGCATCACACACATGCAGACACTCCAACATCCACTGTCTCCACTGTGTACCCCTCCTCCTCGTCTCCCTCCTCCCTCCCAGTCTCATCTACACTCACACCTGTATGCACTACATCTACAGCCACTACTTCCATCACCAGCACACACACCACCAAACCCCGCTCATGTGCAGTCACCACCCCCCTACCATTCACACTTCCCCTGTGTCCGCTCCCAGTGTGTGTGTGACGCCACCTCCCAAGATACACAAATGCAGGCACACACCCACCCAACAGCCATCCACCTCACAACAGCCTCCAGCGCATGCACTTTCACCCAAAGTCACCAAACGAACACCTCCTACAACCACAACCTCTTCCTCCACTCCCAAACCCCCTCCAGCTACCCGTCCCAGTGTTCCCAAGAAACTTTTCCTGTCCAACATTGACCTCTTTCCCTCACCTCCCCCACCCCGTCAGTCTCCTAGGGCCCGACTCTCCAGGTCCCAACCTAGCACCTCAGCCACAACATCTTCGGGACCAGTGGTGCCTGTAGTCACCAGAATCTGGAGTGCACGGGCAGCAGGGCAGCCAGTGTGGCACGGAGCCACAGCACGGACACTCCCCCACCTGTCAAGCATCAAAAGTTGGCCAGTGCCCGGCGGGAGAGGGGGAAGACTCCAGCCACCAAAGCCGCTCTCAGGGGTACAGGTGGGAGTGTGGAGTCAGCTGTGACACCTTCCAAGGTGGGGAAGGGCCACAAGAACCTCATCAAGACTGGGAAGAGCAGCACGGCGGAGAAGACCGTCATCAGCCCCGCTGCCCAGGAGGCCACCGCCATCATCCCCGCTGCCCAGGAGGCCACCGCCATCATCCCTGCTGCCCAGGAGGCCACCACCATCATCCCCGCTGCCCAGGAGGCCACCGTCAGCACCAGCCCTGCTGCCCAGAAGGCCACCGCCAGCACCAGCCCAGCTGCCCAGGACAGGACCGCCAGCACCAGCCCAGCTGCCCAGGAGGCCACTGCCAGCACCAGCCCAGCTGCCCAGGACAGGACCGCCAGCACCAGCTCAGCTGCCCAGGAGGCCACCGCCAGCACCAGCCCTGCTGCCCAGGAGGCCACCGCCAGCACCAGCCCTGCTGCCCAGGAGGCCACTGCCAGCACCAGCCCTGCTGCCCAGGACAGGACCCCCAGCACCAGCCCAGCTTCCCAGGACAGGACCGCCAGCACCAGCCCCGCTGGGCCATAAAGGACCGCCAGCACCAGCCCCACTGGGCCATACAGGACCGCCAGCAGCTGAGTCACTGACAAGGACCCCGCCGCCACAAGCACCACTGAACAGGACACTGCCGCCACAATCACCGCTGGCCCATGAGCCCCAAGGGCACTGACGCTACTGAGTCTGTCACGAGCAGGATGAGGCACTCTGGGCACAAGGCCCCCTCCAGAACCAGTGGAGAGATACATCCACTATCTCTGTCCTTGGCAGGATGAAGCACTCTGGGCACAAAGCCCCCTCCAGAACCAGTGGAGAGATACATCCACTACCTCTGTCCTTGGCAGGATGAAGCACTCTGGGCACAAAGCCCCCTCCAGAACCAGTGAAGAAAGACATCCACTACCTCTGTCTTTGGCAGGATGAAGCACTCTGGGCACAAAGCCCCCTCCAGAATCAGTAGAGAGATACACGCACTACCTCAGTCCTTGGCAGGATGAAGCACTCTGGGCACAAGCCCCCCTCCAGAACCAGTGGAGACTATTATCCACTTGAGAGACTGTGGCTTTTCACTTCCCAGGATGGTACAGTGGGCAACTCACCCACTATAGAGACTTGAGAGACTGTGGCTTTTCACTCCCCAGGATGGTACAGTGGGCAACCCACCCACTGTGGAGACTTGAGAGACTGTGGCTTTGCACTCCCCAGGATTGAACAGTGGGCAACCCACCCACTGTAGAGACTTGAGAGACTGTGGCTTTGCACTCCCCAGGATTGAACAGTGGGCATGTGGCCCCTTCGTGGATTTGGCGTTGTGCACTCAACCAGCTGAGGTGCCCCCCCTTTCCAATCCCCCTGAGGTGCCTGTTTTATTGCTATCTGATGCCCCTGCAGTGTTCTCTCCGTCATGTTCGTGGATTGAGTGTGGGCCTTGCCCATGCCGTGTGGGCCCAGTGTTCCACAGACTTCAATGGAGCACTACCTGGACTACTATTCTTGGTGTATATATTTGTTTATAGTGTATGTATATTTTTGCGTACTGGATTTTAATGTATTACAATGGTTACACTCATTTCCCTTTGTCTTTGCATTCTTCGGGGGATATAGGGGGTCTAACTGTAATGTATCATGCAGTATTAGTGTGTGTGTTGTGGTGGGTGAGGGTGGGGGTGTTGCGTGTGTGTGTCCCTGTTTTCTCCATCCCCCTCCCCTGTGTCGTAGGTGCAGTACTCACTGTGGTCTTCGCCTCCGGCGTTCGTGCTCCTGGTTGAGGAGCAAGAAGATGAGGGCTGGCAGGATCTGGAGCTCAGGTTCTGTGGTGTCCGGATTCCTTGTGGGGTGTGTAGAGGTGAACGTTTTCCCTTCGAAGTCCTGTTTCCGCCGTGTTTTTGTTCACGGTGAATCCGCTCCGGAAAAGGTGGCGGATTGGTAGGTTGTGATACTGTGGGCGGTACATTGTCCTCCGCCTGTCTGTTGGCGGTGACCGCCAAGCTGTTTGTGTGTACCGCCGTGGCGGTCGGAGTGTTAATGTGGCTGTCTATGTTGGCGGTTTCCGCTACGGTTGTAATTCCAATTTTTTTACCGCCTGCCTGTTGGCGGTCTTACGGCCACTTTAACACCGACCACCAGGGTTGTAATCACCACCTTAGTTCTTTTTTCAGTAAGCGTTTTCTTTTTCAGCAGCCAGTACCGGACAAATGCAGACCACATGCACCAATTTTTGTACTGCCAGATAACAAAGGCAGCCCTCATGTATGCCCGCTCTTGGCCCCTTCTACCAGTTTGGCAGGAGGTCTGGCATTGGAACATCCCCCAGCCTGAGCCTTAGAAACCGGTGCTTAATTTTGCGTGACTAGGGGGCAACCATAAGTGAGGATTCTTTAAGAGTTTTATACGATTTGAGAGTCAGCCAGCCATGCGACATTTTGGCCAGAGCCTCTCTTTCTTTTAACCAGCTATATAGTTTACTTGACTTATTGACTGCTTTGTTAAAAGCCGTTGTGGGAAGCGACTGATCCCATAACTCACCTAGATTCAAGAGGCTTATACTCTTTTCCAGATACCTTTGGTAGTTTCCATTCCCTCTTCCTAGGGTGATTTCCTGACAGACTAAGGGCCTGATTCTAACTTTGGAGGACGGTGTTAAACCGTCCCAAAAGTGGCGGATATACCACCTACCGTATTACGAGTTCCATAGGATATAATGGACTCGTAATACGGTAGATGGTATATCCGCCACTTTTGGGACGGTTTAACACCGTCCTCCAAAGTTAGAATCAGGCCCTAAGTTGGCTAAAGACCCTTTTTGGGCACGACTCAGTTTGTAGCATCATTTGATGAAGGCTGCCAGGCGAGCCAGTGACTGCTTAACCAACATGAATTCTAGTCTGACCTGGGCTGCGGAGGCATGCCTTGGTAACCGAAAGACATGCATATACGTCTTTATCAAAAGCTTCTCCAAAAGAGCTGCCTCAATACTCCTCATTATTTCAGCCCCATATGACAGAGTTGGCAATAATTTTGCTCTCATTATGGCTGTCAAGGGGTTCAAGGCATAGCCACAGATTGAATTAGAGAGCTTGCAAAAGGCATAAGCAAGGGTCTGCGTCTTGTTTTTTATTGCTTCTTTTTGTGGCACGAAGTTGCACCTGGCATCGACCACGACTCCTAGGTATCTGTAGGAGCTTACTTCCTCCAAAGTCTTTTCATTTAGGTACCATTTGTGCTGGCCGGTGGGTCTGCGATTTATGGTAATCATTTTAGATTTGTTGTGGTTGATTTCTAATTCATTTATCCCTGCAAACTCTTCTAATTTGTTTAGCAGTTTTTGCATGCCTATTCTGGTATTGCTAATTAGTAATAGGTCATCTGCATATAACATATTAGATAGTTGCTGGCCACCCAGTGAGGGGGAATGGGATGATTCCATGTTTAACTCTGCAGACAGATCTGCTATATACAGGTTAAAGAGTGTTGGGGCCAATACACAACCTTGTTTAACGCCAACTGTTGTTTTAACCGCCCTGGATAGATGTGAACCGCCCCCTAGTTTTACTTTCACCCTAGTATCAGAATAATTAATTTTGATGGCTTTTAAAATAGTAGCTGGCATCCCCCAAAGCTGTAGTTTAGGCCACAGTTTACTACGGGGAACAAAATCAAAGGCAGCTTTAAAGTCAACAAAACACAGATATGTGGGAGTCCTGGTTGCTTTTGCTCTGTTGATATTGAGTCCCAGTGCCATGTGATTTGTTAGTGTTCCTTTATGTTTGGTAAAACCACTTTGATTGAACAGCAGAATGTTGTTGTCTGTAATCCAGGTCTCTAGGTGGTTTAACACACAAGATGAAAAATACTTAAGGTCGACATCTAAGAGAGCTATGAGTCTGTAATTACGTGGAGAAGCCGCGTTCCCTCCTTTGTAGATGGGGTGAATTATTGAGCCTTTCCAGGATGCCGGGACGATTCCTGTTGTGAGCAAGCAGTTGAACATTGCTGCCAGGAACTTGGCCCATCTTTCTGTTTCCTGTTTAAATAGTACCTGTGGGAAACCGTTAGGCCCTGGAGCGCAGTCAGTTTGCGACTTCCCAATGATGTTTATTAATGCCGATGCTGAGATCTTCAGGTTTTCTACAACCTCGGGTTCCTGGATTTCCGCAAACCCCTGGGTTTGTGGCGCGATATCGGTGTCCAACTCCTTTAGATGCGATTTTAAATGGCACACCCATGCTTCCTCTGACATGTTTGCGTTCTTAGCTGCCATTGGACCCTTGTCTATTGTATTGATGATTTTCCAAAATCTTTTGGGGTCAGATGAGTTAGATGCATAGTGTAGTTTGGCCCAAACCGTCTCCTGCTGCCGTTTTTTAAAGGCCCATGTTTGGCCTTTTAAAAGTTTCCTTTGCTCTCGCAAGGCAGCCAATAGTTGTCTATTGTCTGGGGATTTTCACATTTGCCTTAGTAGTTTAGCTACAATTGCTTTCCTTCTCCGTACGGGCTGGGGTAGATGTAAATGTTTTTGGTGGATCAATTGTGCTCTCTTTCTCGTGCATCCTACGTTGACTTTTATTAATCAGGTCGGTGGCAAAGTTCTCCCAGACCATTGTCAAATTCCCCCTTGTCGTGGACATTGATTCTAGCCTTAGTAGAGCCTCTTCTGCCTGGCATTCAATGGTATCGGATGACCATTTAAGTTGTTTTAGGTTTTCGGTGCCAATTACCCCTTCCAGGGCTACTGCTTCTTCTGGCTTGTATGGTGATGAGCAGATCCCGATTACCTGTGGCTTGTGATCACTTTCCACTCAGTCCAAAATGCTGAAATTACTCACTAATGTATACAGGGCGGGAGTTACCAGTGTGTAGTCTAGATGGGAGACTGTTTTCCCGGAAGATCTTGTCCATGCTGGTGGGATGTCAGGCAGCATTCGACCATTTAATGCGAAAAGGCCTACACCTTCACAGGTGCGTATAAAACTCTCACCTAATATGTCTTTCCTATTGTTTGTTGGGAGGTTTTCGGCGGGCACTATTGCCACTGTTTGGATGTGATTTTCACCAGGAATGTTGAATAGGTTGAGGTTGAAATTACCTGAAATTTAGCCAATATGCTGGTTGTACCATACTTTTGATCCTTATCAGTTTGGATAATAATTTATTTGCTTCAACTGCTTTGGTTTTTGGGTTGATGTGTTTATTGACTAAGATCAGTGGTTC